>NW_026054806.1:0-447869 GCF_022836535.1 Colletotrichum spaethianum | reverse complement strand
TGCACCGCGGCGTTAAGCTAGGCGAGTATTCCCCGGGTTTCTGACAGGTGGCTGAGACTCTTAGATCCGAAGGTCCCTGGCTGGTTCTATTGTAAAGGTTCATGGTCGGTCTCCTGGCCTTTCGCAATATCCCGTTTGCGGTCGCTTGTCTTCCCGCTACCAGACACAACCGTCGGTCCATTTCTTGGTCATTGCTCCCACTGTTGCACTTACAGCTTGCCCCCCCGCATACGACTGCGGCGTCCGTCCAGAGATGAATTGCGACGCATCGCACGTCACACAGATGTAGCAAATACAGAAGTTGCGCTTCGATCATTGCCAAACGGGGGTTCCCAGCCCAAAAGACTTCTGGTGTTGGAGCAAAGCAAACTTTGTACAGACGGACGTCGCCGAAAGACGTTCTCTCTCTGCCTCCCAGATACCTCCCAGCCGGACCCTGTGTCCGTAAGAGAGTAACCTCGTATGCCAGAAACAAGCTTCCTAAACAGCCTCAGTGGGGCCGGAAGGTAGCAGCTTGTGTGTATGAGGACTAGGAAGTGCAACCATTGAATTTGATGCGACGATATCCCAAGTGATGACCAACCGACACGCCACGAGGAACACATTTAGGCTTGAGGGGTGTCACTCGGACTTGCTGCCGCTCTACTCTGTGCGAAGCCAACACAACGGCAGGCATCCCCTTCAACTAAACGAAGATAAGTAAGGATCTGACCTTGGGTCAACCCGTGATCGTTCCGGTATCCCTGGACCCTAACCTATAATACATGCATATAATGGTAGGCACTAGACTCGAGTTCGTCGCAACCCCCTGTTTAGCGCCAGTGCCTTACATCGCTTACAACTCCTTCGAAACTCGCTTTACGGTAGCCCACGAGATATGACAGCACGACGGTAACCCGCCTTCATGTCCATCCTGGGTCTTCTTCGGCTTCGGTCTCAGGTCTGGCCTCCTTGTGAGTTTATGCCCATGATGAGCGACGCGCCACCAATGTCACCAGTTGATATCGCAACTGTGGGTTGAAGAGACGGCAACCTGGCTGATGAGAGCGCAACTCCGCAGTCCAGCACTTGCAAGCTAAGAAAGCCCAACTTACGTTCGGAACATTATGCATGGGAAAACACCTCGGATTGTGCGAGCCTCCGCCTTCCTTCGTCTGAAAGGAATGCAGGTTCGGGTCGAGTACATACACCCGGGTGCCCTTCAAGTGCGGGGTTGAAACACCGTTTCATCCAGGCAGGCCGGCCTAGCACGCGTCTCTGGCCTACGATTCGTCAATGGCCATCAAAAACCCACGCATATTCTCCTTGTCATCAACAGCGGCAGCAAGGCCTGGTTGTGGGCAGAGACTGTGGTATGCAGCGAGCGCAGGGTATGTCACGTCTCCCCCATGGCCGAAGGCATCTACTTAGGCACATGGCACTCCGGGGTCGTTTGGAAGGGAACCATCCAGGGTCAGAGCGCAAAGGCCAGATGTTGAAGATTGGCATGGTGGCAAGAAAAGTCATGTTAGTCTGTGATGGTTCATCACCGTGGTATTATGTGGTGGGCAAAGTCGGACCCCCACTGGCATCAAGTTGCAACAAAGAGGAAAGTCACAATCAGACCCATTGAAGCGCAAATTAGAGCAACAGCTAGACTCATGAGACCCTTGCCTGCCAGCCACAGGTTCGGGACAGCAAGGCGGTGGAAGGAGGGCATCCCTAGCCTCGGGTTTTGGAGCTTTCAGACTCCAGAAGAGACACGACATGGGTATGGGTGGTCCGCGACGGGGGCGTTTGATCAGCACGCCCGCGTTGCGGAAGATTCTTTTCGTCGTATAATTTTGACTTTGGGGGGCCCGTCTCGGGAGCTGCACATCAACGGGCATATCTGGAAGGAGATCAACAGTCAAATCCCCAAGGAGAGAAGGTCCAGTTTTTCTCCGACGATTACCGCGCACAAGAGGACGAAATGCCGGGAGCCACATGGTTGTCAACCAGACCTTTTTCCGTTTCCCCAGCCTGAGCAAATTAACCTACGACGGACGATCCGATTCATAGACGTCAGTCCTCCCCAGGACCGACCAGTCACCACAGGCTCTGATGATGCATGACCAAGCCATCGTAGTCGCAGGAGCGTCGGAGGCCGGTGGAGAGGGGCGGGATGAGGGGTCGGAGCCCTTTTCGCGGACGCCGGACGGCTTCGTTTTGATTAATCCATCGCTAAGGTTCGGCTGGCGGCGGCGCTAAAGCTGTCTTGTCAATATCTCGTGGCGGTGCCCCTCAGTCGTAGTTAGCGCGCCAACATTGCAAAGGTGGCCCTCGGTCCCGTCCCACGTTATCGCGGTTAATCGTCCGTGGTGCACAGCCATCGGCGGTTCGCAGTCTTGCACAGACGAAGCGGCACGCCAACGCCTGCCCGAACTCGGGCCTCTCCCGAAGACGTGTGTGCGTGCCCGTTGTCATCTCTATCAAGGAACCCAACGCTCGTCGCTTTGGCACTGACGTTGCTCCACGCCAGGCTAGATCACCTCCCCGCAGGACCAAAGCTCTCGGGTTCGGGCAGGAATCGTACCCTTTCGTGCCCGGCCTTTGGGCGGTCGGCACCGATCTGGGTTTTCTGTGGTCAAGATCCCGCCGTGCCTTTCGCCCGTCCCCTCTTTTCTTGGCGGACTCGGCCGATCACGGTCAATTGCCGCCCCGGTACAGCACCAGTGCGAGAGCCACGAGTTGTGCCCGAGACCCGGCACGAAGCTCCCTGCTAAGCTTGAATTGTTAGCGTCCCTCCATCTTGGGAGGGACACTATACGGATGTTATCTAGCGGGCTCCACGGCCCACGACTCCCATTCATGGTTTGGCCATGCCGCACCATCGGCAGGCCGCTGCTGGGGTGTTGTTCCTTGGTCTTGGCTCTCCCGGCGCGGTGCTCTTCGCGGCTGCATTTGCTGTTGCATCTGCTGCTGGGTGTTGCCTGTCCATGGGGCCTCCTCCATGGCCCATGGGCAAGGTCGCCACGCACCTGCAGTGGTACGAAACCGCGGTCCATCCAATGCAGCAGCGGGCTGGACCCGGATCAAGCACGGCGAGAAGCGTCCCATACTCGAAAGGTGCCCATCCTCCGTGAGCCGAATCTTCGCCGCGGATTCCACCTCTAAACAAAAGTTATCGCCAGCTGCCTTCAATCACTACTGAACATCCTCCCCTGGTAAACCAAGTGCCCCCCCTAGGGCTTTGAGGCCTGGAGAAGGCAACTAGTCAGCGAATCATCGTGGCCCTCACCCATGCACGCAGCTGCTGGCAGGTGTTCCACGGGTTTGTTTGTCAGAGCTGACAAGCCAAGGGTCCGGATCTCCAAGCCGCGGTGCCCCCAGTGGCCTTTGCGCTGTGATGGCCCTTAATCTGTCCCATTACCCGGCGGACGTGGTCTTCCCTCGTTCGTACAGAACACCAGGGCTGATGCGCATTGCGCGAAATCTGATGGTCACACCTCCGGCCTGTTTCATGCGTAGATACGAGAGCTCCCTCGCCTGGATCTCTGCACAGCCCAACCCAGGCCCTTGGGGACCAGCCCCAGCACGGAGACCTCGTAAAACAAAATATCGGCAAACGTTGCACAAACCGGACGACCGTTCCCAGCGCGATAGCTCAGATCTTATCTTAGGCGGCGTGGCATATACGCTATAGGAAACAGAGGTATTACAGCCCCTTTTTCAATCTCCAACGCCCCTCCCCTCTCGCACCGGGAAACGGCCGGATCCCTGCATCCTGCTTGCGCTCCGGTTGGGCGCAAGCTTCCAGAAGGATGTGGGTTTCTGTGACACACTTAAGTCTTTTGACGGCGCTGGCCCCCCCATCGAATGTGGGGTAAAAAGGAGGTCGGGCAAGCTCCCCCAAGGAGCCCTGTATACATTATCGACCGGTTCATTATCGGTGATGGATGGATGGATGAGATTGGGATGGAGAAGCGATGCAGCGTGCGGTCATCGGATACAAGCCCCAGACATCGATAGTCTCGGTGTCTCATGTCAAATTTCGGTAACGTCTCTCGTTCTGAGAATATCGTCCGGTTTGAGGATGGGGTTTTTCTCAGTCTATAATTGCAAGTATAGTTGCAAGAAGCGACATTGGTATTGAGAGTAAATCATACCATTGCTTTCCCAGGCAAGAATACCGTGTACAACTCTCGCCGGATCCGGCACGTGCCCACCTGGTAAACTTCCCTCACGGGACCGATTACGAGGTTTCTGCGGAATTTCGCCTGTCTGCGAGCAGATGCAGGCCCTGTCACATATCTCTAAACTACGTATCTAATCATTTTGAACCGGGGGGTGGGAAGGGGGCCACGATGGGGCCTGCCACACCCTCGGGGATGTTGGAACGGGCGACTCCGCAGCTCACGCCATGCGGCGCCGCCGGTGTGACTGCGAGAAGGAGTACACTAGCGTACTGAAGCCGACGGCGGCGGATTCGCAGACGCGAGACCCCTCCCCTGTCCAACATGCTGCGTCGTCGAGTAGGATAGTTACCGCTTCTGGGCGGGTTCGCTTGGGGGCTGGGCAAGGACGAAGTCAAGAAAGGGCAGGAGGCCGAAAAGACCTCATCTCAAAAGGTGCGGTCACGAGATGTCCGTACGGAGCGTCGCGTGAAGCTTCTTTTGGATGCTTGCAGATGGTGAAGGATTTGTTGCAAGAGATCGAGCCGGGGGTCCAGGCGAGAAGAGGGAAAGGAGGCAGGCGCGCATGACGGGCAACGTGACGAACCCGAATCGATCGGGCTCCCGCTGCTCGAGGTCGCGGAGGGGACGGCCACGGCCTGGATGCCCGGCAAATATTGGGAAAAGAGCATCATCATCATGACTACATTTTCCTCGGCCATCCCCCTCTGCAGGCTGAGATATTTCCGTCGATGACGGTTTCGAAACCTCTGGGTCTGGGCCAGGCGAGACATCGAACGAACCACCTGGCACGGAGCCTTCAGGTCCAGGCTCATGCCCCCCCAAGACCAGGGACCGGGTGAAGGAGACTTTTCGTCCGGTTTCTCCACCCTTGAAGAAACGGCGCGGTCGTCTTGTGTGTGTGTGTGTGTGTGTGTGTGTATGTGTGTGTTCGGGTCCTTGGGTCTGCGGAATCTTCCTCGGCGCGCCTGTGTGGGTATGTTCCTGTGACAGAGGGGGAGAAGGGTGTGACATGACAGCCACTCGGGAACGATGGGAGATAGACACACAGAGAGATCAGGGGCGAGGTCGGGACGCCCAGCAGGCACAAGGTACGGCTTGCACATCCCATACCCCGGAGGGCCAGATTCGTACGTCAGGCAGGGAGATCCCATCTCAGAGAGGGCAGCACTGTTTCAGGCTGTTGGCTGTCCCGTCCTGCAGGTCTGGCGTCAAGGTGTGTGCTGGTAATGCGTGGTATTGTACTTGAATCACCACCTACACGGAGATACCCCGTGCCGAGCTCATGTGAGCTTATCGACGGTTTGGGCTTCCTGTATCTGGAATTTACAGAACTACATGTGTACTTGGGCTGATGGACCGTCATCAAAGCGTAGGTTGCATCTCAAATGGAGAGGCGTGCATCTCGACATGCGTGGAACAGGTGCTCAGGCACTAACGTTGGCTGACTGGCTGGATGAAGGGGTTGATAGCCTTCACTCTTGGGGGTCTTGGAACGTTTGGGATGAAAGCTGAACACTGGAAAGGATTTCCAGTCGCTGAAACTAACGTGGACGTGGAGTAGAGCCAAGCCGGGCCGGCAACGGGGTCTGCAAGTGTGGCGTGCGGTGTGGCTGGGCCTGCACAATGCCCGCATCTCGCGTGGCTGAAGCTACCCCTCTAGTCCAAATGTGGCAAGTGCCTTCCAACGACATCGCGAGAGGATTTCGAGATATCAAATTCTGGAGACTGGAGCTCCGCAAAGTCAACAATCTCACATGTGGCGATCTCTTCTTTCAAAGGGGTCGATTCCGCTCAGAACAAGCCTTACCCGCATCACCAGCCCCCCAAACCGCGCAGCCGCCTTTGGCAGCACCACCGCAAAGATGGCGACGACCTCCGGAAACAGAGACCCCAACACCCTCTCCAACTATGGCGCCTGGTTGACCAAGCACACCACGGCCAACTTCACCATCGACTTTAAGGACAAGTCGCTCAAGGGCTCCGTCACGCTCGAGCTCGAGTCCCTGACGGACAAGCAGAGCAAGGAGATCATCCTGGACTCCAGCTTCCTCTCCATCTCGGGCGTCAAGGTCAACGCCGCCGCCTCCACCTGGGAGCTCAAGGACCGCGTGGAGCCCTATGGCGCGCCGCTGCACGTCTCCGTGCCCCAGGGTGCCGCCAAGGGCGAAGTCGTCAAGGTCGACGTCGACCTGGCCACCACGGACAAGTGCACCGCGCTGCAGTGGCTCACGCCCGCGCAGACGAGCAACAAGAAGCACCCGTACATGTTCTCGCAATGCCAGGCCATCCACGCCCGCTCTCTGTTCCCCTGCCAGGACACTCCCGACGTCAAGTCGACGTACACCTTTGTCCTCGCATCGCCGCTGCCCGTCGTGGCCAGTGGTGTGCTCGTCGAGGGTGAGGCCGAGAAGAAGGGCGACGATACGGTGTACCGCTTCGAACAGAAGGTGCCGATCCCGTCGTACTTGTTCGCGCTGGCGTCCGGAGACATCGCGACGGCGCCCATTGGTCCGCGAAGCATCGTTGCCACCGGTCCTGACGAACTAAAGGAGTCGCAGTGGGAGCTGCAGAACGACATGGAGAAGTTCATGGAGGTGGCCGAGAAGCTCGTCTTCCCTTACCGCTGGGGCCAGTACAACGTGCTGGTGCTGCCGCCTAGCTTCCCCTACGGAGGCATGGAGAACCCCATCTACACCTTTGCTACGCCGACCATCATCAGCGGCGACAAGCAGAATGTGGACGTCATTGCGCATGAGCTGAGCCACTCCTGGAGTGGTAACTTGGTCACAAGCTGCAGCTGGGAGCACTTGTAAGTGACATGATGGTTGAGCATCAGTGATGAGGCGTAGGCTGACAGTGTTATTCCAGCTGGCTCAACGAGGGATGGACTACGTACCTTGAGCGCCGTATCGGCATGGCTGTTCACGGAGATGCGGAGCGCGACTTTTCTGCCATTATTGGCTGGAAGGCCCTCGGTATGTTGATGCATTCGCCCCTTTTCGCTCCCATGGCACCTCAAGGAGCCTCTTACTAATCCTTATACAGAGGACGCCGTCGCCCTCTTCGGCAACGACTCCGAGTTCACCAAGCTCATTATCAACCACAAGGGCATCGACCCTGATGACGCCTTCAGCACCGTCCCCTACGAGAAGGGCTTCCACTTCTTGTACTACCTGGAGCGTCTCGTGGGCCGCGATGTCTTTGACAAGTTCATCCCCCACTACTTCACCAAGTGGTCCCGCAAGTCTCTTGACTCGTTCGAGTTCAAGGAGACCTTCCTCGCCTACTTCAACGGTCTCGGCGACGAGGAGATCAAGACCAAGGTCGCCTCCATCGACTGGGACAAGTGGTTCTACCAGCCCGGCCTCCCGCCCAAGCCCGAGTTCGACACGACTCTGGCGGACGTCTGCTACAAGCTCGCCGAGAACTGGAAGGACGAGAGCTTCAAACCTTCCCCCGAGGACGTTGCCTCCTTCTCCGGAAACCAGAAGCTGGTTCTCCTCGAGAGCATTGAGAAGTTCCCCAGCCCGCTGTCCGCTGACCGCGCGCGCCTGCTGGGAACCACGTACGACCTCGTCTCGTCGCGCAACGCCGAGCTCAAGACGGCGTACTACAAGATCGCGCTCGCTGCCGAGGACTCCTCTGCGTACCAGGGTGCCGCCGACTTGCTGGGCCACGTGGGCCGCATGAAGTTTGTGAGACCCATGTACCGTTCGCTGAACAAGGTCGACCGCGAGCTTGCGACCAAGACTTTTGAGAAGAACAGAGACTTTTACCACCCTATTTGCCGGGGCATGGTGGAGAAGGATCTTGGACTTGTGTAAAAGTAGCAAAACCGACTTTGCGAACGGGAGGCAAAATGAGCAAATTCGTATGTCTGTTTGACAGAGCGTAGTAAAATGGCATACATCATCCATCTCTTGCCACATTGAACTCCACATTCTCGATGACCACACATGTTTGTCAGTACGGTAAACTGGCCACGTAACAGTAAATGAAGGCAGATGGTCAACTCCTTGCTTCTGGGTTTTTCGTATGGTGATGTCGCTTGTGGATTTGTCGTTGATGTGTGCTCCATGGTTCAGGGACCATTTCGCATCTTCCCAGTAGCCAGCTTCCACGGCAAGGAACAACGGCGTTTTAACTGAAGAAGTCTTCAATATTAGAATTCGCACCATAATAAATGACGACACGAATGTCCACATGTAGTCCTTCGCCGTAAGTCGAGCCAAGAGGAGTTCTGCCATTGTTCTGAGCACACCGATGAGCGCCGTGCTTCAAGGATGGGTGAGCCTCGTCGCGTTCCTCTCCTCATGAGTGACACCCGGCGGCATTTTCATCTTTACTGCTGCTTTTGCGGCACGCTGTGGCTGCAGCAACCTTGAAATAGATCAAGCAGTGCTCTTTTCGAAGCCTCAAGACGACATTGTTCCAGGTATCAAGAGCCTTTACCCGAGGTACAGATCCATCTTAGGTAAGTAGCACAAGTCAACATTCACCCCCCTAGGTGAACAATTTCAGTGCCGATGTATACAGATCCGTTGAGCACGAGGCTGGCCTTACACGAGCTGCCGCCAGACCGAGCGAGCAAGTTCACCCTGGCAATGACGCTGTCAGAGACCCAAGCGGGATACCAGTTTGGAAACTTTCATCAAGATGACGATTCGGGCCCCAGCGGGAAGCCAGACATGAGGACTGATCTGTCCATGGCGAAGAGGCGGCTCGGCATGCAAGTTTAATTAGGAAACCTGATCCATGAATTTTACGAGGGCGACAACCCATTGCCACCAAATCTATCTTGGCACAACCGCATCGCTCGAGGGTGCGGGGTTTCTTCGGTCGGTTCAAGATCGCGTATTGAAACCCTAAAACGGAAGACGCAGCCTACTGCTACTCGGAGCGCGCATGTAGGAAGAAAGTCGTACTCCTGCTTCCAGCGTTGGCGTTTGGCGTCGCAACTGGCATAGCATAGGAGGGTACCTGGGTAAGAAGCATGGGATTCGATAATCAGGTCACGAAAACATACACGCCGTCAAAGGTCTCGTAGTGAAACAAAGGGACGCTTGTTCCAAGCAAACCACCTGCTGCCACCTCACAGCTTCGCCTGCTCCTGCGGCGAAAGCTTCCGCAGCGCCGGCCCAGCCCGGCTCCCGTCCCCCGCCATCTTCAACGTAGTCTCGCCGCCAACGGCCCTTCTCAGCCTCCACTTCTCCCGTAACGCCGTGGACGCCTTGCGCTCGAAGCAGTCCGCGACGTGCGTGCCGATAACGGGCAGGAACTTGAAGGCGCTGTAGTTACGGGGTCAGCATACTCTTTCCACCCTGGTATCAACCAGCTTATGAAAACGGGGGAATGGGGGAATACTGACTGTCCAGCACCGCCGGTCGCGAAAAACAGCCCCTCAACATCGGGGTGGTAGTCGACGACAAAATCCCCCTCGGGCGTGTCGGTATACCAGCACATCCGCCTGTACACCCACTCCCTCTCGGCGAACTCGGGGAAGAACAGCCTCACGCCCTCCCGCAGCCCCTCGTCCGCGTCCCGCGGGAGGAAGCCGGACGCGGCGTTGCTCCCCGCCAACCGCGGGCTCGACACCTTCCTCGCCTTGTCGTCCCGGTCCGCGACCTCGGCCTCGAACTCGGTCGCGTAGCCGAACCCGTGCCTCGCCACCTTGAGCAGGTTCGTCCCCGGCGTCGGTGGGAAGCAGAACACGCCCGTGCTCATGTTAACCATGACAGGCATGTCCCTCACCCTCGCCGCCTCCTCGTCCGACAACCGGATGAACCCGACCGGCTGGCCCGACGCCGCGACCGCGTGGCCCACGCCGGGAACGATCCGGTTCGTCCACGCGCCCGTCGCGAGCACTACCCTCTCCGCCTCCACCGTCGTCCCCGCCGCCGTCCGCACGCCAGCCACCCGGCCCCCGGACCGCTGCAGGGACACGACGGTCCCGTGGGCGCCCGTCACAAACGAAACGCCCGCGAGCGTACACTTGCCCGCCAGCGCGCGGATCGCGCCCGCCGCATCGGCCCACCCGCCCGCGGTGTTGTGCGTGGCCGCAAACTCCCGCAGATCCGCCTGCACGCCCGCGTACAGCCTCTTCACCTCGGCGTCCGCGTGGGGCGGCTCAAAGAACTCCATCGGAGTCTCTCCCGCCTTCGCCTCGCCTCTCCACTGGCGATACTTTGCGAAATACGGGCTCGGGCGCTCCTTCTCGTTCGCCATCATCACGAAGCCGGACTCGTGGTAGTGCGGCTTGTACACCTTGGAAGTCCGCCACCCCTCGAGGGCGTCCGTCGCCAGCGACGAGTAGAGCGGGTCGGCGTACTCTGTGCGGATGATGCGCGAGACGTCGACGGAGCTGCCGTCCGGGACGGGCGGGAGGAAGCGGTCCAGGACCGTGACGGAGGTGTAGCCCCGGTTGGCCACAAGCTCGTGCGCGAGGCTCAGACCGAAGACGCCAGCACCGACGATGACGATGGGGGAGGATTTGGATGTCATTGTCGGGGTTGTGGGATGGGTCTCAATGCGTGATGCCAGATATGAACAAAGTGTTTATCAGAGTTCGAAAGCCTCGCCTCCTGTATAATCGGATACTACGGCGATGTCATTAAATTTGAACTAGAATTAAGGGCTCTCGGGGAGCATACTCAGACGTGGGAAGCGGGCATGTTATAGCCATCAAGGCGTTGCTGTCGGTAGAGGTCGATGAGGATAAGTGGAAGTGGAGACGGCCCGGCCACCGTGCCCACTTTTCCCACCAAGGGTGTTATTCACTATGTTCCGAGTCGCAGCTGTGACTTTTGCGGGCTGGCCTCCCGTCAAGTTGAAGAAAGAACTCGTTGTGGACCCTTTACGGATTTCATGTCCCTCTTTCCCGTTGTCCGGTTCTCCGGAGTCGAAGCGAGACTGCCCCAGAACGGTAACTCAGGTGTGGGTCTGGTCAGCTTCTGTTCCGGACGGTGTCGGGCGGCAAAGGGTCACGCCAAGTGACCGGTAGGCAAAGTAGATGACAATTCATTGACGTGCTGCCAACCATATTCCTTAAGGCCTAGATACATTTCCAACATACAGTCTCATCCAAGCTACGCAACCGACAAACTAACGCCTCTCCTATCGTGTCACTAATGGAATTGGTCCTCCGTCACACCCTTGCCCATGGCAGCGGTACTGCTGATACCGCCGGTGACCATCTTCTGCAGCTCGTCGACGTACGTCGCACCGCTCCACTTCTGGTGCTTGACGACATCGACGCCAGAGTCCATCTCAGGCTCTTGCACGAGCTCGCCGTACGCCCGCATGCCCTGTTGGCTGTACGCCTTGGCGAACTTGTCGCTGATGAGCGCCGTCGTGTGCAGGCCTGCAAGCGTGATGAATTGCCAGCAGTAGCCGAGCGATGCGAGGCGGCGGATGTACGTCTCCTGCTCAGCGCGGGGCATCGCCGTCTTCCAATTGAAAGAGGGCGAGAGATTGTAAGCGAGCCTGAAAGGGTTCATGTGTTAGCTTTGGTTGTTTTGCTTTTTGGCAAGGACCCATTGTGACTCACTTCTGTTCAGGCCAGGCGGCGTGGACACCCTTGGCAAACTCCTGGGCCTGCTTATAGTCGGGCAGCTTGCTCTCCATCCAAATGGCGTCGCAGTAAGGCGCGTAGGCAATGGCACGGTTAATGGCGCAATCGCAGCCGCCCTTAAGGCGATAGTAACCCTCGCGCGTGCGCGGGGAATCCCAGTCGAAGTGGACGTCAGCACCAAGAATGCCCTTTGCAATCGCGCGAGCCTCGGTGTTGCTCTTGCCCTTAGCGGCCGAGAGGTACTTCTGGACCAGCCCGTCCTTGTTGGGCTGGGGGCTGGCCTTGATGGCATCGACAACGGCCTCGTCGAAGCGCTTCAGGTTGGCCTGCTTGAGCCAGTTGTCCTCGATGGCCTGGAGCTGCTCACCGTTCTTGCCGGCCATCTCAGCGGCGATCATGAGGTCGTTCAAAGGCTGGAGGCCAGGGCTCGTGGAGCCAAGGATGAATGCGTGATCCCGGGGGTCGATGTTGGTGCTGAGGAGGGTGGCAGCCTCGGCGTCGGTGCGGGCGACGGCGACGAGGTTGGAGCCCATGATGTCGGCCTGCGCGCGGATGGCGACGAGGCGGTTGATGTGCTCCTGAATAGGGACGAGGACCTTTCCGGCCATGTGGCCGCACTTCTTGGTGCCAGGGGCCTGGTCCTCAATGTGGATGCCGGCGGCACCCTTCTCGATAAAGAGCTTCGTCAGCTTCATGACGGCGGTCAGACCGCCGTGGCCGGTGTCGGCGTCGGCGATGATGGGTCTGAGGTAGTCAACGTTGGCGAGCTTGGCCCGGGCCTCTTTCGGGGCGCTCAGGCGCTCCTGCCGCTGTTTCCGGTCGTGGAAAAGCTGGGCCATGAACAGGTGGGCGACCTTGTTAGGGACTGTGGTCTGCAAGGCTGGTAAGTAACAGACCGAAAGTTGGAAAACCACCGATGACTCACGTAGGGGTAATCTGCCAGATCAGGGCCAGGCTCGTCCGAGGCGGAAGCCGTTGACGATGACTGCCAGCCAGATACGTAGACGGTGTCGAGGTACTTGGCCATCTGGGTGACCATGGTAGGCTCCAGACAGCCGTAGGTGTAGCTGGCGTCCTTGTTCTTGAAGCGCTTCTCGAGGATGTCGAACAGCTTCTTGGACTGTGTGTTACTCGGGTATTCAATCTTCAAGTGACCTCTCTTGGAGACGATCTGCTCAGCAGTGAATGGCCGCTTGGTGTTTCTCCATCGCGGCTCGCTCCACCACTGCTTGACTTGCTCGACTTCCTTCTGGAAGAGGTCATCTTCGACGTTGGGGTCCACGGCGGGGTTGACCATGTTGTTGGCAGCCATGACGGGCGATCTGGTGGCGTAGTACGTCGGACAGTTGCCGTTGTTTCAAGGTAAAGAGAGGAAGGAGGGTTGCTCGGGAAGGTGCCTCGAGACGGGTTATCACAATTGGTGGTGCGCGGAATCACTTCTAGACTTGGCAGGCCAGGAACAAGACGTGTAGCACCAGACTAAGGATGCTATTCGCAACTCAATTGATGATGGACGGAGTTCAAAGAGGAGAAAGGATTTCTTGGAGGGGAAGAAGAAAGAAGAAAGTCAATTTGGACAGAGTCACAAGCAAAAAAAGAAGAAGAAGAGGCAGGCTTGACAATAAAGAAGCAGCAGCAAGCACTGGCTAGGCATGACCGCCATCGGTAGTGTTCGGCCAAAAGGCGTTCCTGGGCCAATCGTCTTACATCTGTTTCGAGGCAAGTACCTCTGACCTAGGCCCAGGCCAGCTGTTGGACAGTGTGAGTGACTCTGCCAGTTCCTCATTTGCCCAGCGAGTTGAGGCATGGAGGACGGATCTTGGCCGGGGGCTAGGACCGTGGGTAAAACAAACCTCGGATGCTGAGAATAGCTTGGTATGGGGATCCAGTCCAAGTACAGTATACTTTTGTCTTCGTTCCTTGGCCGTCCACGTCCATGACCCAATGCGGCACTGTCTGCTGGTGGGGGGGACGGAATGGAATGCTTGGGCGTTGCGAGGTGTCAAGCGTGTGTCAACCTCCGCCTCCAGTCTTCCAGTCCTCCCCGGGCCAAGGTAGCGCGGGAGAGAGACACACGCACACACGCACCCGTGTGAGAAAGAGGTGACGTGAGGTCGGCCTGGTGGTGTCTGGATTCGGCTCAAAGGGGCAGACGGATTGGGGCGAAACCGCAGCTGGTCTTCCCCATTGCCGTCATTGGCCGAGTTGCCGAAGCTCCTTGCATCTCCCCCGCCGTGCCCCGCCATGCCATGGCCCTCCCGCTGCGGTCGGTACCTGTTGCTGGGCCCTGGGGGAGAGAAAGAGGAGACGAATCTGGGGCAAGCGGTGCAGCTGTGCAGCCGGGCCATGGGAAATAATCTGCAATTGCACGCTGACGACTCCGACGTCTGCCGACCCCGAGATTCTGCAACGCCATCTCGGCGACTATGTGCTTGGTGGTTCCGTCACTAGATGCTAACACGAAGTTGCTCCTGATTTTCAACTTGCAAAGCAAATCAGGCATACGTCTGGTCGAGGTGCAAAACGAAGCGTCGTCTGGCCCAGACACCACCGCCTGAGTGAGAGCTTCTGCTCCGAACCAAAACCCCTGCGGGGTAGCGGCCGTCGAGCATGTGAAGACTCGTTGTGCCTGAGTCGGCCATTGGCGCCGGCGCAATCCAGAGGCTGATCACGCTTTCCTGGCGTGCGTCACACATTCTGGCCTCAGCTTTTTTCTCTCTCTCTCTCTCTCTCTCTCCAACCAAGATACCTCGGCCTCACACTGTACGTTTCGTCCGACTCCAGCCGCCTACGCGAGCATTGTCCCCGGAATCACCCTACCGTCTCACGCTCCGAATGTCCTCATGTCAGTCACATGCCCTGTGTGGCCACCCCCCTTGAAGCTCAATCAAGCTCGACGAGCCTTGAAGCTGCACGGAACTTGCCCGATCGACACGTGCCGGGCTTCTGTGTGCCCCCTCGATCCATCCCATTTCTCCAACTTATCAAATTACACTTCTCCATGATTGATCGCATTGGGTGGATATCTGGTCTGGCTTCGCAGCCGCTCTAACCTCTTTTCAGCAGTCTTCCAGACCCTGCCCGCCATTCAGCCGTACCTTCATACAACCAAGCCGAATTACCATGCATACACAATCCACGTCAGTCCGTCACCAACTCCTGTTGCAACCTCCAATATCCGAGATGCCGCGGCAAGACACGAAAACAAAAGCGAACCCCTCTCCATGTCAAACGATTCCCTGCCCAACATCCCGTCACAGGCAATTGTACTGTTTGCACCACTTTCGTAACGCCCGTTGCACGAATGCCACCACCTCTCCACCAGATATGCACTCAGGAAAGTTCGGCCAAGTGCTTCTCGTTGTTCTGCTCAATCGCGTCGTGGAAGGTCTCGTACGGGGTGAGTGTACCCAGAGCACGCCGCATGTGGGCATTGACAATTTGCAGGCCGTAGACATAGCTTGCGTTGACCCATCCGAATCTGCTTTCTGTTAGCACACTGATCACGCCAGCGCATCGTGTCGTCGGAGAACTCACCCTTCTTTGGCGACGCCCTTGAAGTCGAGCCCCTGGTTGCCATACTCTGCGTCGACCCTGTGGGGGTCGATAGGCCGGGTCACGTCGTACTTCTCAACAACTACGCCATTGAAATCGACAAAGGCCTTGGTGATCATGAAGAGCCACTTGTAGGCCAGTCGCTCGGCCTCGTCGGTGAAGCTGTATCGCACAAGTCCAGTCCAGGCAAGCATCTGCTGGGGTGCCCAGCCATAAGGGTAATCCCATTGACGGTTGGGCCTCTCCAGGCCGACCACGCCACGGGATTCTTCTGTGCCCGACAGGAGGCCGCCAACAGCTTCAAACTTGGGCAGAGCCTTCTGTACCATTGTCGCCGCTTGCTTGGGCGAGGCTACGCCGGCCCACAGGGCCCAGAAGGTCGTGCAACTTTCGTACGTACACTGCTCCTTCTCGACGGTGTTGTAGTCAAAGTACATGCCTTCCTGCTCATTCCAGAGGTACTTGTCAATGGCCAGCTTTCTGCGCTTCGCCCGACGGTCCCAAATGGCCGACGTCACCACTTCGCCAGCCTTGAGCGGTCCGACGGCAAACTCGGCTGGAATCACCAGCTTGTCGTTGAATACGTTCCGGATGGTACGGGCGATATCGGTCTCGTACTTGAACAAGAGCGAGTTCAAATCAATTGTTGCCAGGTTGGCGCAGACCTTTTCAAGTCGGTATGATGTGTCGTGGCCCGACTCACGCACGGCTCGGTCGTGCAGGAAGTACTCATCCAACTCAGGCTCCTTGATCTTACCGCTGTTGTAGGCTTGCACAAATTCTTGCCAGGTGATGCCATGCTTCTCGGCGTAAGGCTCGAGAACGTGGACGAAGTGACCCGCCTCCGTCTCGGGGGGGACACCCAACCCTTCAGGTCGGTATCTCGAGAGACCAGTCACAGGGTCCAAACGAGGCTCGGCGACCCAGACACTGTGATACTCCTTAATGGCGGCGAGCATGGATGTTCGGAGGAACTCCTTGGCGTCAGGCTCATGCTTGATCTTCTCGTAGACACGGAGGGCCATGTCCGTAAGGAAGGGGGGCTGAGAACGGCACAAGTAATAAGAGCGGGTAGCGTTCAGGATCTTGCCGTAGTGTCGAATGCAAAAGCAAAAGTTCTGCACCATGGACTTGGCGAGATGGACTTTGTCGTTAACAAGAAGGCCCAACGACTCCATGTAGCTATCCCAACCATAAAGTTCATTGAAACGACCTCCGGGCACAACAAAGGGAAGACCCCTCAGCGTGTCCTCACCGGTCTTGGGATCCTTGATCTTCTCCATCTCAACGGCGAGGAGACCTGGCTTAGAGTTCATGTCGCGAACCAGCTCAGGCGTAATGACCTCGGGGAGCTTCTGCACATCCAAACGGATCTCTGGTCTATCCTTGGCGACTTTGGTATAGAACTCCAGCTGCTCCGGGGCCCCGGCAGGAACATAGATACGAGGGCGAGGGTCGTCGGTCCAGTCCTTGGGGTCTTTGGCCGCGATCTCCACAGACGAAGCGTCAATTCTTCTCGTCAATCCTTCCCAAAAGTGGTCGCGAATAAGTCTCGACAGCCTGTTGACAGGATTCTCGTTCAATCGACCTTCGTCAAGAATAATCTGCTTGCGGCCGTACTCCTTAGCCAACGAGAGCTCCTGCAACAAGTTCGAGAGCATGTATGTGCCTCGGACATCGAAGCGGTTGTGGCCTGCGGATGCGGCAGTCCTCAAGGACCACACCTGGATAGGCACCATGTCAGCTTCGATTCCAGTCCTAGGATCAGCCGGCATGTACATACTTTTGGTCCATTGTCCTCAATGGTAATCTGCATGTTCCCATCGGTATCTTCCTGGGCCTGCAGGCTCTTCAGCGTTTCGTCTACCTGGATGAGGAACTTTCGGTTGTGAGGAATCGTGGATTCATCTGAAGATTGCGGAGTTAGCAAGCCAGATGCTCCAAAGCCCACAATATCATGTTCAGGGGTTGTGCTGACCGTGACTGCCTCGCCGGAAGGGTTCGCGAAGTCCCATGCGCTCAAATTGCTGGAACAAGCTGTTCTAGAGTCGAGTCAGCCCATCCTTGCTCCAAGTAGGATGGAAGGTGACAAGCGGTCAGGGATGGGAGGTCGACAGCGTTATCATACCTGAGAGTAAGTTCGGGTTCGAGGACCAGCACGGTTGATGTGACGCTCTTCCGAAGTGTAGTAGGTTTTGGCATCGTCGAAAACGCCGGCGCCGTGGTCCTCGCTTGAGCCGCGAGGACGGCGTTGACTCGTCGGGGATGTCATGGTCGAACTGCTTCCGTGGGGGCTGCTTGTGGCGATTGTTTAGGTGACAAACACAGGACGCTTGATGCCGTCAATTGACTTTGCCGGGACGAGGATTATCGGTTACTAGGCGAGTAGATGCGACACCTACTCTGGCCAATACCGGTTTTGTAGTGAGGTCGAGAAGCAGAAGCGGAAGCGGAGATATGGCTGCGTTGCGGTCGTGGCGGCGTCGTGGGATCGGTGAGAAATGGGGGGAAATTGATGTGTGTAAGAATTGGGTGTCACGAGGCCCCGGATTGTATGGGAAGAGACAAGGGCGGCGTGCGGGATGGTGGCCGATGCGGTCTCAGAAATGCGGTAAGAGGTACCACGGTTGGGGGCAGGCAAGTAGGGTAGCAGCTCGAGCAAGGTACAAAGCTAGGTTTCTGCTGCAGCTGACGATGAGAGAGGCTCGGTGCAGTCGGACGTTTGCAGAGAAGGGACGTCTGTCTTCTTCCTCCTGGTTGCTGATGGAGTGGAGGAAGTGAGAAGATATTGCTAGGCTCTTCCGTTGTCGTCACATGGAAACCCCAGAGATTCCCAACGAAAAATGTTCACCACTTTATTTCCAAGAATCCGGGCTTCGCTCTCCATGAAGTCCCAATGACGCTATCGCACGTTGCTTTTCCAGCGGTCTCCCCCACGCTGGGATCCATACATAGTACACCTCGCCTCAGCTCGCTGCAGGGCACCACGGCACCTCACTGGCGCAGCGGCAGCTGTGTGGTGCGATGCCGGGTAAGGCGCGCCCAGGTACCGACCAATCAGCCGCACCCTATCCACTAAAAAGCTAACAATACCAATCACAGCTGTTATTTTCGACAAGGATATCAGCAGTGGGTCCGAGCTTCATGCTGCGTCACCCCCAATCTGGTCCAGCGGCAATTCTCAACCAAGACATCCAAGGCTCTAGACCCTCAATCGCTTCACAGAAGTTCAACGAAGCTCGTTGCAACTAACTCGGATGGGATTGAGCCTCATGTAACATCCCTTAAAACGACCACTCGGCCGCTCGGTGAAGTGCGTCTCCAACGAGGTGCAACTTGCCCAGAGTGAGACCTCCCCGCCAAGTCGGGACTTTCTTTCTGCACCAGCTCCTGTCACCAGATTCACCTCCATCCTCCTCGTTTCTTTTTCCAGTCTCATCTATGATGGCTTTTCCTGTGTGTGATGCAGTAATGTCGGTTTACGAGCTTGAGGAGCGGGTATCCCTGTGATATCCACAGCCGAAAATATGGCGGGCCTCCCTCAAAGATATCGAGGTTCCAGCGAACATGTCCCAGACACACAGACGACGGTATTCTTCTAAAATTTACTGGTTACGCTGCTTGGTCAGTGTCTTTTCTCGGGTAAGATAGGATCTGGATACCCGAGACCTCGGCTTTGCAATTGGTACAGATTCAGTGTTGGCTTGACTTATCTTGGTCAGAAAGCCAGGGCAATACCAGGTCACCAGGCCGTGTTTCCCATCAATCAGTGATCGTTACAAGTGTCTGAATGATAACTAGAAATTCTGCGTCTGCAACTTAGGACGGTAGAGTCTTTGGACTGTGAACGGCATGCACTGTTAGCTCCTTTTATGGTAGAAGTCCGTCGATAGTCCAGGATCTTGGTTCGACACAGAATTGATTGATGTTGGTAAGACAACTAATCGCCATACGGGGCCTGTTAGTCATATCCATCCTCTAGTAACTGGTTCTTAGGTGAGACCGGGTCTGGGCCATATGAAACTGCTCTGCGTTCGCTCTTGTTCAGGTCTGTCACTGTCCTTTCATGTCTACTTCATCAAGCCCTAAGTTATGTTAGATGATGTGCCACTTGCTATCTTAACTTAACAGAGGGTTGATCTGTTCGCGAAGGGAGTGAGAGTGACCGACTTGCTCGACTGGGAAAACATAGCGCTACCCTGCCACTGAGAATAAACGAGCATCTACTCATAATCATACAAGAGATTGCTGTGATTGACTGAGGGACTCGTGATGTGAAATTCTGCGGCTAGCAGATTGTGTCTATACATGACAAGACGCTCATTGTCTCGTATTAGGACGCCGTGACTCTGATAAGTGAACAGTGCCGGCGGCAGATGAACGACTGAGAAAGCCTGTCCGAGACATATACCGATCTGAGAATCACCTCCAGCCGCGCTCACCACATCACCGTTTAACTCCCGAGATGAGCATCATACAAAGGCTCAGCTTCGCCTATAGTCTTTAATCAGAAAGGATGCCTCAGAGATGCAAAAAATAATACAACGGTTTCTATTCCATGAATTCCCCAACCATCAAGATATACCAAACTACCTCTGGTCTATGGCACAATGAAGCTTTGGTTTTGGGCTCAACCAGTGATAGATGGACTCAGACGATTATGGACGTTGTTTTCTGGGTTCTAAAGTTTAGTGTAGTTGTGTTTTCTGTTACATTCATTAGATCATCCTCACAGCTGAACTCGAGTATAGAGGTTGTTGGAATGCCTAGCTCTGGCATCTTCTCACTCGTTACTTGAACGAAGCATATGCCGCCATAGAACCAGGAGAGAGGAAACCCCAAACTTTTGCCTCGTTCTAGGAATCTTAGCTTTCGACATGGAACCCAATTACAAGAGTATCTCGACCCCTACTGCCGTTACATGTGCGAGACTCGACAACTTTGTCAAGACGGTTTCCAGGGCTCTTTGCCCAACATTCCCCAAGTCAGCCTCGTGGATGAGATGTATCATGGTCCCTCAAGTCATAGAGCAAATGCCTCGATTTTCAGCAGGAACCGAATATAATGGGCTCTCTCATACTGGTCCAATCTGGGCATCCCGATCTGCATGGCTCATCCTGAGGGCGTACAGGCTGGGCAAGCGAAATTTCCGGCTATAGTGTCTGTTTATGAGGAACTAAAGGCTGGTAAGGACCTGACAACTCCTCTCTCGTTCGTCTTAGCAAGCCTCAACAAAGATATCCGGCGTTCCCCACTTCATGAGAGGCAACCCTCAAGTGTGTTCTTGACCACTTACACCCATACATGTGCTGCGAAGAGTGCCTCGTGAGTTGCTCGTAAGCCTTTGGGGAGGGTTGATCACCAGCAGACTTCTAGAGAATCCATTCTTAAAAGAGCAACCCCCCCAGTTCAGGGACGAGTAAGAGGAGTCAGGATAGTATTGACCCGTAGAGGGTAAGAGTGCTACCGGGGGCCGCAAGTCATCATCATAATAGGCGGTTGTTTTAAAGATCTGCCGTATTGCGAAACAGATGACATACGGTCCAGTTTACACAGTCGCAGCATCACATTGGAAACCGCAGATCAACACCGATCAGCGGCAATAGAAGGCACTTCGCAAGCTATCGGGAGAAACAAGCCCTTCTTAATTACCGTAACGTAACTTGTGACCACTACTGCTGCCAGTAACTTGTTGCAATTGAGACACAAGTTCTGCAGGAGAACCAGCGCCACTAAGAACCGGTCAAAAGTCGTTGAACTTCAAATCACGTCAGAGAACCGAAGGGAGAACAGAGGTTTGACTGACTTCTAGAACTGTACCAGAGGGATGAGCTGACATCATCCGGGTATGACTTAAATTTCTACTTTCAGCCATTTCTTCATTCAAGTACGATTTCTCAGGCTTTGCCTGCAAACTTGTCCAGCCAGAACCCCGGCAACTAACGTTTCTGGTACGAGATTCGTTCATATGCCAATGATCAACTCAGGGAGAACCTTCCTGATTCTCTTGTCATCCAGCAGCTCATATGACCTAACCTTGGATCTGAGACTCTACTCTGCCCTATTTCTTCTTCGAGTTAAAAATATTATGGCGATCTATTTTCACGAAAATAGGCCCTTGACACAGTGGTACTTTATCGAAGCGTCTCAATGACTTATACACACGTGTCGTTGCCGTGAAAAGACTGATTCAAGCAAGATCTTTGCCTATTTTATTGACTCACCATCCAAGCTATAGATTTGCCGGTTTTTTGGCGTTAAAACCTGGCTCTCGAAGCAGATGGGCCATGGTACGATTACAGCTCGAGACGACACCAGCTTTCCATTGTGAACCAGACCCTCACATGTCGAGTCACACATGATGAGTTTCAAACATTGAGAAGTGGTGTGCCCTCACTGAGCCCGAAGGCTGGAATACAACCTGCCTTCTCTATTGAAGAGATAAAAGCCCGTAATAACACCTCTTTCCCATCGTTAGGCATATGCTGCAAACACGACTGCGGGATTATTTGACTCAACCAGTTCAAAGACAATCTCGTAAAGTTATTAACCGCACCATGTACCAACTCTTCTGAGACCAAACAATCTGCTTCCAAATATAATAGCGCGAGTTGCCCAGCATACCCATGTGATTGGAACAGCTGACTTGCCAAGCAATTATGTCTAGGGGTTCAATATTAAGAGGTTCAGAGTTTGCTTCGAATCATGCCCCTGGGCCCACAATATACGGCTTCATACTGTGAAATCCTCAAAGTTTGAGTCTACCCTCAGTCGATAAAAAGGAAATTATATCACGGTCAATCAAGGCCTAATGGGCCAAGAGGTGTCGGCTCCAGCATCAAGACGGGGCCAAGTAGGTTCAATCAAATCTAACCTTTACCCGACTCAGAAGACGGGTGTGTCTAACGAACGAGGTCTCAACGTCTCGTCGGCAATGAGGTAGCACTAAGTGTCGTCACAATGGGCGTCACATTGTGTGATAGAGGCATGCCCTATAACACAACCCAGCGAGGCATAGCGGCGCTTGCAACTACTCCTATAACCAGCGACCGACATTGTCTCGAGAATAACAACTCGAGTTGTCCCCACAACCAATTAGATACAACTACGTCACTGCGGTTTGTTGTCTCCAGAGACAACTGGGACCAACTACGTCAATTCAAGGGAAAGACAGCAGTTCGCTATAACGTCATACTGACACTGTAATTACGTGCAAGAAGATCTCCTGAGTCACAACTCACCGTTTCCAAGTGGGTACGGTATGCTCATGTAGATGCGTGGAGCTATCGTCAACCTTAAATCGTGGGTGCGCAACTACATCCACCTGCATAGATCACTCAATTGCAAGGTTGATCGAGTAGCGACTTGACAGCTCCAAGGAATCTGACTAAAGTTTGCAATCCGGGTGATCCTTGAAAATTTTCACATTGCTTGCCCGGTCATACCAACTTGTCTTTATTCTCGGAAGAACCGTGGCGCAGGCTCCGGGTAGTTTGGTTCTACTTTTACAAGCGGCAGGGACATCGTCTGCTACCGACTCAGTTCTGGTGCTTGATCAGCTGTCCCGCATCCGACGAAAGACTTCCACGGCCGACTTGCTGGTGTTCTCGAAGCCCTCCATTACGTTTCCGAGCCGTGCCAAGATCGGGTATCCTCCATGCCGCCAACCTCCTCTGTGACGTACCTCTTGTAACAGTGGTAGGTAGATCATCGTGGCACGATGCTGTTGCAATTCGTTGCTTCTACCGTTTCTGCCGTGGCTCTCCCGTATGCCTGTTCGTACGACCTCTTCCGAAGCTAGGACCCTTGGATGAAGCGATGATGGAAAGACATGACTTCTGCGTTCGAGTCGGTCGGTAAATGAACAGTCTAAGAGCTGCCAAACCCCACATTCCGTTCCTGAAAGCACATCCCTTCTCCCACCAGAGTGCGATAACCTGAATAGTCTCTGACTAGTTGCAACTAACATGGATAATCTTTGTGAGATAAGGGTTCTCAAGCAACTATCAGATATTAAGTGCTGACTCTGCAACCAGTACATTGTAGCTGTTTCCCAGTAGGCCGATTTAGATCGACGTCACAAATCAAATGAAGGCGACTCTAAGCGAACAGAGGGTAATCTACGGCTCTAGTAGGGTTTCGGAAAAGCCGAAGACGTTGTTACCCGAAAGTTTTAAAAAACAATGAGGCCTGACATGTATCGCATCGAAAGTCGTAGAGTAATCATCTGCACCGAACAAGCAAGCTTTTTGGCTGTCGCGTTCTCTTCGTGGCGCAGTAGAACTTGGTTTGAGGAAACTCTGAACTCTCACGATAGTAATGTAACCCAGTGTCGACGCAACCCGCAAGACAACATGCATTTATTGGCTTTGCCGAAAGACAAACTTATGGGATTCGCAGAAAGCTTCCAGGCGAACTAGGATTTCCACTAACAAGAGTTGTCGCACCCGTAAAGACTACACGGGGAAAAGCGTCACCGTCAGGGTTTTATTGTTATTAAACTTTTCGGGTTTTGAAAAAAGACGCTTTACGGGCTTTGATCCTGGGTGACACATGATGATGTTTGACACGCACTTACACACCACAATATGCGTGTGACTACACACTACAACTTGGAATTAACCTTTTGGCAGCTGCACGAAATCCCGCTCCGGTTTCCACGAAGTCTGTCACGGCCGGCAACCCTTAGACAACGGATCCTATCCGGAAGTTCGAAGCTTCCATGACGATCTCGTCTCTCGTAGCTGATGCTCCGATAAAGGTGACACCAGCTGAAGGAAGAGAACTAAGAAGCCCATCTCCACTTTACGACCTGGAGTGAGCTCCGCCTCGTGCGCCTGGAAGAGGCATTCTAATCGCAGCTGTTTGGCTGGGGTTCCTGTCGCGCAGGATACCTTTATCTACTCTGGGCTGCTTAGGAGTATGACTTCTTTACCGAAGAGATGCGACATTCGCGGTGAGTCCAGACGCGGTATAAAGCGTCACCGTGGCTTTTCAGATCGATAACAGTTAATGATATAGTGTACTGAATCTTGGTACATGGGTGGAGGGCAGACGTGTTGCACGGGCAGGCAACTGATTTGATTAAACCAAAAGCTTGTTAAAGAAGTGACCAGGAGCAGGGCTCATGAGAATCAAGGGACTCTCTACACGTGTAAGGCACGGTCAACGCCCGATACCTGAACCGCAATTTTGAGTTCGCAGAGGGGTGTCATGTACGGACATGTCACTCTCGAGATGTGTCATGAGGTCCTTGTAAAATACAAACCTACCTACCTACCATGACCCTACCAATCCTACCTGCCGCCATGCATACGTCAATCAGGATACGGCTACTTCTGTTGATACACGTGGAAGCACGGGTGAGCAATGGTCGGACATACAAACTCGGACGTCCACACACCATGCCACAGAACGGATACCCTGTGGGGGCCGATCCCGGGAATCTTATTGCCGGGTCTGCAGGCAACCACTGGCGAATCATGAGAATTGCCAGCATCCCACGACGTCTTCTGGACACCTTTTTTGGGCAGAACGTCCGGTTGAGATGAAACAAACCCGTCTAATCTTTCACGAAAAAGAAATAAAATGCTTTGTCCGTTTCGGGGAACATGACTATCAGGGAGCTTTGTCAAAAGTTTGCGGTCGAAAGAGGAAGAGTACCTCGTACAATCCGTCCACCCGTCCACCCGTCCATGTCCACCCGTCTATAGGGGGTTTGGTTGCTCAGCTGGTCCAACAGCTCCAACAACCAACGAAACTCTCTTTACGGTTGTCAGCAGTACGTACCTGAAACATCATGCCACGCTTCTAGAAGTTTTCCAAGTTGGGCCACGGCTTGCGAAACGAGTCAGATGCAGCTGCTTTTGCTGTGCGACCCGCCAGCAAACAGCCAATCGCCCCTTGCAAAGCACGCATTCGGAATTTCCTCGGCGATGACCTGATGGGGCCTGTCCGACTGCGTCGGCCAGAGTCCGGTTGCTGATTCAGATGATAAGCCACCAACAGGTCGTAGAAATCCAGTTCGCCGTTTGTTCTCAGGAGTGGACCGCTCGACGCGTAACAAACGGCGGGGTCTATCAGGTTGGTAATATATTACTATAGGTATGCAGTTACCCAGCCCACGCCTATGTATACAACCTCGGGGCGCTTGAAGATGAACGCCATTAGGAGACTTTGCTTGACTCGAGAATGAGGCTCAGTGCACCGTTATCCACGTCAACAATTGCCGTGTTGCCATCATCTAGCGGGGCACTCTCTTACTCAGGGGTTCCAATCATAACCTCAGCCCCCTCCAGTCCAGTATTGGAGACACCCTCCGGCCGGCAACTTTGCAGCCATGTGGAATCATGATCGAAAGTAGTGGGTAGTTATGTACTTTCCCCCAAAGTGTCGAATACGATGCACGATACCCGCCGCTAAGTGGACCGACCGACCAGCAAATGTTGCACATGATGAATGGATAAAAGGAAACGCAAAAAAACACACAGATTAGGAAAATGAGTCGCAAGGCATGCGCATGTGGGCTCATGACGCCTTGCTGCCACGGCATTGCCGTCAGCAGGTAAACTTTGGACTTCTTGACAGTGAAGGCGACGGACAACGCGCTCTTTGCGGGGCCTTCTGACATAGACGCCAAGAAGGTTTGAAAGCTTCGAGAAAAAGCCTATCAGGGATTTGATTCCCGCGATAGCCGCGACGGACGCGGAAAAATCGCAGAAGTGGTGACAAAGCCTTACGAATGTAAACCATCCGAACTATGGAAAAATGTGCCTGTGTCACCGGCTGCCAACATTGAGCAACCTGCGAGTCACTCTCACATAGAGGGTGCACAGTTGCACACTCGCCCACAAATACACATGCTCTGACAAAACACACTCCCTCCCCACCCTCAAACACTGATCAGCTAGCTCTATGTTCACCCCTCCCCATATAAGAGTGGGTGATCGCAAGGATCCCTGTACCAGATCCAAGTTGGCGCCAAGCAAAATATCCGTGGTGGGGTAGTATTGCATCAGGGACCCAGAGGTCCAGAGGGCCGTAAACCGCGAACCGGACCCGAAGTGCACCAACCGCTTCGGAGGTGCTCGGGGTGCGCCAAGGCCAGACTCGTGCACGGCGTGGCCTTAATCGACTTCCAACCAACGGTAAAAAGGTTCGCCTGGTGGCGGAGGCCTTGAAAAGCAAGCTGTGAGTGATGTGGAATCACAAGAGCGTCCTAGCCTTTCAGCCCGGCGGGGCCCGGTGAGATTTGACTTTTTGCATCCCTGATCGTAAGCACTCGTACATGTATCACAAACCTTGTCCTCGTAAATCGCTTTTTTGCCTGCCGGTCCCCGCACGGCGGTCGCCAGCGCTTTGCCAGGCCCTGATCGGGAACGAAGGGTCCCTGAGAAGGTTTGCGCTATTGCTATCCTCCAATTAAGCGGTCCTGGACGGAGAGATCACCGTGATCACCTGCTGTCTGCAGAGTTTGGCCTCACTTGTAGCGGTCAACAAGGCTGAACTGAAACGCCAATGATGAACGTTCGATGCTTGGATACAGTTCAAAGTTTTCCGTGGTGATATAAGAGACTCTCCAAGACCAATATGCTCGGCCATGGCACTTCGGTCTCCCCGAGTCTCTCAACCCCGACTTCCGGGCTCTCGGGGACGGAAGCGCGGTCGGTGGGTTGAATCGCAGAACAGCGGCGGCTGGGTCATAACTGACTTCGGTGCAAAGTAAGATCGAACCTACCGTTTGTGTTTGAGCTCCACAGAGATGCCAGGGCGTGCTTGGCAATACTGATCAGATTTGTTCCATTTATCCCACGAATGTCCCATAGCATAAAAACTCTTTGTGTTTCCTTCGGCCCTGCTCTTTGTCAGAAAATCCTACAGATAACGCTCCAGAGTTTGGCGCAAAACCTGGAAGCTGACAGCTCTTAATCATTGAATTTGGATTAAGTTTGCGTATGGCTGCCCCGTGCTTGCCTTCTAAAGTAATTGTCTACGTCAACTATGGATGAGATCATCGAAAACCGCATCACCACTACCGACAAGGTAAGATAGTCTACTTGCAGTAGCTACCATGTAATAAAAGAGTTGAGAATTTCCAAGAAGCTTCGGACGGAGAGTGGTGCAGCCGACTTGTTGATACTCTAAAATGTTACGGAGCTTGAGCCATCAGGGAGCGTTCATTGTGGGAGCCCCTGCCCACACACCCGGGCCTTTTCACAGAACCCTCAACCCGGAGTAGATCATGGGGCGCCGGAGAGATCCTGAGGGCGAATACGTGAGCGAGAACCTTTTTCCGGATCATGTTGGTCCTCAGACACTTGAGGATCAATCAGCCAAGTCTGGTAAATCCTGACTTGAAACGACTCTCGTAATTCGATACAACCAAGTATGAAAATGGGAAGAAAGGGGGAAAAAAGCAGAGCGCAACGCTCGTGCCAAGATTTGCATTCTAGCTTGCAAATGCTCAACTCTAACTAATGGTTTTTGCATCACGTTGTTGACTTTCAGCGTGCAGTGAGTGTAAAGGGCGGATTGATCTGTGCAAAGGGCTAACTAATATGGGCGGCGGTAAAGTTGACTGCGTACGGGACACGCGGTAGTGGTAGTGAGTTGGCGCGCGGACTGTGGTGAGAGTAAGGTTTCTGGCTTCTTGGAGGGACGTGCTGCTGATACGTCCTGAGCCTCTGCACCGGGCCGACTTCCGGGTGACGAGAGATGGGGTCGGAGGCCGGTACTAGCATCTTCCGATGAGAGGCACGTGACTAGGCGCACCGCCAATTGCGGCATGTTCCGCCCAACGTTCCGATGTCTGCTAGGTACCCACGCCATTGCAGCTGGGCAGTTCATCGGAAGAGCTCCATTCTCGTCAGATTTTTCCCCAAACCCCAGGATTAAAGAAGCGAGCGCAATTCGGCTGCCACAGCGCGCGCCACAAAGCATCAATCGCACTGGTTAGCACGACCGAGTCTTTCTGTGAGCCTTTGGGCTTGTTGTGTCTGTGTCTCGAGGAAGCTTCGGCATCGGCGGCGCATCGGAGAGTGTCACGCGTTTTTGTCGTCATCCACCCGGAGTTCTCGGCGGTTCGATCTCCAAGCTCTCAGCAAGCTGTCACAAGCTCTCGACACTGACCTTACCACCACCGAAGGTTATCGAATTTGGCACGTTTCCATTGCAAGATCGACCAGTTTTATCATCAGCTCGAGTCGATACACATACACACTTGGAAGCAGCACATCGCGTTGGAATCGGGCAGTGTGACACTCCGAACTATCGATATGATGCGACCGGTTTTCCAAATGGCGACCATTCCGCGCCGAGCCGTACCGGCAACGAGACAGAGTGCATGGGAAGCAGTGTGGAAGAAACAGCTCACTGTGCCAAGGAGGACCCTCATGACAACAAGCCAACGAACACTGAGTCAACGAGCCTCCGCGTCGCAGTCAACGTCTCAATGGTCCAAAACTTACAATTCAAGCTGGATTGCATCTCGCCTGGAAACTATGTTTCAGTCGTCGCGCCGGACGTTCCGGTTTTCCGCCCGACAGAGGAAGGCAGCAGATGGCACAGCAGAGGAATCGCTTTCGCTGAGCCAAAGGTTGAAGAAACTCTCGAGGGAGTACGGCTGGTCGGCCGTGGGTGTGTATCTGGCCTTGAGCGTTCTCGACTTTCCCTTTTGCTTCATGCTTGTTAGAATAGTTGGCACAGACAGGATCGGTGAGTGACGCGTGCATCTAATCAAGGTGAGTTGACACTGACAAATACGCTGCAGGGCAACTTGAGCATTGGGTCGTCTCCAATCTCAAGAAAGTGATCCCTGATTCGGTCCAGAACTGGTGGTCCGAATACAGGGCCGCGCTTAGCAAGGCTGAAACCGAACAGCTGGGCAGCGATGATATCAGTGAAGCCGTCGAAATGGCAGGTTGGGGAGTAGAGGAGGCGGAACGGCGCAACAAGGCGGAAGCTAGTAAGTTTATGCAGCTCACCACTTCAGATCGCCTAACATCCACTGGCCGGCACTGTTCACGAACTGACTTTGTCGCAGGCTTGGGAACTCAGCTGGCGTTGGCCTACGCAATCCACAAAAGTTTCATATTCCTCAGAGTGCCTCTGACCGCGGCGGTAACACCAAAGGTTGTCAAGGTGCTCAGATCATGGGGATGGCAGATCGGCAAACGGCGGAGCAAATAAGCCGCAAAATGGGACCCTTTCCGTGCTGCCCAGCCTCCGCCTACCTGACGGGGTCGGGAGTTCCTAGCATGCCGGGCTCCTGCTTAATCATGTATTATCAATGAACGATGCACTCGCCTTACCCTCGGATTGGCGGGTCCCTCGGTCCTGTGGTTTTTCTTGTGTCTTTTATTTTTTGTGTTTATTAACGGCTTATAGACGCTTGTAGATCCACTCACCCATAGACCAGCACAGCTGTAAGCACTACATGAGACACCCAAACTCTATGTGGAATTATTGTAAACAACACAGTTGGGCTTGGCCCGATAGAATTTGCTTCAGTACAAATGTTACCGGAAGTGCGCGGCAAGAGGACCAACGGACGGACTGATTTGTGTTTTCGCATTGCAGACTGGACCAGGCCCTTCATGGGGCCGTGATTCCCGAGTGTGTGGTATTGTCCAAACTTCTGCTCAGTCGCACATTGTCAAACGTCATGCCCGAAAGGAGAGGGACCTTGGGCGTGAGACTTGTATGGATGAAGGGTGCTGGTGTACGGATGCAAGGCACGCGAGGAGTAGAGCATTGTCCAAGCGCATGTAGCAAGTTGCGCTAAAAAAATGTTCTTCCGGGCTTCGAGAATTGTGCTCGATTCAGGGTTGTTTGCAAGATCACGATGGCTGGTGGGTCCCACTCTTCTGCTTTGGCACACAAGTCTGTGTTGACTATCAGACGTCTGAACTATGCCCGAGATACAGCCAAATTTGACCGTCTCCTCGAGGGTATTCCCAGCCGGCCATGAGTACCATATCGATATTGGTGACGCCGCTATCTGGCATGCTACATCATAGTTGCGGCGTGGCTAGACCAGACACGGCAGGGTAGTGGTTGGAGTGGACAACGGAATTTGGCCGATTAGGGGTTCAATATCCAATAGTCAACGGGCCTGGCCACGCGATGATGAAGCATCGGTAGGTGGCCACGATATGCTTCCCGTACAAGCTGACCCGCTCACAATCTCCCGAAGTCTCTAGGAGCGTCCAGGCCCTTGAGGCCTAAAGTGCGGAATGATGCCATGGTGTGCTTCCACGCTCCGCGACTCGCTTCGCCCCCCGGAAACCCCGTGGGTCCAGACGATGACAATGTTGTGTGTGCGAATACGCTCCACAATCAGGAGCTGAAGCCTGAGGAGAGAAAGTGTTTGCCGGCCACCTCGGTGACTGACGATAATTGACTTCAGTCTCATCAACAGTGGGTTGCTGGAATACGATTTTCGGTTCACCGCCAGCCTGACCGGGACCTGACCTTTTACCTCAAACGGGAGACACCCACAGGCCCTCACATCTGCCGTGTCACTGTTGGCTCTCTGTGCCTGCTTGTCAGGTATCTGCATGATCACCCAGTCTGGCCCCATATTTCCCCAGTATTTAAAGTTCTCGGTCTTCTAGAATGAGAACCAGGGCAGCACGTCCAACTGGTGGGAACAGGTGGGAACTGGTGGACCATCGGATCCTGATTTGCCCCGGTTTTCCACGGAGCAGAACCCTTCTTTCTGACTTTTCTTGTCTGTCGTTGTCAGCGATGAGTGAGATGGGGGTTCCAAAAATGACGGCCATGTGGAAGCCACATAAGCTGTCTAAGTTTTGGACCAAAACTCTGTTTCCTTCGCGGGGCCCGTGGCCCGGGGCCCCTAGTGACCTCGGGATCTGAACTTGGTCCCTACCCCTTCCTCTTCGGCCTCTGAGATCATCAAGTGCCCCACCAAAGGTCGGGTCGGGTAGGACACCGGTCCATCGGCCGGGTCTTGTGTGCCTGTATCTGTTGGCCAACGAACCGAACCCCCCCCCCCCCCCCAGCTCCGCCTGACCCCCATCCTTTCTAAACCTGCCTGTGCCGTTCCGTGCTCTGTAAATCCGGAGCTCCATGGCACGTTGCAAGGTGAAGCAAATTTGGTCGGGCAGGCCAAGAAAGACGATGATTGATCCACAGCCGGTCCGGAAACCCGTTGTTCAGAAACAAACTCTGAACGCGAGGCGCACAACACATAGGCAGACACAGCTGGCCCCCGGACCCGACCCGGCCCAGCCCATCATTGCCTCGTCACAACCGTGATGCCGTTTTGCCTTTCGGGGGAGCGACTAGTATTTTCCCAACTGGGACACATCTCCGTGGTGAGCAACCGCCGCTCAGCTGGCAACTCTGTTTCACGACAACCTCGACTGCCCCCTCCCCCGAGTCGTCGTCAGTGTAAATCCGCTATTTTCCCGGTGTTGGCTAACGAGATTTGCATCTGCCGTTGAGGCCCCGCCGCGCTCGCGTCTTGGTTAACTCCGTCGCTCTTGGTCGAAGAAATTAGAGTATAGCGCCATGGGAAATGAAAACGCCATCTCGTACGGACGTACGGACGGCTTTGTCAATGATGTGAAGGTTCTACTCAATGTTCTTCAGCCCTTTCATCAAGCCACTCCGCAAGATTGTCCTGATCAAGTCAAACCTCGGCGGTTTACTTTGGTTGTAGACCAATCCAGGATCCAACGGACTAAGCAGCATCATCGTGAACTTGCTAGTTGTCGTTTATTGGTTTTTATTTCCCAACTCTTATGCGCCGCATAGGGCGTTTTCTTGCCATCTAAACGAACAGCCCCCCGTGGCACTCTGCGGGGCCCGAGACGTCGGCTAGATCAGAGATCGAGAGCCGCCCGGGATGGGAAGGGACTCAGGCAGGCTAACGCCGTTACGTACTAGAGCAGGTACGTAGCCGTATTGGTTTTGTTACCGCGGCCCAGGTATAGTGGCCCCCTCGCCGTACTAGGCTAAGGAACGGAGATGTCGACCAAGTGTGGTAATGGTTTCGAGGTTTCGTAGGGAGGCCAAGGCTTCACTCTGATTGCTTCTCCGCTGTCGAACTCATGCCCTGGATCCGTTCAGCCGTTCGAGAGCCAGGCACACGATGGGAGAACTCCACAGTGGGGTGTGACGGGTTGTGCGTTCGCTTTGATTTTGAGAGACACCCAAGACGGGGACCAAACCGGTCAATGGAAGGGGAGACAGGGACTGCTTTGTCGATCTTACAACTCCGGGTTACGAGTGAGCCTGTCACTACGTAAGTCGAGGCCAATTTCCTAACGACGAGCGTCACGTTTGCGCTTGATGCGTGAATGGCAGAGAATTGCGTAGGCCCAGGGAATGATCAGGGTCCGCGCAGAGGCAAATTTAGAACATGGGCAAATGGTCAAGGAGGCGGCTGATCCAAGAAATCCCATTGACGGATGGTACAATGATACCACAGGAAGAGAAGCTTTCCCTCCCTCTTTCGGGCATGCGGGGAGCAGCGCAAGTGCGAAGTATGGTATGCAATGGGCGGCGGCGGCAAAGTAGGTTGGCACGGGACAAAGAGAGTTGGAGGAGTTCTCTGAGAGTTCACGGTGGAATCCCGCAATGTCAGGGCTCCTTGCTTCTGGGTGTATTTCGCTGCAACGCCACAGATGGAGGACAATGGGTCAGCGTCGGTTGGGGGGCGTGAGGCGCGGGATGATCGCACTCATGGGTCTGGGCTCGGTCAACGACCGAAGGCAAGTTGTGGCAGTTGCTGGGCCCGGCCGGCAAGTTGGGGCGCATATTGACATCCAGGCGGAGGAAGGGCCGACGTGTAAAACCGGGTAACAACGCGGCGGCAACGAGAGACTCAGGTGATGCTTACAGAATCACAATCAAAAGAGAGTTTGTATCATGGCAGGGTCTCGTATGACTCTTGATCAAGAGAACGTCCATATCCATCCATCCAGCGACGGAGCGTTGTCCTATTCGGGAGCCTGTCCTTGGGGCTGGGCTGCTATATTTCGGGATGTGGCCATAACGTCTCCGGAGGCGAAGCGCGACTGACACCGGCCATGTCAGGCCGCCGTGGACGTCTGGAGGCGCTGTTACGCATGGCATACAGAAGAACAGAAAAAAGTCTGTCGCGATCAGGCGCAATGACGACGTTGCCCTTCTCCCGAGCCACACACAGCTGAAGGGAGGACGCTGTGGGCAACGACGGGAAGGGCGAGGGGGAAGGGATGGGCGCTTGGTTCTTCAGCCGTCGTATGCTGGATGGTAGGGCCACTCCCCCCAAGGAACCCCCGAATTGAGTCCCTCCTCCGTCCCGCGACTCGTCAATCCCGGGTCGGAAGTCGGCTCGCCCCCTCCCAGCAACTCGGAGAGATAGAGTTTACAGTAAAACAAGGCACCTCGCTGTCCATGCAGGCAGCAAATTTCCACATTCCCTGCGGCGTCACTCCCTGAGTACCTGACCAACTCAGCTCGAGCAACATTGATGCCAGTTGCCCCTCCACGGCTCCCCCTAGAGGGGCATCAGATAGTGTTGAAGTGGCCGGGGCATGCCCAGACTCAGCGAGGCTTGGCAAAGTGCAGGGGAGAGGCATGGAAAGGGGGGCGATTGACCTGACTTGGACAACCTTGACCGTGGGGAGAAGACACATTAGGTTGATTAAATACGATACAATGGAGAGAAGGAGAAGGTCACCACACAAAGACGCACAAAACGACCACACGCACCTACCCATCGCCGCAAGGGAAAAGAGGGGACGGGTATCCTAGTCCGAGAGATCCAGTGGACTGGGAGCTGGAAGTTTTGGTTCTGGTCTTGTGTCGGTCCCCTGTGGCTAGCCTGCTAGTGTACAGACGGATGGACGGGCATGGGAGGGGCCAAAACGGAGATCAACTCCGTCGTTGACAGAGCCATGTAGTACGTACTCCAAAGTGCTGTGTTTCCGTACGTCGGTAACGACGACAACACCCGGCTGGCAACCAGACAATCTAGTGTAGCAAACCGATTGCGTCGCGTACGGCCCCCAACCCCCAGTGGTCAACATCCTATTGTGTCATAGGCCAGGGATACTGGATGGATCATGGCAGATCCTTTTCTCCTTCCGTAAATGTTTTCTCTTCCTCTGTATGTATGACATCTGATACTCAACAGCGATTCATGGCCAACTACCAGATATTGGCATCGAGACGGTTCCGTACGCGGCCAATGGGGGGTTGGTCTCGATGTTTTGTCCGCTGTCAGTTGTCAGGTTAGGACACGGATACGGAGCGCCAACAGGGAGCCAGGAAGTTGCCCAGCTTTAGAGTCCGAGACTGGTGGTAATGGACTCGAAAATGCAGGGCGGACATTCGAAGGATTCGGGTCGGGATACACAAGTGTGAATATGATATATCACCTCTGTTTGCAAAGAGTGTGGTGTGCGTGCCGTCTCATTGTTGGCTCGTTTGGTGCCGTGCAGAGCCCGAGGAGATGGCCTCTTGGATGGATCCAGTCCCCGGTCAAAGGTATCCGCACTCTAAACTCTTGGGTACTATTATGCGGACTTACGTATGTCGCGGAATCCAGGGTAATGACGGGGAAACAGGCGTGCGCACGAGCATGCGATGGCTGCCAGTAGTCTGTAAATGTATAACAGAGCCGGACGGGTGCATGCATACGTGCTCTGTAGTTCTGAGTGAGAGTCAAGCCAGGTCAGGTCTGATAAGGTCATCGAGTTTGGGTTGTGCAGCTGTTTGATTGTTGAGCCCGCCCTTGTGCTCGAGGGTGCCCCCCGGCCCTGCCTAGCGCAAACAACGTTTTCCTGAGTCGAAAGCCACAGGAGGTGTCTTCCCGGTCCATGGGACGATGGGCGTCGCTGCATGGGGGTGAAGACGCGAGAAAAGCGCGAGGTGAAGAAGGGGGGGCTGGAGCTAGGCGAGCGGCCGCCCAGTGGCTTAACTGTCTTCAGCCTTCGGGTAACCGCACGTCTTTCACTTCGCATTTGCGGCACACGCTTCGGGGTGTAAGAGTTATTGCCATGGCATGGGGTAGCTCCGAGTTAGTTGCCTAGTTCGATGGCAAGCCCCATGGATGACACCGTAGACTGGACGTAAAGTTGCATTTTCTTTTCCCTTTCCAACTGCTGCGTTCCAATCTCATGCCGTCCTCATCATCGGATGCCTCCTATTCTCGGTATGACACTCACACACTTATCCGAGACCTTGCCCAAGGTTAAAGGGCCCGAAGGCTGAGCCAGAGTCGGAGCTAAAAAAGGACCAACAGCCAGGCGCGAATGCCCCCATTCCAGTGGTTATTGCACTGGCAATAATGACAGGGCTCAGAATAAGGTTGCAACAACAAGCCACAGGACGAGTCGTAATTAACCGAGCACCATCATTTCAATGGGCGCGGTACGCAGGCGGCAGGACGATATCGAATCAGAGACGATGGAACTGTCTCCGTGGTCCTGTACGTACCGTGGCCGTGGCTCTCAGAGCGGAGGTAATATGACAGAATTCAAGGTCATATGAGCCGTCAAGCCCATGCACCTACTAGAGTATGCACCATTGTGCAAGCCTTCTGCCATTCAATATGAGGTTGAAAGTTCCCTTCCCTCGTCACTGGCCCCCGTATGAATACAAACAGACACACTAGCATCGGCTCCTGACACCTGCAACTCGGCTGGGCGAGACGAGCCTGACTAAGGTGTGTGGGAAGTACCTGGCAAACGGGGCCGGGATGAGATTGTCCCATTTTTCCTGGCCCGCTCTTTGCCTGCCCTGACCATTCCAAGGCCGCCAGTGACGGTGCATCAAACCAAGCGTCGTCCTGGTTGGCTTCCGAGTCTTGAGCGCCATGCCTGGGGCCTCTTTCTCTCTGACACGCTCCTTGTCATTCATACTCTTTCATTCGTTCCTTTTCTCATCTGTCACACGCTCTCTCTTACGCGTATCCAATCTCGGTCTCCCGGCAGGCGACTGGCTACTGACACACCAGCGACTACTGTGAGTCGAGGCTAAAGAGGTTTAGCCACAATCGCTACCTTACCCTCCAATATGTATCTGTCTGATAGCGGCAAGCGTATATGCTCCCTGTCCTCTGCCTGCCCGCAGCAAGAAAGAGAGACAAAGAGAGACAGAGCTCTTTGAGACATCTGTCCTCACACTCGCAGCCACTGGGCAGTCATTCTGCTCACAGGTCTGCTCCGGACCGAGCTGGTCAATCAATGGCTGCTGCTCCAACAACTTGTGACATTCTGCTGCCCCCCCCCCCCCTTTTTTTTTCCTTCTTCCTTTCCGTTTTCTTTGCCCCCTGCTCGCCCACTTACCAGTAGCTAAGACGGGTCGGGTAGTGCCCAGGAGCTTGCTTCTAGACCTTTTCTTTCCAGGTCCTCATAACTGAATGCTGCTTTTCACACTGCTGACAGGAGGGGGGACTGCCCACTTTCCTCATTCATGCTCCGTACCATTGTCGCCATTCTCTCACCGATAACTTGATACAACGGTGTCTTGCCCCTCCATCTCAGCCTTTGCGGGCCTCATCCATCTTCACCGGGCCTCATTAGTCGTTCTCTCTACGCCATAAACGCCCATCTTTCGCACCCACTCTTCCGTCCGCTGGCCTATTCGAGACCTCCACCCGTTTCCCGCTCCCGTTCGCCACACCGTCTTGACTTTTCACGGCCCAGCCGAACATGGGCATTTTGACTTTTTACAACTCACACACGTACGGAGCACTTACATCACACTTGCCGCAATTGTACGCACACTCTCCCTCTCGGGCTTTCGCGGCTCACCACACGTACGAGTCTGTGCTATCTCCCGTCTCAACTATCAGCACTGCACGCGCATCCTGATGTGCCTTCAGATACTCAATACGAATGACCGTCGGGAACTCTGAATTGCATTCTCACACAGGTGATCGGATTTCTAAACAGCTTGGACCAAAACGGAAAAACCTCCGTTCTGGTTGTGCGTCAAAGAGACTTTCGGCCATGTGGGGTCACACACGCCTCTCCTGTTCCATCCCGATCTAGGTCTTGAAGGGTGATTAGCATTCGCGTCCTTCCTTCGTCTACACTAAACTGCCTGCGGGATGAATACCACCGTCATTTGACCTTGACTGCGTACTTCAGGCAAGGCAGCAGATGCATGGGCATTCCCATCGCAGCACCGCAGCAGAACCACTTCAGCACAGGGCGGCACAGGGTATTACGGTTGGTTACACTATATGTAAGCTCACACTGAAGCTCGACCGGGCCTGCTCCTCCTGGCCCGGCTAATACGGTTTTGATGGCTGACGGGTGGCTGCATGTCTATGGGAATTCGAATGCGAGGTGGTTCAACCCATGACTAACCTGGAGACACTGGTTCTGTCCCGGTGAAGGCAAGCCTCCATTAGAGTTCAGTTCCTTCGTCGTTCTCGTCCGCCCGTCAATCAATCGATACCTACCGTCCGTTGGTCCATGGTGTTGTTGTCGTTGTCGTCGTCGTCGTCGTCGTCGCCGCCGCCGTCGCCGCTGACTAGGTTTATTAACCTTTCACTTCCTGAACAGCATTCCCACCCCTCCCCCCTGATACCCTTACTCTTCTGCCCCTTGTCCTTTAACTCTTCGGTTTTCCCTCCAAGATCCCCACTCTGGCCACACGCCCCCCCCCCCCCTTCTCCAAGTTCATGATCCATCCACCATCACATCTCTCCACTCCCTGGTTGGGATCTCTCCTCTGTCCACACTACGACGTACTCGGACTCCATTATGACCCATGTAATCTACGGTCTCTTTTTCTCCCCCATCATACCATTCCTGGGCTTCTTTGCCTGCCTGCGGTTACCCAGCCTATCTTCTTGCGAGGCTAATGACTGCCGCCACGCTATACACTCTGCGTGGCGGTTGGATGCTTGCATTGGGCCCCCCGGTCACTTGGTGACGGGATGCAGGTCGCATTACTGTTGCGAGTCCCAGGTCGACTGTCGTCCGTCGAAAGAGGACCCGCCCATCTGTTTCCTCGTCTTGTTTTGCTCATGCCACGGCCCACGACTTGGACTGGACTTGGCTGGAACTGACAACCTTCCTACGGGAAACTCACCACTTGACTGATGACTTACACGCCTACCCACGCACACCTCCCGTGCCGCACTACAAGCTGCTGCCTCTCACTTGTCTCTGATCTCACACCTTCTCACACGCCTTCTCACACACGCACCTACACACACTTTTTGCACTTGTCACTTTCTATCACCACACTCCCCACGCCCCACGCTCACACACACACACACACACCCCCAAATTAAAAGTCAGAATCCCACACTCCCTGCCCAGCTACGTACCCTAGTACGGACGATTACACTTTTACAATCCATGCCTGACTACCCGTACCCGTACCTGTCCTGGGCTGCCCATCCGCTCCCTCATCCGCGGCGGCAAGGCCAGTTGCTATAAGAGAAGCGTCTAATCCGGGGTTGAATTTGTCCTATTCGGATCGGTGCATTTGTATCGCACATCGAACCCACATCAAGTCAGCTCCAGCTCTACCCTGCAACAGACACCACAAGCCAAGGCACAACGTCAAACAACTGTGCGCCTCTTAATTGGAGCATTCCCAGCATCCACGGTTCCTGCTCTTGTACCTACCTCGTTGCCGGCCCCGGCTATTCATTAAATATCGTCGCCCCTCCCCGTCACCTAGGCCAGATCGGCTCAGTCCATCACATTATATATCACCTCTCATCCTCCCAGCCTTCCCACCTTGGCCATACTTGCCTCTTTACAACAGATCAACATAGCACTCGCCATCTATATATATATATATATACATCACCTCTCGTCCTCCACTCTACTACACTACGATGCTGTCTATCACACCTCAGGGAGACCACCACAACCAGTCCCTCTACCTCCCATTCAGACCTTTGTCTTCCCCGAGCCGCCCTGTTACCGACCTGCCCTTCCTCAGCTCCCTCGCTAGCAGCATGGGCCACAGCCTCCACGTCGGCAACACCACCTCGGTGACGGCAGCCTCGATCAAGGATGCCGCCAGCGTCGCGCAAGCCCTCGAGATCGCCAGAGAGAGCCCCGACGGTGCCTCGGACCCGACTGTTAGCAGCATCCTGGAGAGCGCTATCAGCCAGATCTGGGCCAAGGTCGCCGCTCAGCCCGAGTCGTACGTCTTGAACCGCGACGAGTTCGCCGTCTTCAACTACTTCCAGCACCGCTTCATGGGCAACAAGATCGCCATGGCCGCACGAAAGCGCTACTGGGACAACGCCCGCGCGTGACTCCCACGCCCCCGACTTTGCTAAGGGAGGTTTTTTGACCTCTAGAGCAATTCGCCCACTGCACATAGCCCGGCGCGCAGGTTCACGACACTATGCCTTTCATTGGGGTTTACACACAAGGCGCCGAGTCTGCGAACCTAGTGTGTCTCCCCGGTTTGGCACCTCTCTGTCCTGCACCTGAAGCGCGCCGCATATGCAATCAGCAGTTAGACCGACCGCAAGCATGGGCATGACTAGCGACTTGGGTTTCTGTCGCCATGCGTATTGGGAGCAGCATCCCGCAGTTCATGAAGCAACACACGCAACGCAGTCAGCGGGTGGCCAGCATCCGCAAGTTGCGCCCGCAATTTTTCCAAATCCGCCGTTAGTCGACAAAGCAAAGCATGTGCTTTACTTTTCAAGCCATGGTTCCCATAGCAGGCATCCGGTCTCGCCATCCTTCGCCAGAGCCCTGTCAATCTGCTTGCCGTACCCGAGTATCTAGTCTTGGCTCTTTCGTGCGCCTCGGTCCCCTTATCCGTCCCATCATCTTATCAGCCCACCTGCAAACCCACCAGGCGCATATCTCCGTCCTAATACCCGAAGAGCATCCACTTATCAGACCAAACCCCCTGTCCCGGCCTGTCGCCAACGAATAGGGAACAGTGGAGTGGGTCCAAGCGCTCCATCCCCTCGCCCTCTCCAAGAAAAAAGAAAACAAGAAGAAAAAAAGGCCCCCCCTCACACACGCCACACATACATACACGCATTCTCCAGTCTTCCTCCTACTCCTCCACGCCCCTGCCAGCTGTGGGCGGTGGACGTCACAGCGCAGCCCGCAGCCCGCATGCGCAGGGAGGAAAATGAGGGTACGGGGTCCCGGCAGGCAATTCGAGAACCAGGATCCTAGCATGTGCCAACGACACGAAAGTCCTTTGAAGAGAGGACTACGTGTGGGATGTTGCAGACTGACGGCGTCTCTACGACGACGCACATCTACATCCTGCTCTGGTTGCCTGCAGCTAGCTGCGGTTAGCCTCCCTCCCCCAAGACATCGGGGGAGGGGATACGAAGACGTTGGACCACCCGACGATGCATTTAGCACCGCGGAGGAGAAGACGGGCGCACCATTGGCACAGACGCCGAACGGCTGCTCTGCAGTGATGTATGTCACCCGGGTGAGGACTTGCATGTCCTCTCACCGCGATGATACTCTGCCACTGTCACGTATGCCGCCATACTGCACTCCCGTTCTGGCAGCGGCATCGCTCCCATGTCTATTCGACTGGGGGGAGGGGCGGGGGCTGGGTGGTGTCTTTCGGGACGACTTGTTGGTTTCGGATCACTGGTTGCCGATGGCCATTCAAGCCACCAGCGGTATGGATCACGTCTACAGACTTTCTGGGCGGCCAAACTGCTGTTTTCCCTCCAAGCCCGCGCACCCCTTCTCCAAGTGTGGCTTGGCCAGCGCTCGAGGCGCCTGCGCAGGAGGCCGCTAAGACGCTGCCATGTCAAGGCCGACGGGATGGTATAATTTCGCTCGACGGTGGGCTTGCATGGACCAAGTCGAATGTCTTGGGGGTTCGTGGAATGCGCGGGCAACGATGATGGATCAGTCGTGTCAGTTTAAACTTTGGGGTTATTTGTCGATTAAAAAGGCTATTTGCAGATATGTCTCGTTGCGCGGCCGGAATCAATCGAGGGGCGGTTGGGCGTAAGGGGATGGACGTGTCTGATCTCACCATACGTTTTTGGGGAGGGAGGGGGGGTGTTTTGCTTCTCTGGGCGGAAACTACCTGGTCGTTTTCATTCTTGTTCATTTTACCCGCTGCACGTATATGACACAGCAGCATTTACATCATTGGTTCATTTTTCTTCTTCTTGTACTATAGACAAACTCCTGGTGTTACACGCATCCTGGATGGCATTGATAGCGATGGGAGAAACAACTTTGTTTGATTCATGACGTGACTCTTCCCTCGCTCTCACGGACTTTTTTTTGTCTCTCTCTCTAGTGACTAGCATGAAAACTATACGACTCTACAGTCATGACTTGGCATTACTAACATATTTTGTCTTGGGGGGGGAGGCATGTTCACCGGCTTGACTCACGGCTCAACCAGCTGACTGCACAAATCTCTCTCTCTCTCTCTCTCTCTGTCTCTCCCTCTTCCAAGGGCTGTCTCCTCGGAACGACCTGTAAGTGGCAGGGCGGCCTCAGCTCGGATCCCAGGCTGGTTCTCACTGTGCTGAGAAGCTTTAAGGTTATTCGGTGTTTTGTTTGCCTGCATGGCATGGCAGGTGTGCCTCCTGCAGCGTAGTGACGAAAGAGGAAAGTGAGCAAGGAGAGGTCCTGCAGACCGGCAGGCGGCGGTCTGCACCTGTCGCAAAGCAGCCACCACTTCGTTTGAGGCTGGCCTTTTGCCTTTGCCAAACACAGCATTCCGTGGGCGGATGGGAAGGAGCTGCACGGGCATTGAGTCCCCGTTTTGGTTTGAGATGGCCATCTGAGCTGAAGGAAAGTACGGTGTTTCCGAAAAGGTCGGTTGATACACCATCGCACAACAACTCCATCTTGGCCTTCTCATGACTCCCAGTGCCTCGCGGGACGACTTCGTTCCTCGATCCTTTCGTTTGTGGTCTGCTCCGCCAGCTCGCTCATCCACCCTCGCGAAACAGCCTTGCGAAACCATAACTCAATATTGGGAGCAAGTAGCTTCTCTCTAGTGCTCTTTTTACTGTCCTTTTCCGGATACGACGGAGATCACCAATCCTTTACTTCAACCATTTCCGCCGCCTGGTTTTTTTTTTTTTGGTCTTCCGCTTGGCTCTCTGACTTTGACCTGGACCTGGTTGACCGACAACGCCCGTTGTCTTCTTTGGTTCATCTGGCTCGTCATCATAGTACATCAAGTTTTGCCTCTGGACGGCGACTTTCCTCCTGCCATCGCCAAACTCTCGTTGTTGTTGTTGTTGTTGTTGTAGGACTTGCTTCCACCCCACGCCGATACCTTGGTCTTTCCCCCAAAGCTGCCTCATCCTCCCAAGAACCAGGTAAGTAAGGTATACGCCCCCAGCGCAGTAGCATGAGCACCAGAGCCAAACCGGTTGTGGTTCGGCCTACAGCCTCCCCGCTCACTTGCCCGCCTCCGCCCAAACCGTTATACTTTCCAATAGACGCAGATCCCACGTCTTGTATCCCGTCCCTTCGCTTCCCAAATCCCCAGTGGCGCAACGCGCCGCCTAGCCTCTAGTGTGTCCTTCAGCTGCTTGCACCAGCGCTTGTCCTCATGCCTGGCCTGCCTTTTGGTGGCGCTCATTGGGTTTCTTTCCCTTCATCCCCCCCCCCCCCCCCCCCCCCCCCCCCTCCCCCTCCTTGTCTATCTGACCGACTCTCTGGGATTCGGTGGCTTTTCGCTCGATGCGCCGTTTTGCCCACACCTTCTCTGTCGTCACGCGGTATCTGACACCAACCACCAGACACCCAATCAAGGGACTTAGGGCAGCCGGGCCTTAAGGCTGCAGAGTGAGGCGTCGAGCCCAAACCCCCTCCCCCAAAGGCCCCACGATGACCCCTCGGCCAGTCTCTAGGGCGCTCGCCTTGTCACTCTTTGTCCTTGTTCTGAACACGGCCTATGTGGCTTCACGTAATCTGATCCCGGAGGCGGCCTCGTCGGACCATGGCACCCATCACCAGGGAATCATAGCCGATACTCCGGCGTCATCGGATCCTCCGCCAGGCGCAGACGAAGCCAGGCGACAACGGCCTCTCGAATGTTTTCAAGTCGCCCAGCCAGTGCTGGGTCCCAATGGGCCCGTCTATCAGGAGGTGGCCCGCGGCGACGGGGATGGCGAGGGAATACCCCCGGCGGACCCCACCGAATGTAAGGTACATCTCATGGACCACTCATTTGGCAACAGCTTTGACAAGCCCTTCGTCGGTAAGTTCACGTGGCGCGCGAAGAGATTGCGGACGAGCAGCGGAAATAAATGTCCTGACCTGTGTTGATAGGCGAGTACACGCCTCCTGGCTGCGACTTCAACCGCGTCATTGTGAACTTTACTGCCACATCTGCAGGCCGCCAACTGGATCGGCTGGCTCTGTGGTATCTCGGCGACACGGAGGTATGGAGAACATCCACAGCGGAGCCCAGGGCGGCGCCCGGAATTATCTGGACCTATTGGAAGGACATGACCCCGTACCTTAGCCTCTGGAAATCTCCCCAAAAGATCATTTTCGACCTCCCCAACCTCATCGGTAAGTTTGATGTTCCAGCTCAATCCTAAGCGACCAGGCTATCACAAGGCCCATGTCACCAACCCCAAACTCCTCCCTCCCCCCTCGGAGACATCGGAGTGGGGGCCAAAACGGCTAACGCTGCCAAGACGACAGATACACGGGGCCCTTCAACTGCACCCTGACCGCAACCTTCTTCAAGTCCGACGCGGAATCCGACAATGCACCCCCCGCTGACCTCATCATTCCCATCTCATCACGGAACGCGTCCTCCAACACAGGCAGTGCCTGGCAAGTGCCAGAGCGCGAAGCCGTGAGCACCGTCAAATTTCCGCGCAATGCCAATCGAGCAGTCTTTTCCGTGTCGGCCAATGGTCAGGGAACCGAGGAATTCTGGTGGAGCAACGTCCTCGAGAGCGATGCCGCGGCTTTCAATGCCACCGTTGGCATGGCGCCCGCCGGAAGCCCCTGGCGTGAGGTCCAGGTTCTCATCGACGACGAACTTGCTGGCGTGCAGTGGCCCTTCCCTGTCATTTTCACCGGTGGCGTTGTGCCTAGCTTTCACCGGCCGCTCGTCGGCCTCGACGCGTACGACTTGCGGGAACATGAGATTGACATATCCCCATGGCTTCCCGTCCTAAGCGACGGTCAAGAACACACCTTCAAGATCAAGGTTGCTGGTATTGCCGATGAAGGGGACCGCGTCTTTGTGAACACCACCGTGGGCAATTTCTGGGTAGTCTCGGGTAAAGTCTTTCTCTGGCTAGACGAGGAAGGTTCCGTCACGACCGGGAAGCGGCCCACAGTTTCCGTTTCCGATCCCGATATCAAGATATCTGGTCGTACACTTGGGAAGAACGCAACCGGTGCAAACGAGACTCTTGCCTTCAACCTCGACGTGACGCGTTCCATCTCTATTAAGGGCGAGGTCGTCTCCAAAAAGGGGACCAAGAACCCCGAGTGGACCCAGAACCTTTCATATACCAATAATGCAACACTAGGCCAGTTCGGCCGCAATGGTTTCAACAACTTCATCATCACCGGCACTGATGCACTGCTCAACGGACTGGTCAGGTACCAGTCGACGTACTCGTACCCGCTGATAGTCAACCAGACTGCCAACATGACGGCAGCCGGCGACCTCAATCTGGACGCAACCCTGTTTCAGGAGCTGAGGTTGGAGGTCGAAGGCGCGGGCGTGTACCCAACCGGCCTGGAGGCCTACAACGCCCCAAACCGCAACAGGCAGGGACAGAACGAGCAGTACACGGTGTCCAAACTTTCTACTTTCCGCAACGGCACGGCTGTCTTCTCCATGCCGGCAGATATGAAGAACAGTTCGGCATTTGGCACGACTCGGCAGGTCTTCCGGTTCAGCGGCGGTCGAGACGGGGCACGTGACGTTGAGCTATACATGAGGCGAGTCAAAGCCAGCAACAACACGGTATTGTGTGATGAAGAAAAGTCTGCCGATGGTCGAGAGAGAGTTTTGTCCGTCCCAAGCCTTTCAGGAGGCGCCAATTAAGATCGACAATGAAGCACTAGTTACTTGCCAAGTTTCAAAGAGATTCAATGGGCCAACATATACACACATGGACAGACATGGCTTGTCGGACTCCGGGTTACACCGACCAGCTGGAATCTACACGGACAAAAAGCACCCAGGAGTCTATTGAGTTGGCCCAAGTGCCCCGGGATACCTGCTAGCTCATTGTGGCAAAGGTGAGAATGTGTCTCATCTCAGGCAAGGACGTCGAAATCGGGATTTGCTTTTTATTTTTATTAGCTTTCGGGGTTAGAAGCAAACGGGGCCTAATAGCCGTCATCTCTCCCCTCCTCCCCCCTTCCAGCCTAGCGTACGCGGTCCACTTTACGAACCGATCAACCATGTTTCGGTGCAGGCCCCGTTTGCTGCTGGCATTGGTACCAGACACCCAGAGTAGCCTCGAACAGGGAGGGAGTGCAATAGAGTTAGCACAGCCTACAATCACATTCCTCGGGTTAAGCTTTACAGCGCGCCTGCCAAACCTCGTGCCACTCTGCCCGGCAGCGATCTACAGAGAATCTCGTCGGCAGGTTAGGTTGCATCGAGTCGTCCGGCACGGGCAAAGCTGGTGACAGAGGAAAGAGAAAGAGGGCCAATGCGGTCTCAAGACTACCAACGTTTCTTTTTTTCTATCTTCGCTGTAGCGCCGCTGCTTCCATGCCCTAGGGTGCAGGTTGCAGCCTCGAGCAGGGTTATTTGTGCTGCCCGTGGCGCGACATTGTGCCCTTCTCGTACGGGATCGTGGCCCTGTGCGGATGCCCGACAGTGATGCCATGCACCGTCAAACTCTAAGAAGGGATCAGAATCCCACGGCATATCACGAATCCCATGGCTAACATTTTGGAAGACGCCATGGACTGTACAGAGTATGCATGTGGACCGCCTGGCCTGTCCCGGACGCTTCTGCTCCACCCGGGCGGGCATTGTCCGGCCCATCATTCCCGTCATTCCTCACGTTCCACCCCGTACCCATAGGCCCCCAGCTGCCTTTCGGTGGTTCACAGACAAGGCGCGAAATGCGCCAGTTACGCAGCTTTCATGGCAGCCCGGGTGACTAGGGCCGCACCAGCCTCTCCTCGGCTACGCGTTGTGGAAAGCCTAATTGAGATTTGCAAGCGCTTCGGAGCCCCCAAGCCTCATACACAACATCACATGAAGCCCGGCAGTCTGGGAAGAAGACGAACCCCCCCCCCTTGACCCTTTTTCCCCAAGCCTCGCGCCTCACAAACAAGAAAAGGGCGATGATGAGGAGGGAAAGGGAATGACAAAGCAAGGAGGGGGGTGGGCGTGTGGCGCTTCGACTCTTGGTCTGTTCGCGTCCTATACGCGCTCCGTCTCCTTCTCTCTCTCTCTCTCTCTCTGTCTCCCTCCCCTTCCTCGCCATCTAAAAACGTATCCCCCCCAATAGATGAAGCGAAAATAGGGGCCATCGCCGCTATGGAACATCACCGTCGATCGTTAATATACAAGCGAAGCACCATGGTCAAACCTTAAAAACATTCCTTCTGCCTACCACACCTCGTCTCCCTATTGCACATCGCGCACTCTCTTCTCGCTTTTTTTCTTTCTCTGAACTCTATGGGAGGGGAACTAGCAGGTCATCGGATGCTCGATCGTCGCAGATAAGCTTTGGCACGTTTCTTTTCTGACCAGGCCCAGCCGGCGGGAGTAGTTTCGTGCGCCGCTTCCCTCGCCGAACATGATGCCCGGGGCGAATCGATCATAGTGTGCTGACCAGCCCAGAGAGAGTACCACGCTACGCGGCGGCCGCTCCTTGCCCTGGAACACACAAGACCACAACGAAACAATGTTGGTATGGTTTTTGGGGGTCCCTGATTCCCATTCGTTGTCAGTCACCACTGGCGGCACGCCTTGTGCAGCTCTGTGGTCCCCCCTTCCCCCCTTTTGCGCCAGAATCAGAGGCTGAGTCTTGGCGCCCTCTTCCAACCCATGGACCGACAACGCGAGCAAGCCTTTTTTTTCCTTTTTGCAACATTGCATGGTTGTACCTTTTATTCTTTGTTTGTTATTTCAACCCCCTTCCCTCCTCGTACCCTCGTACATGCTCGTAGCCCTCGTACATGCTCGTAACCCTCGCACTTCTCGGACACGACCCCTGTGATGCATCCGCTGAGGGACAGGCAGCCGGTGTTCCTGCCCACTATGGGCTATGGGGGTGACTTACACCATTACCGGTATTACCAAGTTGAGGCGAACCAGGGCTGTGATTGGAGGAGGATCTCTCTGTACGCAATCCGCCCTCCGCGTGCTTGAGTCAACCGAACCAGGCCCCATTACACACGCCCTTTCCTCCGGCTTACTACCACAAGACAAGCAGGCCGGCCCAGAGTCCAACGGGGCTTAGAATCGGAGAGGGGTGTTGTTGAGGGCAGGAGGGGACTATGAAAAGAAGGTTTGGAGCCGCCGTGGGTGCAGATGCGGCCAGTTGCTTACGTCGCCCCCCCCCCCCCCCCTTTATTTTTTTTGCTGCCCCTTCCATTGCGTCTCGGATAACGCGATGCGGTGCTTCAACGCGCGCGCACACCGCAAAAGCGGATTGCGTGATACGAGGCGCGGAAGCCAGCGGAGTCAAAAGCCGACGTTGACCAAGGTTCGGGTGTGGAGGGGCGGCGGCCGGTGGCCGGCGGTGGACAAACCAAAGGTTTACTCACATACACTGCGGCTCGTGTGTGCGTGTATGCGTGTGTGTATCTACATGCATTTCTAATCCGGCAGCGGGACCAAGGGCTGCAGCGCTCCAGCCCGGCCATGCAAACCCTGTATCGGTACAGATGTAAGAGCTCGGCCAGGGCCGAGGCAGTAAGTACCTACGGCGAGGCGAACGGCGTCCGCGGCAGTGGGTGATCGGGTCGAATTCAAAGGTCAAAAGTCAACAGGCAAGAGTCGGCTGGGTTGAAGGTTGAAGGGGGGCCCTGTCAGGCATCCCACATGCCCACCGGAACTCTCAAGTCTAAGTGACCGTGCTGCGCTGGCATACTTGGACCGCGTGCCTGGGCCGGTATGTCGTAAGCTTTCCGTACTCCTTCTAGAACGTGTGCTGAATTACAAGGTTGGGAGGTAGGTTAGAACCAGATACCGGCTTTGTTGACGTGCAAGTGTTGGAGCTACTGGGTTCAGGCAGGTTCGGTCTCTGTCAACTCTCTCTCTCTCTCTCTCTCGCGCCTTATTGACTCGGAGTGTCGACAGCGAAATAAGGTCCATGCGCGTTGGAGCAGTTCGCATGTCGGTACGAGACAGAGAGGCAGATGTGGACAAAGGGGGGGGGGGAGGGTGAGTTCTGCCGGACTACAGATGTGAGCTCCTCCTACAGAAACTGCACTGGCATGAGGTCTGGCGTGCTGTATCGCCGTTGCGCGGCCGAAAATACCGCTTCGAGGCAACCTACCTACCGGCCGGGCGTGACACTTTGATGCGAGAGCATAGCTTGGTTGGAATAGGGGGCGTTGCGAGCAGCTTGCTACTGCCGGTGTCGGTGCCGATGCCGACGCTGGACGCTGCCAGTGTCAGTGTCAGCGACCGACGACGCGGTAGAAGGCAGTAGGTTCTTTGGTGTTGCAACCATCGGCCTGATGGCGACGGTCCAGCCGTCTTGCAGTCTGGGGAGGTGGGCGGCATGGGCGTGTCGATAACGTGCATCATCAGCATCACCAGCATCGTCAGCCGTCCGTATGCGGCTGCAACATCAGCAGGGGAGCCCGTATATGGTGTACCGATATCACGGGTATGCATCCATCCTCCGCCGTTGGGAGAGAGGCGCATCCAGACACCGCAGCGATCCGGTAGCCAAACAACAAGAAGACGAAGGGCAAAAGAACAAAGGACCCGGCAAGATGGTGTGACAATGTGGCTTTCTTGTTTGTTTTGCTGTTGTCGCCCGTAGGTTGGCCTCAAGGTAGCCCGACGAGATGTGTGAGAGGGAGCCCCGGGGGGTGAAAGGAAAGGTGGGGACGGAGTGTAGCAAGAGGGTGGACGGGCCAAAACCTTAATCCCCAAAACATCCGCATACATGATATTGGCTCCGCTCTAGCTAGTACCCTCGCTGCCTCTCTGGGCGAATAGCGAGAGGGTACGTAGCCCGAGACGACAAGCTCAAACCACACATCTGATCTTCTCTGGGGCGATGTCATGAAGCAAGAGGCTGCTTGTAGAGGGAGTACCTCCCAACACAACCGAACCCAACCCCTCCCATCACGAGGAGGAAGAGACAGTAGGTAGGCCCGATCAGATTGTAATTGTGTCTGGTGATGTAGCGTAGCACTGCTATCGCCCATGTCGCAGTCTTGCGGAAAAGATACGAAAAGGGGCAAGATTGGAGATGCAGATGCAAGGCTTCCGAGGCCAGTACTAGTCAACCGGGGTCAAAGCAAGCCGGAGCAGAACAATACGTGCAGAGGTGCTGGCAAGGCAGAGCGGGCGCCGCGATGCATGACATCCACCGATGGCATGTTCATCCCGTCCAGGTAGCACCGTCACAGCTTTTTTGGCTCCCTTTTCTGTTTTTGTCCTTTTTTCCCCCCCCCTTTTCGTTTTCAGCCTTTTTGCTGACGTGGAAAGTTTAATAAACTCTCTGCAAAGAGCTTCGCACTCGCTTCTGCTGATGTTTTGCCAGGGAAACTCTACTCACTTATACGAGTGTACAGAAAGAGTTAGAGGATGAGCCCAAGGGACAATGAGCTGGCCGTGCAAAAGCATACTTTCAAGGGACTGTCGAGATTCGATCCACTAGCAACGGACAAGACAGAACATACACTTTGGGCCGTGCAGGCGTTGCGTGTGTGCTGTTCCTCTCGTCCGGGCTGAACGTTATCTGCGCTGGACACGAGCCATGCGGTGCCGATACTGATGCAGACTTTCATGTCAACCGATATGGCGTCAGGTGGCCGTGCGGCACCTGTTGCTCAAATCTCTTGATCTCCGTGGAAGGGGGAAACATTGTGACGGAAGGATCTGTTATTTGGTGTCTCCCTGCGCAATAGGAGGAAACTTTCTTTTGGGCGGCTGATAAAAAGTCCTTTGTAGCATGTCTAGCAACTGATTTTGGAAGATTTTCTGCCCGCGCCACCCCCCCCCCCCCCCCCCCCCCCCCCCCCCCCCCCCCCCAACTTGGTGCCTCCCCTTGTCTTCCCCAACCATGCCAGCACGCCACCGGCAGGCAACGCAAGACCTCTCTCCCTCTCTCACTCTCTCTCGTCTTTGGTTAGGAGTTGGAGATGAGGATTGACGGTGAGGGGAAGGGGGCGTGTCCCGAGTCTGCGTAGCGCGGTGTGGCGTCGCCGTTGGCGGTCTCGCGGCGCGGAACACCGCTGGCCCTGCTGCAGTGCAAGAGTCTAAGCCCGCGATTCATGACAGGTCTGTAAGTGTATCGAAGGGGGTTCGAGGCCGTTAGATCTGAACCATCGTGGGGTGTGTGGCGTCTACGGCCGTGACTTGACAACTAGCAATGCCGCTAATAGGGAGGAGGCGTCGGGTTCGTCTCGACGAGAGAGCCTTCGTCGGAGTCGATTCCGGCTGCCAAAGCAAAAATGAAAGACGGGAGTTCGATCATTGTCATAGTCCTTTAGAACTCAACTCTCTACTAACTCTCAACTAAGGAACGAGCAATCGAAGGGGTGCAAAGCGGTGGTGGGCTTCTACGGAAGGGCGTGAGGTTGGGCTGACGCTGCTCGGTCTCCCATAGCCGAGCTGAACTTCCAACTGAACTATAATCCGTGTAGTCAGAGATGGGTAATCAGACAATTACTCCGAGGCCAGGGCGCGAATGGGGACGGACAAAACTAAGATTGCGGTTGCCTTGAACGGAGGAGACTCTTTGTCGGATATCAAACTCTCTTCATCTCCTTCGCCACCGCTCCACGGATCAACACGTACTTTCTTGTCCCTCTTGCTCAAGCCGTGTTTCGTAAATAAAAATAAATAAAAAGGATCTGAGGCGGGTGTAGGATGAACCAAAACTCTATTGATCCCACAAGATCTTCATACCTAGGTAGGAAAGAAAAGGAAGGTTTTTGTGACGGATGGCTCAAACTTGTGATTCGACATAGACTTGAAGCAGTACGCGACTACGCAACGCATGGCGTAATCTGAGATCTGAGGGAGAGCACGTCCGAGACGCGGCCAAGGAGTAAGAGCAGGCGTCTAGAGCACGTTTCGTTGGGTTCTCGGTCGTCCATTGGCCCTGTCCTGATCTTCGGTGACCTGCAGAACCCGCATCCTCCATCCCCTTTCCCGTCCCAGGCCTATCCCTTCTTTTGGCCAGGTTCAGCAGTCCATGATGATTGGCGGTGGCCGTGTGTGGTGACGGTGGTGGTTAGGGGTATCATACCGGGTGTAGAGATGAGAATAATCGACAATTCAGACGAAGCACAGAAGCCGCGAACCCTATCTGATACCCAACCGAACGGACTGTGACAAGCCTGTAAACGCGATCGAAATCGAGCACGTCCGCAGGAGGGAGACGTCACGGCGTGGAGTTGGTTGCTATTGTCAGCATCACTAAGAAAGACAAACGCCATGACACGCAGGGAAGAGGGAGGGAGACCGGATCGGCGACGAGGAGTAACAGAGTTTCCCCGGGGCCAGGTCAAAGAAACTAGGCGCCCACTTCCCGGCCGGATTCCTGAGTTCGGCAGATGGTCGTGCGACCGAGAGAAGGGGACGTACGCGTAGGCGGCATCTTCTACCTCGCACGCCGGAGGAGGGGACGCAATCGCGGCTGTTCCGGAGATTACTGCACCGTGCCGTGAGTTCCAGACTTTGGCCCCGCTTCTGGAACTTCGCCGAGAGCTGGTCTTACTCGGTCGACCGTCGTCTGCCTGTCCGGCACGGGGGGCAAGACCAACCTAGACGGTATTGCCAGTGTGTCTGGTTTAGTGGGGTCTCTCCCACCTCGTCCCGGGCCCTGAACACGCGTATCGTCTGAAGCGTTTCGCGACGTCCCATGAACATGAGAGGCCCTTGACGATGGAGAACGGGGGTTTTCTTTGCCCCCAGGGCGAATATACACTTTTCCTTTGCCACGAGCTGAGCAGCAGCTGTCTGTCAATCATGGCCCGTGAACTGACACTTGGCCCGTTCAGGGTCCAATGCCGCCGCCTGCCTCCCTGTCAGCCCTCTATTTTGAGTTTGTCGTGTCACCGTCCGGACGGAGCTGGCTTCTGCTTTGAGCTTCGCTTATTGCTCCGAGCACAAGGGACTCGGTCTCGACTTTTGTGCCCTCGTGTCAGATGGAGGGCATCTCCAAAGTTTATATTGCAGTTCCGCTCTTGGCGCTTGTTTCCATGAGGCTCTGCGACAACACGCCCCGAGGGGTCAATGAATGTGATGTACACGATCCGTGGCGTGCGATCTGAGATTTGCGGTAGCACGAACACCAAAACGCACACACCACGGAGCTGGCTACCAGTTTGAGCCAAGCTTCTTGCCGCCTTTGCCCATCGCGTCCCAGATTCTATGGTGTCCCGTCCAGTACTCCTATAGCAATGAGGCTCTGCCGGTGGCCGCCGGATGATGTCGTGGCAGTACGGGTCTCGGACATTAAGTGTGCTCCGACAAGACAGAGTTCTCAAGGTGGCACCGCGGTCGAGCCGTAATGAGCAATGTTGATGCTTGTCTGATTCATAGCCTACTCGGCATGCTGGAAGAACAATGTCTATAGTTACCCCCTTGCCATGTTTCGAGCACAACCCGCCTTCCCATACGTCTCAACTCGGCGGTGGGGAACACACGATGCTCTTCGTTGCCTCCACCCAAAGGAGCAAAGTAAACCCACGCCCTTCCGCTGAGTCTACTCAAAAGGAAAAAGAAAGAAAAAAACACCACACACCCATACATCTCCGGCACACCCAAACTCCCTTGTCCTCATAACCTGACGCTGTGACGTGGCCGAATGACCGGCACACCATCCCATGTCTATTGCTGAGCCCACCGTTTTGAAGTCCTTGTTAAGTTGCCCCTTTTCGAAAACGGAAGACATCTCATCGACAGTGATAACGGAACAGTAAAGAAACGATCCTCAGTCCGCTTCGGCTAGTTGCATTATCAACCGGGCGGCCATGTCCAGGAACGGGAAAGGACTTGTGACATCCTTCTCCTCCAGCAATCTCCTGTCGGCCGTCTCATAGCCAGAGCATTTGAAGTCCACTAGGTAAACGCCGTGCTCCATCTCGTATATCTGGATGTCCATATGCAAGGCAACAAAGTCGCGCTTGACTTCATCGTCGCCGACGACATGGTAACTATCAGGGGTCTTGCTTCCCTCCGTGGGAGTCTCCGACCTCTTCCGCAGCGCTGTGGTCTACTTAGCAAAATCTCACAGGTCAAGTGGCGCAGATCGGCTTACTCTGTGTCTCCCAGCGGACCTTGATATGCCACGGGTCGGCAGGCAGTTTGTATCGCTTGAGCGGATCTATACTACTAGTTGAGTCGTTGCCCCCCTGAGATGCATAGTCGTCGACAAAGCTACCTTCGTTGCTGGGCTGATCCATCTCCGTCCCATGAACTTTCTCATAATCTTCGTCTGGCACGTAGGTCGCGCCCAGCTTGTTCAACGCTTTGTGTATACACAGCAAGGCTTCCCACGGTGCATTGCGAGAGCGAATGCCGAACTGCCATCTCACGGGTTTCGTCTTCTTGGCTTGCACAACAGGGGTCATACCCTGAGGTCGTTTGGCCGAGTCGTCGAGGCGGACTTGGCTGCTCCTCGAGTGAGGCTTCAAATGCCGGGCTGTCTCTTCCCTTTCGGCGTCTGTACGGGCTGAGAGCCCTGGTTCATCGACCACGATAGTAGGCGTCGGATGGTCTTCGAAGCCTCCCTTTTCACGCTCTACATATTCCTTGTGATAGGCTGGCAGACTGCTCGGCAGGATACCGATCTTGCTGATGTAAGGACGCTGTCCGCCCACGGTAGAACCGCCCGATCTGGCTGATGAAGCACTCGGTAAAGGGCTGCTCGATCCATCTTGATCGACTGAGAGTGATGACATGGCCTCTGTACACGCGTCAGAACGAAATATGCACGTCTTACATGATACTTACCATTCACTTGCATAAGTTTGTTCTCGCGGACAATCATGTATGCATCCTTGATAGCGGACGGTTCTGCAGCCTGCAGGGCCTCCTCAACATCTTTCTTTCCATAACCCATGGTCTTACTGATCTTCTCCGTGACCTCGTTGTGTAGCTTCTCCTGGACTCTTGGGGGAGCGTTGGGAGCGATGTCGCTCTTCTGGATGGCCTTGTTAGGATCCACACCTGTGTTAAAGAACTCCTCGACCGGCGGGGCTAAGTAGGCTGGCAGGTCTATCATGAACCAGGGGTCCTGTCTGATGTCGTCAATCGTGGCACGCTGTACCGGGTTCACAACCAGCATCTTCTTGATGAGCGTCGCGGCGCCAGAGTTCATCCATTGTGGAATGCTATACGTTCCGCGCGCAATCTTTGCGAATAGACTGGGGATATGTTCGTCATCGAAGGGCAGTCTACCGACTAGCAGAACGTAGAGAATCACGCCACAACTCCAGACATCTACCTCGGGGCCGGCGTATAGTTTCCCACCGATAACTTCGGGTGCTGCGTAGTTCGGGCTTCCGCAGCTCGTCTTTAGGAAGTTTCCGTCCGTCATGATGTTACTCAGGCCAAAATCGGCGATCTTGACGTTGAGGTTGTCGTCAAGCAGGAGGTTCTCGGGCTTCAAGTCTCGGTGGACGATTTTGTGTCTGTGGCAGTATTCGACGGCGCAGAGCATTTGCTGGAAGAATCGACGAGCCTCGGGTTCCTTCATGCGGCCATTCTGTACAATGTAGTCAAAGAGCTCACCGCCGGCATACTCAAGGACCATGATGATCTCGTTGGGCGTCTTGATTACAGTGTACCTGCGATCATCCGGGTTAGTGAGGGGTTTGGACGGATAACGGCCATAGCGGATATTCGGCGGAGGACATACAGCTTGATGATGTGAGGATGTCGCAAAAGCTGTAGGTATTCGATTTCGCGCTCCACTCGGCCGGCCATGTCGCGACTAATGAGCTTCTTCCTAGCGATGATCTTGAGGGCGACCTGTTGGCCGGTGCCGTTGTGTATGGCCAGCTTCACCTTTCCAAAGGAGCCTTCGCCCAGGGTCTTGATGATCTTGTATGCACCGATGCGCTGCTCCGTCTTGATCTTGTCCCGCAGCGGGGCGGTGGTGTCGACGGGAGGTCCCATGTTGGCGGCTTTGATGGCGGCGTCGGGCAAAGGCGGTCGTAGTTCGTGATGACCGGCGGCGGCAGCAGCATCGGCAGCGGCAGCACCGTGCTGCTGAGAGCGACGACGGATCTGGGATGGCGAGAGGCTGATATGGAGCTCCTCCTCGTCGAAACCGGAAGCCATGTTGTCGGTCGGGGGGAGGGGGGCTCGGGTCGTTTTTGTTTAAATGGGTTGTGGCCGGAGCAAGCCTTTGGACCACACTCAAGTGGGCATGACGAAGTTGGATGTGGGTGGATTGTGGAGGGGAACATGGAATGGCGAGGTGGAGTGGATGCCAAGAAGCTCCCTGGCGCTCCTGGTTCGTGCCAGGCTCACACTACGACTGTGTAACTGACCACCACGACCTTTTCTCCCCCCCTGCCTGATGTGGCCTGCCTGCCAGCCAGGTGCCACACTGCACCTCGCACTCCAGGTACTCACCTCTCACCTACCTACCGCTATGGTGGGGAGACCGCCTGTGGTCTGTGCTTTCGATGTCCATTTTGGGGGGGATCATGGAGGGGCTGCTCCTACTACTTACAGGGCATTCAACGGCTCTTAGTGGACAGCTCCATCGTCAACAGCAGACAAAAGGCCTTAGGCAATTGGTGGGAACATCACTACGACTGCGACATGGAGCGACATGAAGAATGGAATTGGCGCGGGTCGGGCAGCCTTCCATCGGGTAGGCCCAATGTGTCCTGAACAATGCAGCAACAAAGCAATACTTTCCCGTCCTAGCACCACCTCATCTCATGCTGGGCGCGTCGGGGGGTTGAAGTTTGAGATGAGTGAGCAGACAGACAGGGCGATCACCATATCTTACACCTCACTTCCCCAGACCACCGGTGGAAAGAGGCTGCTGATAAGTGACAGCTCATAAGCATGATGACTGAGCCGGGCCGACTGCATTACCTCGGAACACCAGCAATGCCAACATGCGGCAGCCCCATGGTTGCGCGATGGCTGCTCCGATTCTGAGAACAGATAAGTGTATTTGCCGACAACCCTCATCTAAAAACGGCACCAATGCATGGCCAATAATCCCAGGTCATGAGGCGCGGCTTGATCATCAGTGCATCTTCTTAGCCAGCCCGTCTCCAAAGATGTCGAGCCATTAGCTGTCGGAACGAACATACCCTTGACATATTTCAAGCTGAATCAGGAGGTGGGAAGCCCAACAGATGGCAGCTCGCGAGTACAGGGCCACCGTATTGCTTCCCCAAGGTACCCTATACTCATTAGTGAGAGAAACTACACGATGCCACCATTCGATACAAAGTCCGCTCTTGGCTGCTGGAAGTTTCCAGTTCCCTTGACTCGAGAGAAGATGGGCCCGAAGGATCGCCGCTCGCTTGCGTATCGTGGGTATCTTTAACGGCCCGGCAACTCAGAGCACACATCGGTCAAGGCGCTGCTGCATCTCTGCACACGCTAAAAGAACCCTGATCAATCCTACCACACATGGGACCAACAGCCCCGAGCCCCAAAGGGTCTGATGCAGCTGTAGGCATCGTCAATGCTGTAAGAGCCGTCAATGCTGCAAGAGCTTCGAGAGAGTCCAGGCTTTGAGCTTTTCATGGTTTGGGGCTTTAGCTCAAAAGTCTTCAGGGTTCATCGGCGAGCTATGCCTGAAGAAAAGCTCGAGCCGGCGGTCTAGAGCCTGGTGCATGTGCCCGCTTCTGTCTCGTTCTACTTTCGTCCACGTACGACGGGAGTCGAGTACGGGGTTGTGGGGGGAAACCGTGTCTGCAGGACAAAAGATTCTGCAGCGACTCCATTCCCGAGGTTAAGAGGGCAGGCTCACGATCCCCTCCGCGTGCTTGTTCCTTGCCGAGATATTAGACCAAGTGGAGGTAAGTGGGTTTCCCATAACCCGCGGAGACTTCTCCCTGTCTGAACCGCCCCCCCCCCCTTCACATTTTGCAAGGTTGCAATTCGTCCCTGGAGCAGCACCGTTCGGCGATGAAGAATGAAATCATCTTGACTTAATTTCAAAGAGTCTTAGAGCCATGTGGGGTCGTAAGTAGGGAGCTAAATCTACACTCGAAGAAGTATAATCATACATGCTGGAGGGTTAGCTTTACCGACTAAATCCTGGATAAAATTACAGCAATCCGAGAGACAACTATGACTTGTCCTTCTTGTCTTCTGCACGAAGTCTCTCAATGAGCTTCTCTGTGAGGAACGGACTAAGTCCAAGGCTGTATGCTGTTAGCTAATGCATCCCATCTTAAGCATCGTGAGCTCTATACACTTACATTCCCTCGTTGGTGATGATACGATACGTCCCACTAGGCTCGAGCTGCCCAATGATATTGCCACGCTGATCAACCTCAACACTGCCCAAGATGTCTTCGGGCCATGCAATCCGGCCAAAGTCGGGAGGGTTTCTCGAGTCGCTAAGGTGGACGTAACCACCGTGCCCGCCTCCACCAGCGCCTCCTTGGGCACTGGCACCGCCAGCACCGCTGCCTCCGGCGCCGCCGCCGCCGCCGACCTTGCTTGACGAGCGCTTGGTATTCTTCTGCGAGAAAAAAGCTCCTCCGGAGCCGAGATTGGCCCCGCCAGGGCCAGCAAAAGCTTGCGCCTGAGCTAAGAGGTCCTTGTCTTTGTGCGCGTTCTCGGTGAGGACTTCATACAGTATCTTGGTGAATGCCTGGTTCTCAGTGAACGAACGTGGAGTCGGGGGATCTGTCGCAGAGAATCCGATAGCTAGCCTCTGATTGGGCGGCTCATCTTCGAGATATGAGAGGAGAAACGAAGCTCGCGATGCATCGGCGGGGAAAACTTTCTATACAGCAGCGTTGATTAGCGTCTTGCGTGTTTGCGTCATCCAGAGAACACTCACAATGCGAGGGTTCGACGACAGACTGGAAACTGGGCGAAAGAATGCTTTCCCTGAGGCAAACCTCGGGAAAAATCGAGCTGCTGGTGCTAACATTCTGAGGTGCAGGACGATAGATACCAATACAACACCTCGATCCCGAAGCTTTTTGTCGAGAGGGAACAGCTTCCACTTTCCTGTCCAATAATGACGGCATGCTGGGCTCTGGAAGTCGAGAAGAGCTTCAGCCACATTGGAAATCACAGCCACATGACCCCACTATGATGTGGCGCGACCCAACGCGATCAATTCGCCAGACGCGGTGCTGAGAATCAGACGCGCCTCAATTAAACATTTGGTGCCCCCCATTCAAACTCGCGACCACGGTCGGCAACTCTTACAACCCATTACGACTAACCGCCATACTGAAGTCGACCCGAGTCTGCCCCTGCTATATCGTGTTATAGAATCTTCGAAAACCCCGACAGAGAACCACTGCGATCATGGATCCGCCGCCGTCAATATCCCCGAAGCGCAAGCAAATGCCCATGGCCAACATCTTTGGCGCAAAGACGCCGGCCCCTCCTTCCTCCGCGATACCCTCATCTTCGCCCGCATTTGGCACCCCAGTTCACCCCCTGAAGCCGTTCAAGGTTTCAGCGCCTTCGAAGCATGCGATTCTCCCAATTATACTCCCGCCAGCCACCCTCCGACCCTTGGCATTTCGGACCTTCACCAAGAAACACAGCTTGACGCTGACCTCGAGCGCTCTCCAAGAGCTTGCAACCTTTATCGGCCGACATTGTGGCTCAGCATGGCGGGAGGAAGGTCTAGCAGAGAAGGTGTTGGAAGAGGTGGCCAAGTCTTGGAAGAATCGCAATGGCGGGGTCATTGTCGATGGCGCCAGCCCAGAGCTTAAGGATATCCTGAAGACCTTGGAGGGAAATATGAGCGGGGGCAAGATCGTGACTGGCGCAAGGGGTCTGAGTCGACAGAATAGTCTTCTGATCGAGCCGGGACAAGATGCGGACATGTCGAACGCGAGGCTAGGATTGCGGCCAGTACAATCGTCTTTGGTACGGGAGGATAGCCAACAGAGCTTCGGCATGTCCAGTCTTGGTGTGGAGGAGGAAGACGACGAAGAAAACATCAGAGATCCTCGGAAATGGCTCAACGTTATTGACGCATACCAACAACCGAGGTTCTCTTACAATGTTGCCAAGAAGCATTTCGAAAGGTAGGGACCGGCCCACTTTGCGACAAAGACATGCTGGCTAACACAGTATCAGAGAAACATCAAAGCCCTCCCTACTACCACCAGCAACACACAAGACTGCTCTGTTCCGGAACAGGTACAATGTCATACACCAAAGGCTACTCAGGAATGAGTCTTTCCAAACGTCAGCCGTTGCAAGCGCAAGAGCACCATCGCTGAAACGCTCCTCGTCGAATCAACTAAACCACAAGATCACACCAATTGCCAACCTCTTGGGCCGTCATGGAAGCCATCACATGCTTCTGGGCATGCTGAATGTGCTCCCTGCGGGAGGTCTCGCAATCAGCGACCTGACGGCTACGATTGCGCTTGACGTATCTCAAGCAGTCGCGATTCCCGAGGACTCGGCATGGTTCGCACCAGGCATGATCGTCCTTGTGGACGGTGTCTACGAAGAGGAAGAAGAATCTGTCGGTAAAGGGTTAAGCGGAAGCAGTGGTGTTGGTGGAACCCTAGGCGGCAGATTCCAGGGCTTCTTCATCGGCCAGCCTCCCTGTGAGAAGAGAAAGGCCACGTTAGGTGTCAGCGGCCCGGACGGCGGCCAGGACCACACCATAGGAGGCGGGTTCGGCTGGATTGACTTCCTCGGCGTGGGCAGCGAACGAGCTGTCGGGTCCAAGATGCGGAAGCTCGAGCAACGCCTGCTACCCCGACACTCTGCCGAAGAGGTCCCCAGCAGGGGCCGGATGGTCATTCTTGGCGAGCTGAACCTTGACCAGCCACGGACGTTGCAGGCCTTGCGGAGGATTCTCACGATATATGCGGCCGAGCCCGAAGGCGCGAGTCCCATGAGCTTTGTCATCACTGGCAACTTCACCCAGCACGCCGTCCTCGCGAGAGGCGGCAGCGGTGGCAGCATAGAATACAAGGAATATTTCGACGCCTTGGCTTCAACACTATCCGATTTCCCCACTCTCCTTCAGACTTCCACCTTCATCTTCGTCCCCGGCGATAACGATGCCTGGGTCTCTTCCTTTACAGCGGGAGCTGCTACCCGCTACCTCGGAAAGGAGCCCCAGACGTTTTTACCTCCCGCATCCGGCGCGTCTTCGCCGCAGCTAACGCGGAGCTCGGGCCAAGAGCGACGGCGAGGCCATCTGGACGTCAAATCCCAGTCGTGTGACTTTGTTCGGTCCGAACCACGAAGTCGTCGTCTTCCGCGACGACATCTCAGCCCGCCTCCGCCGGGCAGCTGTACGCCTCAAAACGTCGAAGCAACCCCAGAACGAAGACGAAGAAAACCAGCCCCCTGAGACCGAAGACGGCGCAGATGATGTTGTTATGGGCGGAAATGACCCAGTAGAAGAGGAGGAAGCTATGGACGTCGACATCCCCAGGAAGAAGCCCACCGTCAAGCAGGTCAACTCAAGCGTCCCACAGGACGTGCACACCGCGCGGAAGCTCGTCAAGACGGTCCTGGATCAGGGGTACCTGTCGCCGTTCCGCCAGTCCATCCGGCCCGTACACTGGGACTACGCGACAGCACTGCACCTGTACCCGCTGCCAACGTCCATGGTGCTCGTAGACACGACGGCGCCGCCGTTCTGCGTCACGTACGAGGGCTGCCACGTCATGAACCCGGGCAGCATCCTTGTCCCTGGGCGAACGCGGGTCGGTCGTTGGATAGAGTACGAGATTGGCAAAATTGGAAAGCTGCGGGAGACGACATTCTAATGTAATAGCCTGGCTGTTGTCGTCACGGTATAAATAGGGTCTACGAGGGTGGTTGAGCCGTGTATCCGGCGGTGTGGAATATAATGACTGATGCCTTCAAAGCAGGGCGGGACTATGATGATCAATTTATGGAAACCCTCGGCGTGTGATGCATTCCTCATGAAACATGGAAGATCGGCATGTACTCGTGTAGTTGAGCTCAATATCGATATTCAGTCAACTGGTCATGGTGACATGTACAGGCCAGCATTACGGACTCGAATGAACTCGTCTCTTTCTATAAATATTAAAGAGGCAAAACATGGTCAGGCCATGAGTAGAAAAAGCCAAGTGTAAAAGGGCCAGTGACATGAAGTATCACAGTTTGGAATTTACCCATCCCGCTCTAGGTAACGAGCCTCTGAGAACAAGAGTACCCTTTGAATTCGCTTCGGCATGAACGAAGCCATAGCCTCGGTCGTTTTCTCTTCATGCCACAAGATTCCTGGACGCGGCCCTTTGAAGTTTGCCTTCTTCTTTTGCTCGTCCCTCTATCCAACACTGGCTGCCGGTCCGGCGGCAAGGGAGGGTTGCAGGACGGAGAACCAGACCAAGTCGATTCATCCGTAATGGTCTTCTCCCCTATTCCGGACTGGTGACTGCTTCTTTCTCCACCCCATGAGACACTTCTATTCTTCGTTTAGTCTCTGTTTTCTGCCTTTCACGCGATAGAGGTGGTGCTTTCCAGGTTTACGCCCTGGAACGGAACCCCTTTACGCGGAGATCCAACAGGGCCAGGACTGAGTGAAACTCTCCCCACTCCATCCTCGAAATTTGAAAAAAGACTAACGGGAAAGACGGAATGGAAATAGAATTACGCCTGTCCCTCCAGCAGTCCTCTTATCACTCATAAACCACTACTCGCGGGTCATAACGTAGCCAGAATCCTCGGCCAGACCGAAGCCAGTGAAGATGAGTGCAAGGCGAGCTCCCTCGCGTTCACGGGGTCTCATCTGACCCATACCGTCGGGCAACGCGATGATGGCGAGTTCTTGGTGCGCTGTCACATGATCCATGTCCCCGTATTTACCCACCGTCACAGGGAAAACGCTCCTAGAGGTTTTCATAGGCGCAAGTACTGTCGATGTGTCAGCCTTGATTGATAGATGGGGAGGCTTGAGAACACGAAGGACTTCATCGCCAGCTTTGCTCGCCATCGAAACTAACCTACATGACAGATGAGACAGTCAAAAGAACCGTATGTATCTGGTAGATCTGACGGTTGGGGTGATGTTCGGTCTTGCCCAACATACGCTCAACGATTGGGCGAGAATTCTCTCTCCCCATCAGCATATTCGATAGATGGTGCATCGACAAATTCACACATGATGCCCAGAATCAGGTCGACTACGGTTGGAGACTTGCTGTCAACCCCCGTGTTGCGGAGTACATTGATTTGGCCTTGTTCAACATTGGGAAGCTCGTCATCATGCAATGAAATGCGATCCGGATAGACGGTTGGCGAGGGTCTATTTGAAACATCCCCGCCTTCTTTCCAATGATTGAATCTCTCGAGGTGGGTTTCAAGTTCTCATAGCCGCACGTCATCTGTTACCCTCTCCTTCACTGAAGCACGGAATTCGTGGGCCTTTTGTCGAACATCCTTACATTTCCAAAAGAGGGTTCCGTCGTGACAACTGATCTTCATCATAACAGTGCCAGCTAGCAACTGTTTGATGAGCCGTGTCGAGGCATATAGTTGGCATTGGTCCAGCCTGGTGGTTTATTGTTTCCATTCTGGCCGATATCCAGAACCATCTTTGCAGGTCAGGGGTGCGTGTGTTAGGCCAGCATATAATTGTCAGGCAACGTTGTGATATAGTGTTCATGCGCAGTTTTCCAATGGGATTGCCATGGGCAAGTAGATGCCGTTGCTTATGAGGTGAGATGTGGTCATCCAATTGCAGCCCAGTATGGCTTCTCCAAGCATGTCAATGGGCCCTGCGACGGGTTCACGGTAGGAAATGATCGCCGGCACTTCTGCTTAGCCACGTGGGACATTCAATTAAAGAGCTTCGCCCTCGCCAGTCGATTTAGCCAGAGGTGACAGTCTAAGGGTCCGGAACAGGAGCTGTCGTCCTCCTCGTCGTCGCCTAGTTTCAAATCGCTACCTTGCAATACCAGGACATGAGTTGCTAGGTCTTGTCAGCAAGCACGTCGGCATTGTGTCTGTACGTAAGCTAAACAAGCCATGCGTATTCCCTTGCCCCAGGCCGCATGCATGGTTCAGGAGAAGAAGAAATTGGTGGCTCTGCGCCGGCTTCGAAGTGGGAAGAATCGCCTCGGCCAGTCACTGCACCAGCTGAATACTGTTGTCTTGGGGCTATTATTTCGCAGACATGACGAAGCACATTTCAGAAGGAACCAGACCCGAAAGATAACAAGAGGCAAGGAGAATGTAATACGGCAACGTGAGGCAGAGCTTGATTACTCATACGCCGTTGTGGTATACGGGGTTTGGAATGGACCGGGAGAGGCAGCAAGTGCGCTGGAAAGTGGCACGACGATGTGGCACTTATCTGGGCAATAAGGCTAGCGTCGGGGTGCGCTGTCAAGGCATATCAGCGTCTCAGATGCAAGTGGCCATATCTGTACGAAACAATGGGTAGACAGGATAAGGTACTGACGAGCAAAGACAAGCAGAAAACCTAGTTCCAGTCGACAGGGCGTCGTCGAGCGTTCGTCCAGTTCCAGTCCAGCTCGGAAGAGTCTGTGCATGCCAGCTGTGTTTGAGGCGGATCCCCTTCCGCGAGGCAAACTTCTTCATGCGAAAATCAGAATTGCCATGGCACTCATTCCCGGTGAGGGATGCCGCCTGTCTCGTATCGAAGGGCTAAGATGGTGGTGTTGTGTGTGTGTGTGTGTGTGAGTGTGTGAGTGTCCAGGGGGAGCAGAATTCGCCCATTTGGACCAGTCCAGACCTTTCCTCAAATGGTGCCTTTTCGCCCGTGGATGCGCTTGACCGCCCGCTGAAACCGAATTGATCAGAATGCGGCAGCCATTTCTGGATGCTTTTTTTTTCCTGGCATAGGTACTGGCACACATGGCAGGCAAGGGCAGGCACCCCGATGATGTTACCCCACTTTGAAGCGTCTCACCCAATGGCCGTGCTGGGAATACTAACAACCGATACCTCGGTCTGCGGCGACCTTCCCATACTGGATGGGGTACCCGAAGTTCTACGTTCCCGTCTTTTGTTCCGTGCCGTCCCATTTCCCATCATCCGTCGGGGGAGGCCATATCCAGCGTCACCGTCCGTGTCCACTGTCAGCCAGCCTAGCAAGCCTGGCTAGGGGCGAGGTTTGGCGCTATCGTTTGCTGCTGTGTCTGATGTTACGTAGCGGCAGGGCATGGTTGCTACTTTCCTGTCAGTGTCGCACGAGCCTCCGGCCAGGTCCAGAAGAGAAAAATAAAAGAAGAGTCCTGAGAGAACCGGCGGTCCACAGTAGTCTAGGCCATAACCAATCCAAGCCGCAAGGTTCCAGCGCCTGCACCTAACACCACTGCGCCAGCTCGCGTCTGGCCTGGGCTTCCTAGGCGTGTCCCCTCAGCTTTCAGTCCACTGTCACTTGATTCAGCCCAATCAAGACACAGCTAGGCCTCGCACCTTCAATCGCTTGTCCCGACGCCTGCATTGTGGGGGATGTCGATCGAGATCTCATCATCTTCACATATCATCCGAACAAAGTCCCGTTCGCCCCCGAGGCCTCGACCTTCGCAGACCCTTTCCAAACCACCGTGTTCCGAATGGCCTAGGTCTTTACCGGCATCGCGAACACCAAACGCCACCGCTGCGCGCTTGCGTTGCTCTGCATCGCGTTGCGTGGGCAGTCTCGAGTCCCCATTCTCCAGAGTCCCGTCACCGTCCGTCTATCTGTCTGTTCGTCTGCTGCCATCCCCCAACGCCGCTTTTCAGAGCCCAAGGTGCATCTTCCAGTCGTTCCACAGGCGCCACAGTCCTTGGCCTGACGACCCCACGACCTTGTCTACTGTCATTACTTGCGGCTTGCGCAGCCTTGCTACCTGTTGCATCCGCCTGCCTCCGCCGCCTCCGGACCTCGTACCCGTCTCATTGAGGTTTATGGATCCGGGCATCGCAGCATTCCGCACCGTACCGTACCCGCTCTCAGTGAACCGTTGAGGGCCACGCCTCCTCCGCCATCACCCCGGCCATGGCATTGTCACCCGGAGGCATCGTCCCGGCTCAGCTGGGCTTCCTTGCCATCTTCAACCCGTCCCTGGGGCACACGGATGAGACGCTTGACGACCAAATAGTCTACTATGCCTCGGTGAGCACCCAGCGACAGAAGCGCCGTCACCGCTCCCGTACCAAGCCCACCGAGAACCTTTCTCAAGAAGAACGCAATGAGCGTCTCCGCCAGATCGGCCTCGCCCAGGGCATGGTCGAGTTCAGTAGGAGTTTTTCCGGCGGCCAGCCCGTCGACTCCATCGACACTGAGAAGTCGCGTGTGATCCTCCACGAGCTGGAGCAAGGTTGGTGGATCCTTGCGGTACGTCCCCCGTCCACGCAACGACCCTTTCGCTTGCTGATTGCGCGCAGTCCATCGATCTGACACGCATTCCCCTGCCTCCCAAGTTGCAGACCGGGAAGACTCAAGACTCCCCAGAAGAGGTCGTTGAGTTTTCATCTAAGGAAGTCAAGCCCTCGTCTCTTCTGTTGCAGGACATACTGCGTGCTCACTCCATCTTCCTGCTTCACCATGGCACCTCGCTCAGCGCTCTGTTTGTCCGTTCTCGGAGGACCAAGTTCCTCAGCCTTCTTGGTCGGTATTGGGACCTGTTCTTGTCAACATGGAACGTCATGCTGCAGGGCAACCCGGTACGGACCATGTTCGGCGGCATCAACATAGCCGCTTCCGGCGAACTGGGCATCGGCGTCGGTGAAGAAGACCGGGGCAGCGGAGAACGAGAAGTGTTGGAAGGTCTTGTCAGCAGAGTTGAGGGCCTTGTCGACCTTGTCGTCTGCAAGTTTGGCTCTTTCGATGCCGACGGCGAGCCCAAAAATGGCAAGGAGCCAAAGAGGCCGTGGTTGGGCACAGGCCAGGATCCAGGGCCCGAAGACGGTGCCATTTTCCTGGGAACAGGAGCTTTGTCTCGGAAGTCGGTCAGAGATGTGGCACAGTGGATGGAGGACTTGTACACTTGGGGCGAAAACGCTTACGGTGTAATCGAGAGTCCGATGTCTCTGCGCGCCGCACGACGTCCGCGGAAGGCTGCGCCGGCTCCGGAGACAAAGCCATCGCAAAACCCGGACGTTCCTGCACGACCTCCAGTTCGGCCAAACGGCCATCATTCTGACTCTGGTTCCGGGTCTGGAAGTTCTGGGTCTACGAGAACGCTTGCGGAGCGGCGTGGCCAGGAGATTGGCACCGTAAAGGAAGCCAAACAGCCAGGGCCCAGCAAGGAGAACACCGCAACTTCCGCCGCCCCTGCAGCGCAGGAAGAGGGAGATGGGCACATGGACAAGCTCATGACGTACATGAAGCTTGGTTACGGCACATACTGGTCGATTGGCAAGTCGGATACATCATCACCTGCCGACAAAAACCAACTGTCCGCCGTTGCCGCCTTGCAAAGTGGAGAGTCCTCCCATCACACCTCCTCTACGGCACCAAAACCTAAACGGATGGATGACGATGTAGGCCAATACCTCATCGGTCTGATAGGTGACGTTGAGGAGGGCAGTAACAGCGAACGCGAAGATAGCAAGGACTCTGATGAGGCGGCCGAGGTTGAGTCGAACTCTCGGACCTTGCTTCGCACCATTCATGTCGAGCTCGAAAAGACGGGAACTGACCGCCTCGAAGCAGACGTCGTAAAGGACCTCGGCAGCCTAACAAACGAAGTGACCCCTCTCGGGATCACTGCCGTGAGCTCGAACCCACTGTTCGGGAACCAGGACTTCAACAAGGCGAGCAAGCTGCGCGTTGTTGTTTATGTGAACAAGCCATTCATCTTTACCTTTCTCTTCGAGCTGAGGACCGACTCGCTGGCTTGGGACTCATTCTACAAATCGCTGCATCACCAGCTGGCGCCTCTCCGAAAACCCCTGCTCTCTTCTATCCAGTACAGGCCAGCAAAACCAGATGTGGGTTCTGCAGCGTCAAACATCTACGACCTCATCTGGGATTCCGAGGCCATGACCGTGTTCTCGAGCATACCCAACATACCCGATCACGCGCAAATGTTTCAGTCAAACGCGCAATTGCCGTGGTCGCGTGTCGAGGCGATGAACACGCACATGCAGCTTCTCAACATATTCAACATCACGCGGCCGGAGATCAACCAGCTGGAGCGGACTTGCAAAACAAACCGCGGGTGGTGGGTCGTGTGGCAGCGCATCTTGGACCGACACACGAACGGGGCCGCAGCAAACCGATACCCGGAGAACGAAGACGACGACGACAACGACGACACGCCAACGTCGGAGAGCGAGGTTTCGCTGGCCACGAGTGGCGACGGCTCGAGCATACAGAGGCCGTCTCCGCCCCCTTTGCCTAGCCCGACGGTCAGCAAGGAGATTTTCCTGATCCGCAGGGCCAGCGACCACGCAGGCTACCGTGGCATAAGCTCGTCGTACGCCGAGGGCGGCGGATCGGGAGCGGGAGCGGGGTGGGGCGACGGCGCGGGCCGTCTGGCCTCGGGGATCGGCATCGATACGCGCAAGTATATCGAGGGGCTACTGAACTTTAGTCGGTAGGGAACTCCTCCAGCCCGGAGGTAGGCTTCATCACAGGTAGCCATAGCGTCGGGACAGAGTAGGCACATGCATAGAAGGATCGCACGGAGCGTGTCCAAGTGAGAACAACTTGGGCTCCCTGTTATGAACACCACTAGAGGCGGGTCTGGTTTTGCCATGAATGATTACAAGTTTAACCTTCTTCACGGCCACGGGTCCATTGTGCTGATGAGGCTGACGAATCGATTTCTTACCGTTCTCCATGACGACATGTCTATGTGTCTGATGAGTCGGCTTCTCTTCAATCTTTGCCGTCTAGTAGCAATCCAGCGATCCCTCCGAGGGCAGCGCTAAACAAGCGCGTGTCGCTGCAGTAGCTAGCTGGCGACACTGCTTCAATGACGACATTGCAAGTTTATTGTCTCTCTCTCTCTCTCTTCTATTGCTAGCTTCACACGTAGCACTTGCTGCTAAAGTGCGTCACGATATCTCACGATGCTCACGGAACGGCACTCGAAGAACGTGGCACTCGCAATCATTATCGGTTTCCGTGCACCACCTCTGTCAGCCGCATCATTCTGACCGCGTTAGTTCCCTTTCGCTCTTCTCACAAGTAGCTTGGCTAGAGTTTGTAATAACCAGTCATGGAAACGACCACGTGTACTACGGGTCTCCAAAGCCGAAGACGGCGTGCCGAAGTCTGGGCTCATGCCCCGCGCTCCGTCAGAAGTCACGCTGTTGCTGCTCCGCAGTCGCGAGTTTGTCTCTTGTCCACCTCTTCCGGGTATATCATCAAACTGGCGCCATAGGCCGCTGACTTGTACCGCGAATGAGCGAGCGACGAGACACTATAGCGACTGAGTCACTTCGTCTGGTACTTCTGGATAAGCCGTCATCTGATAAATCTCCCGGGTTACTGCGAAAGCAGCCGTGTCAGGGCCAGTATGTCTGAGATTCTGTAGGGAGCCTTTGTGGCATTCTCTCAAACCCATGCTGGCCCCGATTCATTGTCCCTCTCAACGTTCAACAAGCCAGTCGGGCACTGGCCCCGGCGACTGGTAAAGCTCCGGGTGCTGCATATTGGGAGTTGAGGGCTATGGCCTGGAGAGGAACCCTGTAGCATAACCGGCTGGGTAGCAGCAATTTCCACTGTCAGCACACAGCTCCAGGCCTCCGAGAGCTGGAATATGAGTAAGGTAAAGGCTAGTGGTGCAGCAGTAGAGGAAGAGCTGGGGACGATGCATTATCTGTGTTGAGATGAAGCCCAGGAAGTCAGGCTCGGTGCTATGGCGGAAGCACAATGAGTGAAAAATGCCGATAACCGTTCTGTAAGAGTGGCCTAGGAGGAAACATGTGGTAAGCACGCCAAACTCGGCTTCATCTATCTCTCGTCTACAAGCAGCGCGGTTTATATGCAAGCTGGTCTTCATATGCGGACTACCTGGAGAGCGACATGGAGGTCCAGTTGGATCGGGGCTGGAGAAATGCAGTTTCCAACTCGGGCATCGAGAGGATGACAGAGGTTTGGCGGACATTACCATGTGCCTAGTCAAAGGGCCGTCTCGAACAGAATCCCAAGGGGCCAAGAAGGCGAACTTGACATGCATGTTTGCCCGACTTCGCTCACCAGGAAGTATAAGCTGCTGTTGCAACGGTTCTGGAGCTGGTGGATGTTGTTGATTGCGACTGGTCCAAAGCCTTTGGGTTGCAGCAGCGAGAGACGAAAGACTTTCAAGTGCTCTGCCAGTCGGCATTCTGAGATTCTGGGGTATTTGTAGGAGAGTAGCAGTGTCTGTACCGGCTTGGGAAGGCGCACTGGGTGACTCGAACGCTTCTCGAGGCATCGTCTCGAGATTAATGGCAACACTTGTTGTTCCCCGCCGCCTCTGCCGTCTTGGACTACTATTGTCAATTTTCCTTCACTTTCAATATCACGACGAGTACACAAAGAAGAGACATGCGATATGGATTGGACACAGTAGACACGGGAAAGCAAGCGTGAGCCGATGGTGGTTTAACCCCAGGTGTTTGTCCTCATCTAAACTGCGTGATGATGTTGCGACCTGGGGGTTCCTGGTGGTGAGAAGACGGGTGATGGGATCTGACCGGGTGGCCGTCTACGAGGCTTGTTAGGCTCGCTGCGCCCTCTCCTGCTCGACGCTCGTGTGGTTGTAGCCGGCTCCTAAGGCTATTGAAGTGTGTCGGTAGAGTTCGATTCCACAGATTCGCAAGCGCGGATATGGTGGCTCATGTTGTTTCACCGAGGGTGTTATTCAAGGTTTGATAGGACGACAGCGATCGGAGCCAGGGTGCAGATGGGTTGGTTTGGAATGAATGTGGATGGATTGTGGATTGTTTGTTTCCGGGGTTGCTGGGCCAGATTGCGTGTATCCTTCCGGGACAGCGAATCGCCGGGGAAAGGCTTCTTCAAGACGGGATTTGCTGCAGGGGCGGGGGATTCGAGAGGGGCAGAGAATTGCCAAAACAAGAGGGAGGGGCACTGCGAGCCTCTTCACCCGCCAACCAGCACCACCCATTCGGCAGAGAGTTGACAAGGGGGGGGGGGAGGCCCAGGGTGCCGCAGAGCCTTTTCTTGCTCCTCCTGCCAGGGCAAGCCATCCAGGTTTCAACTCTCAACCGCAGAAAATGTCGGATGCCAATGCAGAAAACTCATGACCCATGCGAGACGCAAACAGAGCCTACTGCTTTGCCTGTTGGGGAGCTCAAGGTTGTGTCGAACCTGGAAAGCTTCGGCCATGTCGGGAGAAGCGCCAACAGAAACACGCCACCGTCTTCCGTCTCCCACTTTTTTGTGTTATTACACTATTTACTGCAGAAAATTTCACTGCTCTAGTTTCAAATGCCATCTGCTGGATGACACCGTCTGAGCCGATTGATGACGGCCGCAGGTGTTCCCAGGGACTCGTTGGGCTGAACGCGGCCTTGGCCAAACCGTCTAGCGGCTGCTTCGGGGCCGACTTGGACCCTTGGATGATGCCATTGGACGTCTCTAGAGACGTCAGGCGCCCAAGTATTCGAGCAGTGTCAAGCTGAATACCAGCAGCCCAGGGCACGGAGGGTGTGGTACGTACCTCTTTTAGTGTGTGTTTGTGCGTGGTGCGTGTGTGCGTCGGGCGGAAGGCATTGGCTGGTGAGGTCATCGTTCCCGCAAGTGCCGATCTCCATGGAAATCATCGAAGCTCTGCTCTCTGCCCGTCACTGCCTCTTGTCTGTGTGCAGCCGCGGCCAAGCGTACCAGCTTTGTGCGGACCGCAGCAATCTGTGCAGTCCCCGAAGGTCCCCTTCCATCATCCATGTCTGCCACAGCCTAGGAACTTCCCTCCCCAATCGAATCCATCCCACCCTCCCGCGCAATATTAAAGATACCCTGATCTGCTGTTACTTTCCCGTGCGCGACCCTACTCACCCGACAACCAAATCACATCAGACAGACTTGTTTTAATCGTCCCACGCCACCCTACACAGATTGTTCCACGTTGTTGTCTACTTCTGTCTTCCGCCACATTGCACACAGACTTGGTTGTTAAAGAGCAACTCCCGGCTGTCAAACATCATCGACTTGCAAGCACTCGTCGTCACCGAGATCCAGTCACGCCACAACATCTACGTCAACTACATACCATTCGAACCTGGGAGAATTCTGCTCCCAAACATCCGCTTCTCTTATCCACTCACCGGATCTCGATCCTTCACAACTCTACGAAGCGGTCCACCAACTGCCCAGCATGATGGAATCAATGTTGCCAATGCTCGTCCGGGGTCTTCAGATCCTCTGGGTTCTGCTCGTTACAGCATTGATCGGCAATGTCATTGCCCTCAACATCAACAGCGCCGGCTCCGCCATGGCTGCTATTAACTTCTCCATGTTTGTCGCGGTCGTCTGCTGGCTGGCCTCTCTCTACGGCTTGGCCGCCTCCTTCATCTCGGCCATTGCTATCCCCATCGTGCTGCTAGCCCTCGACGGTGCCGCCGTTCTCTTCACCTTCATCGACGCCATCGTCTTGTCAGCCAAGCTCCGTGCCGTCAACTGCGGATCGCTGAACAGGAGTGACTTGCCGAGCGACTACATTGTCTGGGGTTCCGGTGACGATGAGAAGCGCTGCCGCGAGATTCAGGCCAGCACAGTCTTCATGTGGTTCCTGTTCGCCAGCTTCTGCGCTGGCGGGTTCTTCACCTTCATGAACTTCCGTCGCGGAGGCGGCTCCGTCCGCAGCTCCAGGCCCAGCATGGCGCAGGTTGGCGTCTAAAGCTTTTGGAGTTCGGTCGTTGTTGTTCATAGCGAATAATTACACGGCAAAGGAAACCTGTTGGGTGTTTCCCACAGAAACGGCAGCTGGGCTAGACATCTGGCTTTCATGACACGCCACGGAAGGCGAGTTGGGGCTGACGGCGTTGGCAGCGGTTTGTTTTTTACTTGAAAACCTTTCACGATGGCATGTAGTAGTAATGGGTGACAGGATATGGAATATGGGACATGGATATGCTTTTATGGATATGGCCGGGCTTATAACGCCTTGGGAGCTTTGGAGACTGGCCACAGGGCCATCAACAGCTCCTTGTAGTACAACACTGCGAATTGATACCATTAAACGAGAGTTGCTTAACAAATGAAGACTATGATTCCTTAGCGTGCGGTCATTTGACACATGTGAATGGACCCGAGTTTTCCAAAGTCACAAATTCCTAAAGAGCACAGAGAACAGCTCCCCGTGCTACTCAGGTTTGAAGTATGACAAACGTTATGATTCAAATCTAGTTGGCCAGGCCCGATGCCTCGCCTCTTTCTTTATATGCCGTCCAGTTTTCTATGACGGCTTTCCTCAACGCCAACCATGTATACACGCCAGGCATCGTGTCGATGCCTTTGGCTTAATGACGAAAGATCCGAAGGATCGTTGGCCGGGCCCGCGGGCCTTGCTGTATCTCTTATAATGTTGCCGCAGCCTCTGCCGCTCCGGCGGCCTTGAACGCGCCCTTGTTCGTCCACCGCACCTCGACGTTGTGCATCCACTCCATGTATCGTGACCAACCTGTTGCAAGCAAATGTCAGTGTCTGAGCAACAACAGGAGCAATCGAGCAGCCTACTCCAGTATGCAAACTTTCGGCCAAAGTATTTGCCAGCAAATGGCACAATGACCATGGTCAACAGCAATTGAATCTGCTCGAGACTACGCTCCCATTCCTCCTGCGCATCTGATTCATCTTCGGAGTCTAGCACGCTGCTGGATATTGAGGGCAGTGAGTCGATCTCATCATTGTCGGAGGAAGGGGAGACATCGTCGTGGAGAATGAAGGAGTCGGTGGATGCCATCATGACGGGGTAATGGCGACGTCGGCCGTTTGGTCGGCGCTCGGCTGTTAAGCTTGGGATGTGCGTTCGACGAGCCGGGAAGACAGGACGTCGAGATCGAGGTTCGGCGCCTTATTTCACGCTTGTCGACAAGCTGTAGGCGTGCTCAGTGCTCGTAGCCGTCGGAAATGCAAGATGATCTACCAAATGGACGTTCGCGAGGGGAGGAGTTGAATCAAGGACCGCGATGCCTCCGATAATCGATACCAATGCAGCTGGAGGTGCCGGTGGAGGTCGGAACGCTTGGTAGGTAGCCTGGAGCTCCCCCCCGTTTGCCCCCAACCAGAAACGGCACCGGCACGGTCAGTCACAGATGTCGGTGATACTGATGGTGATTGGCTGCAGGGGCCGGATTGATGGGTCCATCTACTGCACCACCGAGGAGGGGAGACATGGGAACGAGCACCGGACAGAGATGGATGGAAGGACATGAGCCAATCACGTGACCGGATCCATCATTTGACTCACAGCCCACCCTCACCTAGATTGGCGCTCAGCGCTACAGTGATAGGATCGGTCGCCTCCTTCGACCGCCCTCACGTCACACCCGCACCCCTCAAGAAATCTCCCAGTGCTGCAGCCAACTCCAATCTCTCCTTTCACAAAGTCCCGAACCAAACTCGCCTCGTCCGACATTTGCAGACCGGTCGCTTGGAATTTCTGCACCATTTGCGCCAGTACACGACTTGTTCAACGGCCAGCCACCCCCCGGACCACTCAAGGATTTCACCAGGACACGCGCCAGGATACCTAACCGAGACTCCGTTCAGTGAGACACAGGCCGCAATCATGGATGTCGAAGTAAGTTCCCCTACTGCTAAGAAGTTAGCCCTCCCTCATGCGCACTTCTGAGCACCACCACCCACTGGCCCCTCCACCAATCCCATCTTTAATTACCCCACTGCACTTCGAACCGGAACCAGACACGAATTGAACAGAACATTTTCCGTGACTCAACTCAACCTCAACCGCCGAAGCTGCAAGACATCACCACCTGACGTTGTTCTCCCCCTCCTCTCATCCCGTCACGTCCCCTCCGATCCAGTTTTTTTTCCCCTTCTATCCTTGACGGAAGGAAAAAGAAAAAACCGACGCTATCGTTTTTTTCGTTGTATTCTAACATAGGTGCTTTCCCCACAGGACACAAACCCCGTTCCCGACCGCAAACAGCGTAAATCAGTCGCCTTCACGGACGAGCAAGTAGTCGTCGACGTCGACGGATCAGTCACGATGGTCAACGCCACCGAGGAACCCAAGGAGACAGCCCAGTCGCACACGCCCCGTACGCCGCCGCTTGCCGCAGCCCTTGAAGCCTTACATGCTGATGCCAATTCTCAAGCTGGAGCCGAAGATGCGACGGCCCCCGAAGCCGCCGTCGAGGATGGTGGTCTTGACCTGTCGATGAAGAAGAAGAAGAAGAAGAAGGTTCCCAAGGACGGTGACGACGCCGCCGAGGATGCGCCCGCTGGCGAGGACGGCGGACTGGACTTGACCATGAAGAAAAAGAAGAAGAAGAAGAAGGTCGCCGAGGACGGCGAGGAGGACGAGTTCGCCGCCAAGCTCAAGGCTCTGGACCTCGAGGGTAACCAGGAGGGCGGTGAGGCCACCGAGGCCGCCGCCGACGACGGCGACATGGACGCCGGCACTGGCATCTGGCAGCACGACGAGACCAAGGCCCTGAGCTACAGCCTGCTCCTGAACCGCTTCTTCCACCAGCTTTCCCAGAAGAACCCCGACCACGCCCTTAGCGGCTCCAAGAGCTACAAGATCCCTCCCCCGCAGTGCATGCGTGAAGGCAACAAGAAGACCATCTTCGCCAACATTGCCGAGATCTGCAAGCGCATGAAGAGAACCGAGGAGCACGTCACCGCCTACCTCTTCTCCGAGTTGGGTACCAGCGGTTCCGTCGACGGTAGCAGACGCCTGGTCATCAAGGGTCGTTTCCAGCAGAAGCAGCTCGAGAACGTGCTGCGCAAGTACATCAGTAAGTCTTGGATCTCGCGCTTGTGACATGTTTTTGCTAACCAGCATTCTCCTTTGCAGTCGAGTACGTCACCTGCAAGACCTGTAAGTCAAGATTCTCCACCTGCTGCCTGCGCCTGCCGCGGCTTGCTGACAAAGTTTTCCAGGCAAATCCGCCGACACCGAGCTGTCCAAGGGAGAGAACCGTCTGTACTTCATTACCTGCAACTCTTGCGGTTCGAGACGTTCCGTCACCGCCATCAAGACTGGTTTCTCCGCCCAGATCGGCAAGAGAAGAAAGATGCAGGGTTAAACAAGCACGGAGAAAAAAGAAAACCACACAGCCCCACGGACGACAAGCAAGAAAAGAGTTGGAGAGGGAATGTTCTTCTACGCTATTTACGTCCTTTAGCGTATTCTTGTCTTGTAGATATGACCTTTGGTGGGCTCAGCAGTGCGCGGTGCAGCAAAACATGGGCTGTGACGCTCCTCGGGGTAGTCAATGGATGGATGGGCACAATAGAGACCAGTTGGCGTTTTCACCCTAAAAGTTGTACAGAAGCCCGGGCAGTAATGTCAAATCATTCATTCCCTCATCGTATGGTCCGTGGATCCCAAATACGTATTATATTATCCGTGGATCTTGCACCAGCAACGCGTGCTGCGACGTGTGCTGAGGTTGCCACGTCCTCGGACGCGCGTGCGGTGGTGGGATGCAGGGCCGGAGAGAGGGGGCGAAAGCCGACCGACCTCAATTGCCCGGCGATAGGGCCGGTCGGAGCCGGATGATCAACCACCAGGCTACCTCGCTCCTTCAACACCTGAGTCAACACATGACCCAACCGACCACACGGCAAGCTTACGAACAGTCAAGAGTGTGGCGCTATTCTACCGCAACAGCTTGGAACACACTTTTATTTTATTCTCCTTCATCCTCCTAACCGGAAGCCTAGCCGCCACCTTATCGCTCGCTCAATCAACAGGCCTCCCCGCAGATACTCTCAAAGGCCCAAAGTAATAGAAGACGACCATGACGGGCGAAACCCTCCGACCGGGCCAGGCTGACCTCCCCTCGGCCAAGAGCACCGCATCCTACTGGCACCGCGAGCCCTCCGAGGCGCTCCTCGGCCACAGGACCACCAAGGCGCTGCCCCCGACCGCGGACGTCGTCGTCGTTGGCAGCGGCATCACGGGCGCCTTCGCCACCAAGGAACTGCTAGAACAGCAGGCGGGGAGCGGGACGGAGACCGTGCTTCTGCTCGAAGCGAGGGAGGTTTGCTGGGGCGCCACGGGGCGGGTGAGCTTATCCTTTCCTTGTCGTCAGATCTCGAAACTCCCGATTCGTGTGGTTGGCTACAGTGATGTGAGCGGCTTCAATGACACCTGGTGAGAACATCTCATCCTGGACCTCTCACTCTCATGCGCCATCACAAACACACACACATTCACACACACAAACCACCCGCAAGTCTACTCAGCTCGGAGCTAATCCACGCACAGAATGGGGGCCACTGCCAACCGATAGCCTACAACCCCAACACCGCCATCGCCGACTTCGAGCTCCGCAACTACGCCCACCTCGCCGACTTCGTCGCCGCCAACGCCGTCCCGTGCGACTGGCTGCCCCTCCGCGGCGTCCACGCCCTCCTCACCCCGGACCTCGTCGCCGCCGCCGAGAAGCAGATCGCCGCGCTGCCGCCACACCTCGCGGGCCTCGCGAGGCTGGTCACCGACCCGGGGGAGCTGAGGACCCTAAGGGTCCCCGACGCGGCGGGGGCCGTCGTGCAGGAGAGGGCGGCGAGCGTGTGGCCGTACAGGCTCGTCACGTGGATCTTTGAAGACCTCCTGCGCCGCTTCGGCCCCGGGTCGCGCGCCGAGACGCAATCCAAGGCCAGGCGGCTCAACATCCAAACAAACACCCCCGTCACCCGCCTCCAGCACCTGCCCGGCTCCTCCTCCGCCTCCCCCGGCGAGGCCTCGTGGGTCGTCCACACGGACCGCGGGCAGGTGGCCGCGAAAAAGGTCCTCCTGGCGTCCAACGCCTACACGAGCCGCCTGCTGCCCTCCTTCGCGGACCTGATCGTCCCCGTCCGCGGGCAGGTGGCCGCGCTCCTGCCCGAGCCCCGCGCCGAGCTGGGGCGGAGCTACGTCTTCATGGCCAGCTCCGACGCCTCCAAGGGCGAGCCGAACCAGGACGACTACCTGATCCAGCGGCCCAGTCCGGGGTTGGAGATGATACTCGGCGGCGGGCGCGCGCGCGGCGCGCTGAGGGGCGTGGGCGTCTCGGACGATGACGAGATCGACCCCGTCGTCGCCGCGTACCTGCGTCGCGCAGGAGCGGCGAACGTCGAACTGGGGGACGGGGAGAAGAAGGAGGAGCTGAGGGCGAGTTACGAGTGGACGGGCATCATGGCCTTCTCGCGCGACGGACGGCCGTGGGTCGGCCCCGTACCGTCGGGCTCCGCCCTCGGTGGCGGGGAAGGGTTGTGGGTCTGCGCCGGGTACACGGGGCACGGGATGCCGCAGGCGGCGTTGTGCGGGCGTGCGGTGGCCGGGATGATGGCCGGGTCGCAGGGGGCCGGCAAGGATGCGGTGGACGTCCCGGCCGAGTTCCTGGTCAGCGACGAGAGGGCCGCCAAGGCTAGGGCCCTGCCCTCGATCAAGGAGATGGATGAATTGGACATGTTCCTGTTGTAGCCCACCGGGTGCTGGGACCCTCGGCCAGTCTGTCCGGGCGGATGATGGACGCGCTTTCAGACTCCAGTGGCGGCCAGTGGGGCGTCTAGATTCCCGCATGAAGAATGAACAATCAACCCATGGAATGCTTTCGGGCGACCCGAGGCGGAATGCGGGTGTGTCTGGACGCAGATTGAGACTCTGCCGTGTCGTGGAACGGATTGCTCGACATCTCCGGGAAGGCGCCGAGGAGGCGGAGAGGTGGGATATGCTGACCCCAGCTCAACGGCCATAGAGCAGTCCGCATCGTTGCGGAGTGAGACACTCGAAAAGGGGTGCGAGGGGTGGGTTCCCCGGATGCGTACATAAGACAGCCATAATAAAAATTGCGATCCAGTATGTCTTGGCTGGGTGTTTCTTACTTCTCGACGTCACCTGAGATATTTGCCGGAATGTAGAGTTTGTCATGGACATGCTGCTTCCCGCCGATTCGTACCTTGTTTGCTGACGTTTGAGTGAGCTCCCGCTACTATCATTGCGGTCAAGTAGGCTTGGGGCGTAGCCCCGTACCCCATGGGGGCTGCATTAGCATTGATCAGTGAACACTCGGCCGAATAGTCAACAGAATTCAGGCACGTATGTAGATCGAGTTCCGAATGTTGGTTTTTTATTTTCTTCCTGATACCGTCGCGGCACCAGATAACCCAGTCGGGAGGCTCGTGAGCACCCCCTAATAGATATATACATTGAAGTTTACTTCTATAAGCCGACGGAAAAAAAATGTCCACAAAAACAAAACACCATTTGTATCTGTCCAAGATGGCCCCGAGAAGAATCGGATACACATCCACAGGTATATAGATATTGTCATCACGTCATTGAAAACAAAGTTTCGTTCACTGCCCTTCTGTAATCCAATCCAGTCCCATGCTTTTGAGTCGGGCGCTGTCCGTCTGAGATACAAGGGTGGTTGGGTATATATGACCAAGCTTGTTGAATTTTTCTTGGTAATTTGAAGGGGAAATTTTGGTTGGCTCTCTGAGTTGGCCAAGGTTGGGCAAACCCTGGTGGGTGCAGCGCCTTCCCTGGGAAAGCAGCATGGTGAAAGGCGATAAACCACCCGCAGAGCTCCTGACGAACATTTGAGGCTGGGATGAGAAAGCGCACACGCAGTGGAGCTCTTAGTTGATGAAAGACCACTCGACAGTCTTGCGGCCGACGCCAAGGCTGTCAAACACGTCGAGGAAGCACTTCTCGCTGACGTCGATGTCATCGGCCTTGCAACCCATGCACTTGTCTTTGACAGTAGCGGTGGTGGACTTGCCGTTGACGGTGATCTTGACCTTCTTGCCGCAGTACGGGTTGCCGTTGGACTGAGTACCCATGACGAGGTGAGAGATGGCAACAATGTTCTCAGTCTGGTCCTTGCCGCTGTCGTCCTCACCGCAAGCCCCCAGGCCTACGGCGTAGTAGGTCAGGTCGCCGGTGTGAACCGTGCCACCAGAGCTGCTGGAGGAGCTGGAGTCAGTGCTGGCTTGGGTGGCAGCAGGAGCAGCAGCAGCAGCAGCCTGGGTAGTAGGCTGAGGAGAGGGCGCGGGGGTAGAAGAGGTGGTAGGGACCGGCTGGGGCGCAACGTAGACGGGGGTAGAAGACTGAACGGGCTCAGGAGTCGGGGTCTCGGGAGCGGGGGCTGGAGTGGACGTGGACGTGGTAGGTGCCGGAGGGGGGGCCTGCGAGACGGGCTCCTTGACGGGTGAAGCAACGGCAGAGGGCTTCGTAGAGGTGGACAGGGTGGTGTAGGACGGCTGATCGGCGGGCTCGAAGAACTGGGCGGCAACCGACGTCGTGGGGACGGCGGTGCTGGTGGATGAGACATCGGGGTTAACCCAGACGGTGGTGGTCGAGTCAACCCACTCGGTCACGTAGGCGATTTCGGTAACCCACTCGGTGACAAGAGCGCGCTTCTGATGCTTGCCGTGGACATGACGGCGCTTGTTGGCATGCTGGTGAGGCTGAGCAATGGCAGTGGTGGCCAGGACGGCGCAAAGGATGGTGGTGGTCTTCATCTTGGGTAGGTGAAGCTTGTTCGTAGCCGAAGCGTTGGCTATGTATGTGTTGTTCAGGAAGACTTATACGGTCTCTTGATAAATGGCGATCCTCTTTTCCGTCAAGGCTGTGTTGGAAGCGAAATAAATGCAATGGGCCAGGCCTCTCGATCAGGGACTGTGCTTGCTGGAGCGTGTGAAGCTGTGTTGGGTTCAAGGTTGTCAACGGGAGCTTTGGGCACGCGTTGGTATGTACGTTGGAGTCTCGAGGTTGGCTGGCAGGCTGTAAAGATGGGATGAAGGGAGTTCACTGAACTCTCTGTACGACAAGACGGGATGGATCCGTGGGTTGGTAGTTTGATTGAACCTCGACACAGTCTGTTGGAAAGAATGAATGTTTGGGCTGGAAGTTGGTCGAGCACTGCTCAAGGGTCCAAGAGAAGGAATGAATGGTGTTTTTGGTCGAACAAGAGGGAGCGTTGTTGGATGAAAAAAAGAGGAAAGGGAAGGATCGAAAAAGACGACCGATCTGGGGAGCGGAGGTTCGCTGGGATTTGTATCCCATGCAAGGACTCAGACAGACGGTAGAAACCAAACGTTGGACACACAAGGTGAGCAGAGTGAGTACCTACCTAGAGCGAGCCATTTCGGGACTGGCGAGACTAGGAAGGGGGCCAAGGTGGGCATTGGGGGGTGTGAGTGGAGGCCTGCAGGCGCTGGCTGGCACCACAACGCTGAGTGTGCCTGACGGGTATGCTGGAAGTACTTCGGGGGCCCAGTCCAGGCCTGCGTAACGTGCCATCGGTACCTGACGAGGATCGAGAGAGCGCTGCGCCATAGGGACGGATAGCGTCCAACAAAAGTCGCAAAAGCCCCGAGAGGGAATAAAAAGCAAAAGTGGAGAGGCTTCGGTCTGGCGTGGGAACAGGCAAGGATGTAACCAGCAGCTGCTGGCCTGCGGTTTTCCTCGTCCCTGCGAGCTCGCCATGCATCATCCATCCCCGGCCAAGGCAGTTTCTCTGCGCTGCCGCTGCCTCTCTGTCAAGTCGTCACTGGTTGACTGTTTGAATGGGACCGTTGCCAGCTTGTTGCTGGTCTGCTTCTGGTCCGAAAAAAGAACGTACCAACACGGAAGAAGCAAAGCCCCAAGGGGCGCGAAAATAGCCCCGTTGGATGCGCGGACGCGCTAGCGCAGCCTCTTTTTTGCCCGCTCACTCGTCGCATCGCCTGTACGAACTCGCTGGGGGGAAGACTCCGCACGGCGGAAGAAAAAACAAGACGTGCTTCGGGCCATTTTTTTTTCTCTGTTAATCCTTTTGGTCTGGCTTGGAACTCTCCCCCGGCTCCGTGACAAGGTACAGCCCATCTTGGCCCTCTAGGGCTTGATCGGTCCACCGTTTCGATGTTTACGAGCCCAACCCCAAACCACCCTGTTCTGGTCTGGAGGTTCATTAGTCAGGGCAAGCTGGGCCGGACGCACTACTGCAGACTACGCAAACATCAGACAGCTGGAAGTGTGGGTGCCGAGGAAACGCAGGTCGTCCGTCAGTCTGGCCAACTAATCGAACCAGCAACGTCGACTTGGTGGCACTGCGAGAAGCCTGCCTTTGGGGTTGCGTACAGGTTGCCGGGAAGTGGAAGAGACGGACAAGTGGGTAGCGAGGCGCAGGTCGTGGTCCATGGTGATGACGGTCAGCACGGCACAAGGTAACCGGAACTGTACCTCGAGGCCTCTTCCAAGCCACCCATCATCACATGCGTTTGGGGCCATCCCGTTGTCTTCAAGGTTGGTCGTTGCCGTCTGACGTGCTCTTGCTGCTGTTGTGGTAACCGCTAGTGCGCGGTAGACAGCTGAAGGGATGGACTGCGCGCGTCTCTTCCCCTCACTTTCCATGTCACTACCGTCCAACGTCCTTGTCGTTGCCCGCTTGTCCGGCCTTCACGTCGTGCTCTCCCAGACTCTCAAGGCCTCTCGATCCACACCGCCCCTGTCGCTTGCCATGCAGTTTAGTCATCTTGTTTCCTTTTCATCATCTCCCGGCGATTGACGATTGGATAAGCCGTCCGACAGGCGTTTGTTCCTTGAAACACGCGGAACCTGGGAAGAGGGCTCCAACCTTTTCTCATATTCAGGGGGGTGGAAGGCAGTGGAGGAGAACGGCCCAGGGTCCGAACGCCGTTAAACACCCCCGTCCCATCGTCCAGGCATCCTGGAAGCAGAAGAATGACGATCAGCCGGTGGCCCGGGGGGGTGGGCAGTGACGGGTAGTACCTGCTTGCCGACCGCCAACATTTGTGCACCCCGGCAGCGTGGAGGCCTGCGACTGACCAGTTGGAATGTGGATTGTTGCCGCGCTGGAGAGTCGAGAAAGGATCCTTCTTCTGTTCTGGTGGTCCGCGGGTCGAATCAGCCGACGCCATGGCGGCTGCGGTACAACATTGACTAGACAATGCGCCTGGAAACTAGGAGAGACATTGATCGATGACTTTGGGGTGTTACATTGGCACGCCGCGACTGCACCATCGCGCTCACATGTTGGCAGTAAGGATACCAAGGGCCTCGAAACCGTAAGGGAAGGGAAGGGGCCTTCGGAGTTCTCTCTCACCTGTGCCTGAGGCTGACTTTGCCATTAGTATTTGGCTCGAAGGAAGGGAAGAGACGAAAGAAAGGACTGGGACGATGCAACAATAGAAACGAACCAGGAAAATGATCAAGGCGACGCCCGAGCACACAGTGTACCTACTCAGCACTTCGCGGGTTCCTTGCATCTGCAAGGTACGCGCCAATCACAATTTGGCTCAGCTATGAACTCCCCTCTCAGCGCAACCCTCACCCTCACAGCCCGTCTAGGCCCTGGCTCTTCCCTGCCCGGCTCTGATCCCGGACGATCAGGTAACTCGGGCAATGCCACCACACCAGTCAGTGTCAGTGACCACTGGTGGTTCAGCAATGCCAGTCCCGAGTTTGACTTTTCTTTCCTCCCTTTCCCCTCTTGACGCTGAGAGGTACGGATTGCTCCTGGACTTTCCAGCCTGCATTAGTCGGTGGATATGCCGACACGTTGGCTTGAGTAGTTCCACGGCGCCAGCGGACGCAGAGATTTCCTCTTCCCTGGACGCTCACTGGGCGAGTCGTTCATGGCTTGCAGCAGACCTGCAGCTTGTGGGAGAAGAGGATAAAACCCCTCACACCTTTGGTGAATCAATCACGTCTTTGCCAGTGGGAGGAGAGCGGCACAGCGGCCACTGACAACCCCTACGTCTCCCTGTCCTTCAAGCACGCAACTGGGGCCGACTAACATTGGTCTGGGCCAACTCATTCAGCCTGGCAATCTGGGTATTGTTGGTCTCCCGCTCCATGGTCTCCACTATCTTTGTCGATCGATATCGCTTCGGTCCTATTTTGCACCTGGACTATTAATGGCAGATTGGATTGCTTGGTCAAATATCCGAAGTAATCCTATGTATTAATGAACTTCCTTTCACCGATGCGATAACTCCAAACATCCCCTCGCCACCGTCGGTGTGGTTGATGTGATTTGGTAACCGGGACCCAGCCATCAAGAGCTGTCCTCTGATAGATACACGACCCAGATCGGTCATCTTTACGAGAACAAGTCTAGAGTCGAGAGACCCTCCCTCACTGGATGTCAGGCTACGAGCCACTTGAGACAACAGACTGATGGAACCCGAGCACCACATTTTGCTCTGCATTCGATCCACACCCACTCATCTTGAGACGGGGTTTCATCGGGCGTGTCACCATCCAGCCAAAGCTCGTTGACTCCAGCTGAAGCTACGCTTTCACAACTCAAGCTCAGTACCGTTCACTACCCCAGAAAATGGCTCGCCAACAACAGATGATCCAACGGTCAACGCCAATTACTGTCGATTGCCGTTCATTATCGGCTTCTTGCTTGTGAAAGTGTAGAGGAACAGGCCTTCCCTGCTGAATATCACCCGATCATCGTCAACAATCTCCGTCACTTGGAAGGCTTTTTGGGCCTTCTTGAGGAACTGCATGTCCGCACGTCGTCTTTTCTTAAAGCAGAAATAGACCGTCGCATTGGGTTCCAGAGACAGCAAGTTTGTCAGAGTTTCCAGCAGCAGTGGGAATGCTGGTTCAAAGTAAACGCAATCGGCTGCCAAGATGACATTGGGCTTGAAGTCGATAACCTCTTGTGCCAGCGGCCCGCCCCTGTCTCGTTCATCAGCAACTCAAACATCAGCTGAAATGCAGCCCGAGCCCGCCCAAGCTCCAACCTGTGCTCTGTAGACCTGCAGCGCAGTAGAGAGTAGCTCGCTCGGGGATCTCAAGACCACGCTAGCCACCATACAATACATACACCCACCGCCTTGGCACCCGCGCTGTGCAAGCCCGGGGTCGGGGACTTGAAGAAAGGCGACGCATGGCTAGGGTTGGGCAACCAGAAAGGGAAGTACGCACCAGTTCAAAACCATTGGTTTGACTTTGTTTTGGAGGTTGTTCAACTTTGTGTTTTTTTCCATCAACTCGAACATTTCGTCCTGGTCTGTGAGATACAAGGGCGTCTGCTGCAGTTCGCAACCTAAAGCGACAGCAAGACCAACGAGTCCGCCGCCAGCACCCAGCTCCAATCTGTTTGCTCCGAAAAGCTACAAGTCAGCTCAGTCTCTCGCGACAAGATAGAAGCTATTTCTCTGGCACAGTTTTCGGATCCTGGCAGCCATACTGGTACAGAATGTGCAGCAGCGGTGGGATTTCGCAGGCGGCCCCGTGGGGGGGACGTGGCAGAAAGCAAGGATGGGGTAAGTTGACTGACATTCTCGCACCCTTCAGAGTTTCCCGATGATAACGCAGCATGTGTTTTGTAAGCACCATACCTGCCGGCCAGGTCTGACCGCCACATCCCGAGGCGAGGTCTTCGTGGAGTCTGAGAGAAGTTGACAAAAGACCGCAGATGTCGTAGGACGACGTTTGTGCGGCCTTGTATGCGGGAAGCGGTGTGAGGTCTTCGCCAATGGCCAAGGGCGAAAAGTCCGGTGAGGGAGACCGGTCGGCAGACTCCATTTGTTCGGGTATGAGGGAGTTGTTGAGGATTCTCATATTGCTATGTTTTCTGGCCTCGTGGGAGCGAGAGTGGAAAATAAGGTAAGTTGAGGCGAGCTATGGTCTCAACGACACAGTGACAAACGGATGAACAGTGTTCGTCGCTCTCAGGTAGGCAGTGGTTTTCAACCCAAAAAAAAACCCGAATTTGGTGCAGGTCCAAAAGGCATGGCGGAAAAAGCGGTATCGCTGGCGTTTTTGAATGGGATTTTCATGCTATCTTTTTTTTTAACTGGCTGAGGTCGACGACAATCTAGACTTTCCGATAAGGGGAGGTGCGTTTTGCCTCAAGCGGGGTTGACCCTTCCTCTCTGCGCTCTTTATGCCTCCCCTGCTGTTCAAACAACCCGGTTATCCGCTCTTTCCATACCATCTTTAACAGCGCCTCAGTTGAGCCTCAGTTGAGCCTCACACTGATTAGGAAGGGAACTTGGAGCCAACCGAGCTCGCTCTTGCCGTTTCTGTATGGATTTTACCTTGTGCCCCGGAAATTTCATCTTGTCTCGCGGCAATTCCCTTTTATGTCTTCCAACTTTCCTTGTAAAGCAGAAGTGACTGGACTTGACGAATGCTGCATTCAATGAGTTCAGTTGGCCGGTCTATTCGGCGCTCATCTCACCCCCATGATGGAGACATCACATTCCAGACGTCGCCGAAGCCAAAGTTTCGAGTGGATATGTCTTATCCCGCCTCCCTATACTATTCGATAGCAGACCCTTTCCCAACGCCCTTGGAGCTCTTCAACCCGTCGCTGGAATGCAGACTTCGATCAGTCCCCTCAAAGCCTTCCGAGTTTGGAAAATTGACTTTGGCCACTCTGGAATGGTGGTAGCGGAAGGCTTCTTCGAGTGAAGCGGCGTTCTTTGTCGGTCGTGTGGCAGAGCATCAGTAGTGCGCAGCACGCGCCATCCGCGACCCTTTTTACGAGGGCGCAAACACTGGCACGAAGGGAGGCATCCGCAACCGGGAATCAGTAGCCATAGACGACGGGATTCGCGCCCAGCATATCCTTTACGGGTATTGTCCCACGCTCCTCTCGTTTCTGACGAAATTACCTTCTGTTTGTCATGTCCTTCCCCGATTGATTTTGTTTTTGTTTTCCCTTTCTTTGGCTCGCAGATGCCGTTCCTTTCGTACAACGCATCAGCCATGGCAATGTACGTGATGTTGTATGTGTTCCCGTTTCTAGCTGCGCTTTCGGGAGCAGTACCAATCGTTTACTTTCCATTCAACTCTCAGCTGCCACCTGCGACCAGGATATCCGAGCCATTTTCATACACTCTTTCACCACAGACCTTTGCCTCTCAGTCCCAACTCTCCTACAGCCTGAGGAATGCACCATCATGGCTATCAATAGATGCCACCACCGGCCATCTCTCTGGAACCCCTCAGGATGACGATGTGCCGCCTGGTGAGGTGGTGGGAATACCGGTGGACATAGTTGCGACGGACGATACGGGCTCGGCAACGATGACGGCCACGCTGGTGGTGACCAGAAGACCGACGCCAAAGCTCAATATACCGCTATCCGAACAAATACAGCGGTTTGGCGACACCTCGTCACCGTCTGCCATCGCGGCATATCCTGCATCCGATTTCTCCTTCTCTTTCGCCAAGGACACGTTCTCCTACGCAGGAGACGGGCTGAGCTACTATGCAACGTCGGCGAACAATAGCCCTCTACCATCTTGGATCAAGTTTGATACCAACAGCCTGACGTTTACAGGAAAGACGCCCCCGTTCGAGTCATTACTTCAACCACCCCAGAAGTTTGACTTCAGTTTTTCTGGGTCTGATATAGTCGGATTCGCGGCCGTCTCCGTCGTGTTTTCCATCGTTGTTGGCGTTCACAGACTCACAACAGACACCCCTATCATTCGACTCAACGCGACTCGGAGGACAGAGGTTTCCTACACGGCGCTGGCTAGCAGCATCAGATCGGACGGCAACGCTATTGCGCCAGCCGACCTTGATCTTACCATATCTGAACTACCGAGCTGGCTCTCGGTCGATAATACAACACTCAAAATACAAGGAAACGCCCCTGATGATGCACAGTCGTCAAACTCAACACTCACTTTACGAGATGCATACGCCAGCACTCTCGACATTCTTTTGTCAATCACCGTCATAACGCAAATCTTCCGAAATACGAGTTTAGCCTTCGAAGCTACGCCTGGGGAGGAATTCTCATTTGATATCGAACCTTACCTATGGACGCCTTCAGACATTGAGTTAGAAGTCGACACTCCAGAATCTTGGGTCATGCTTGAGGGGCTGGTTTTATCAGGAACGCCCCCCAAGACTGGGTCGCCTAGCAATATCGAGATCATCGTCAAGGCAACATCGAAGAGCTCACAGGAATCAGAGACAGCAACAGCGGCCCTCAAATTACTGTCTGTGCCAGCTACCACTTCAACGGCTCCCACACCCTCAGCCAAACCAACGAATCCAGCGGCCAGCGACAGCTCGAAACAGGGGCTGAAAGCTGGCTACATTGTCCTCGCCATATTGCTTCCTCTGCTCTTCCTGGCCATTCTTGTTCTCTTGATCATCTGCTGCCGCAGAAGGAGACATCGAGAATCAGTTCAGGACAGCCTCAAAAACAAGATCTCGGAACCCATTCCCGGCACGTTTGTGATGAATGGCGAACCGCACAGTAGACACGGATCCGAACACTCCATTCTCGGGACGATGAAGCCGCCTGAGAGCAATCGACACAGCAGGCGTTACTTCAATTCTGCCGTACAGAGAATGAGGCAATCAAGAACACTCTCTACCATCACCGGGTCCCGTATGTCTCAGTCAAACAACCGCTCTTCTTATTTCTGGAGAGGATCCGAACGAAGCTTGTCGCCAAGATCTCCGTTGTCGCCAAGATCCCCTTCCTTCACATCCACTTGGCGTACTGAGGGCGTGAGTTTTCAGCCTCAGCATACGCAACAGCGATCGACGAGCACCTACGACGGCCCGAGCGATGTACATTCCGACTCTTCCGGTTTCCCACTAGGCCAGCGAGACGATTCGTTCCGGAGCGTGCTGGATGTCACTATCCCATCCATAGAGGAAGAGACCAGCAGTATCCAAGCAACCCCCGATTTGGCCTACACGAGTCCATGGAGAGAACCTTCTAGGTTGACTCTTGATCGATCGTTGCTACTACCCGCCGCATCTGGCTCCGATAGCCTGGCATCCATACCCGAGCAAGTCACGCCATCAGGGTCCAATCCCATACGTGGCAAGAGATTCTCGCTCTCGCAGCGATCAAGGAAAACATATACAGCTTTGAATGACTTGGGTTCACAGAGTAGCTTCCGCGGCTCCAGGTCTGGATCAGGACGCGGCAGACTGGGCCGACAAGACTCAAAGCCAGAATCACGTTATGGTTCATTTTCACGGCCCATTAGCAGGAAGTCGGATTCAAGCCCCTTTTTTGGCGGGCGGTCGGTTGTGCCATCCCGCAATCGATATATCCTGGAGAGTGATGACTCCGACTCATTACAATCGGCGAGGGAAACAAAAAATTGGGAAACGATATCACCGAGAGACTCTGCCGGCCTTGCATACAATGAGCTGACTCGGACCTCCCCGTTCTTGAGACCTACACCCTCTTTATCTCCTCGACCACTTAGTATTGTCAAGAGAGATTCAAGCGGGCCAAGATACACGAGGGACAGCCGAGTAGGCAAGCAGATGTCTCTGTCGCGACAGTCATCGTCCAGCTCCATCCGTTGGAACAGAGACCCTTTCGGGCAGCAGGGCGATTCTGAGAGCCGCCCGGGCTACGTATCGTCGAGGCCAAGTAGCGAAATTCTGGGCAAAGGGAAGGGGTTGGCGCGATACTCTTCGGGGCATGACTCGGAAGGTTCTGACTGGGTGACAGAGGCGGGGACAGTGGGGAAAAAGGGTCCTCGGAGTCGGCTGAGCAGCAGTGAGGATTTCCGTGTATTCATGTGAGGGGCATTCTTCCCCTCCTTTCCTACAACAAACACATATCTCTCGTTTGGAAGCGTTGCGATTTGTTATACCCGCCGAGGAGCTCGATACTCGGCGTCTTTTTCTTATCTTCCAGTAGTAATAGAGCAGGAGTGGGAGCATTAATGAGATGGCCGAGGTGTTGTTTGGGAGGCAGAGACGAGTGGGAAAGTGTAGACATCCATAACCCTGGATAGGGAACCCAGACCGTAATGTTGAATTGGCGATGCCACAAAAGTATATTTTGAGAGGGCACTGAAGGCTTCCCCGGGGACCCCTTTTTTTCTTCTCTTGTTTTAAGCAGAATGAGTCTGTGCTTTTTTATCTCGCTCCTTGGAAAGGCTTGAGCAGGGTCTTGTGGGGGGGCGCATGCTCGACACACATTGCGCCAATGGTGGGAGTTCAGCCACAACTTAGCTAAGCCGGTCTGAAAGCGACTAGCGTGACTTGAAGCCCCAAGATTGGAGAAGGGAGGAAGGAGCCCCCACCGTTGGCCCTCTGGCCAAGGCTTTGGGGTTTAGATCGGATTTCCCGAGGGCGAGGAGAGAGCTTGGACCTCATTTTCCAATCCATTTTTGGTCTGCTTCAGGTCCTAGCTTCGCTCGGGCTCAGAGAGGAGGGGAACACTGGCACACTGGAAAGGGGGAGGGCATGGGAGGGGGAGATGGGATTCTCTGCTTTTAGGTGCAGAGGTTGAGAGAGGGGCGGGAGGGGGCCCTTGCATGAGCACGGTGCAGTACATAGGTATGGCAGGTGGATAGATTGGCTTGACTAAACATGATGATGGAAGACTGTGTCACTTCCAGTTGGCTGTTGTGATTGTCATAAGGCGTAATGGCATACTGATATAGACAGAGCTTTATGTTGGTCAGCCCAGACTATGAAAGACTCCATCGTGACGGAACTCGGACAAGAGACAAAATTGGTATGAAGCATGGTCAGCATCCGCCAGTGCTATGACGCAACCGCAGCAGAGTGGAAGTGCGACGAGAGAAAGAGAGAGAGACCAAAGAAAAGTCGTCTAGGTATTTGCAGCAGATCCTTTCGTACCGGATCCGTAACACGTACACCCTGTCCCCGAACAGCTTAGAAATGACGATATTGCAATTGCCGCACAACTGAGTGTATCCATTCCTTCGTTCTATTGGCCGGCCAGGCCGTTGCCAGGTGCTGGGGCAAATATGCAAGTAGGAGCGAGAGAGAGAGACGGGGACAAGACGCATAACGCCCCTCTGTCCGATTGTTGGTTTTTTTGGGTTTTGTTTTTTACTGGACAGACAACGTTTACTATGCCCACAGCGGTGCCATCGAGAGAGTTGAGAGCCTCGTCCAATTCCATATAGACTCAAAATAGAGTTGGGACACTCGACTGGGAAAACGTACCGGTTTAGTCTTGTCCTCCGAAAAGTCTTGTGTTTCTTGTCCATCTTGAGACAAGAGCGACTGAGGTTGGGTCAGCTGGGGCGAGGTGACTCCTCCATGGTGTTGTTGTTGGTGCAAAGCAGTGGAGGCGGCGACATGACCCAGCACCACCGCACACAGCCAGTGTATCCTCCCAGTTCGCCTCACAATCTCGTCACCAACTGGTCCTTCGCTTTGGACGGATACCAAAAACCTGGCCCCTTCCCTACCTGGGTCTTAGCACCGTCGTCGTAGTCGTCTGGTGGTTGTGGTTCTGCTGGCGGTACGTACCCCTTTGGAGTCACCTCACAACCACCTGCCACCCAGCCAGCCAGCCAGCCAGCCAGCCAGCCAGCCAGGAGAGGGGAGAGGCAAGCAACCTCCTGCCCCAGCCTAGCCCAGCCTGCTGTCCTGTTCCTTCCTTCTGTTGCTTGCGCCTTCCCCGTATCGCACAACAACTCACTCGAGAGAGTGCCACCACACGCGACCTGACCTGCCTGACCTGCCTGCCTACCTTGCCTTCACCACCGCCCATCCGCGTGGAAAACTCTTCTTACTCACAACCTCACCCACACCACACCGAGCTACGATTGAGTTCGGCTCTTTTTCCCTCTTCCTTCCTCCCTCTCCCTCTTGCGCAACAATACCATTTTCGCGCAACAATCTCCTCCGACCTCGATCCTCTCTCCCTCCCTCCCTCAGAAAACCACACCCAACACCTCTTGGGGATCGACGCCTGTCCCCTGCTATTTCCCTTGCGATTCGGATACCCCGCTTCCTGGCCGAGTGTGCGCGATCTAGAACCTTTTGCTACCGCACCGCACCGCACTGCACCACCTTCCTTCACCTCGCCTCTTTTTTTTCTCAGCCTTTTTGCGCACTGCACGACGGGCTTTGAAAACTCTTACTGGCTGCGATATCGACCAGCACCCGACCATAAATTGACCGACCGAACACCTTTCAAACCCGGTAGCTGTGCTGCCGACTCATTGCATCCGTCACCATGGGTCAAACTCTCTCCGAGCCCGTTGTCGAAAAGGTATGTCATGATTCCCCTCGTACGCCCAGGCCAGCTCACCTGGACTCTGCTCTGGCGACGCGCTGCCTTGTCCAGCACCCTACCTCGAAACCATTTACACCTTACTGCACTTCCTTCCCTTGGGCGCAGTCACCCATGGAGATGATTCCGAACCCCGCCTTGCCTTGCCCTTTGCTTCCGGTGATACCGCGCGGGCACGCGATGTGGCAAGGTAGCTCGGGGCTTTCTGTTCGGCAATGTTCACTCGCTATGACGTATTTCCAGCCTCTTGATGACCCATTTGACTGACCACGTTTCCACCACTACAGAACTCGGCCAAGGGCGAAGATGAGCGCCTCCTCTACGGCGTCTCGGCCATGCAGGGCTGGCGCATAAGCATGGAGGATGCCCATACCACCGTCCTCGATCTTCTTGTTCCCGGTAGCGATGACGCCAAGAAGCACGAGTCTAAACTCTCCTTCTTTGGAGTGTTTGACGGTCACGGCGGTGACAAAGTGGCTTTGTTTGCTGGAGAGAACATTCACGAAATCATCAAGAAGCAGGAGACCTTCAAGAAGGGCAATTACGAGCAGGCGTTGAAGGATGGCTTTCTGGCGACGGACCGCGCGATTCTCAACGGTAATAATCCGAATCCCTCAATTCTACAACGCTCCGGGGGCTTCGCCTTTGCAAACATGGTCGTCTGTTACATCCGTGAAGGATGCATGTGCTAACAGTTGGGTTTCTGTAGACCCCAAGTACGAGGAGGAGGTCTCTGGCTGCACTGCCTGCGTTGGCCTGATCTCGGACAACAAGATCTACGTGGTACGTTTGAGCCCGCTTGGCCTCGCGCGATACAGTCGCATTACTGACGTAGAATTCTGCGAACAGGCAAACGCTGGCGACTCGAGAAGCGTTCTCGGTATCAAGGGCCGGGCTAAACCCCTGTCTCAGGACCACAAGCCCCAGCTCGAGGGTAAGTACTTGCTCGTGGCATGCGCAACCTTTCAACGCTGACCTGTCCTCTCCTCAGCCGAGAAGTCCCGTATCACAGCCGCCGGTGGCTTCGTCGACTTTGGCCGCGTTAACGGCAACCTTGCGCTCTCTCGTGCCATTGGCGACTTCGAGTTCAAGAAGAGCGCAGAGCTCTCCCCCGAGGCCCAGATTGTGACTGCCTTCCCCGATGTCGAGACCCACGAGATTAGCGATGACGATGAGTTCTTGGTCATTGCTTGTGACGGTACGCAACAGAAGCTGGTTCTAGACACAGGCATATGAATCACTGGCTGACATTACTTTCAGGTATCTGGGACTGCCAGTCCTCTCAGGCGGTTGTTGAGTTTGTTCGACGTGGCATTGCGGCCAAGCAGGAGTTGGACAAGATCTGCGAGAATATGATGGACAACTGCTTGGCTTCCAACTCGGAGACTGGTGGTGTTGGCTGCGACAACATGACCATGGTCATCATTGGCCTTCTGCGCGGCAAGACCAAGGAAGAGTGGTACGAGGAGATTGCCAGACGTGTTGCTGCTGGAGACGGACCTTGCGCCCCTCCCGAATACGGTACGACTGAACCTGAATCCACCTCCTCTTAAGGCGTTGGACGCGCGCCAATACCTCCACCCACATTGTTCTGAGACCTCGCTCTCTTTCCCGTTTTAATACAACCATTATCCCCCTGTTATTACAGTACATCTGTTTCGTGTCCCAATTTCCTTTTTTCCAAGGAGGAGAGCTGATCCATAGCCTGCAACTAGCTGAATTCCGTGGTCCCGGAGTTCACCACAACTTCGACGACAGCGACAGCGGCTACGACGTAGATGTTGAGAACAAGGGCAAGCCTTTTGGCATTGGCGGCTACAAGGGCCGTATCATCTTCCTTGGCGACGGCACTGAGGTCCTGACCGATTCCGACGACACCGAGATGTTCGACAACGCGGAGGAAGACAAGGATCTTGAGAGCCAGGTCTCCAAGGCCTCCTCAGCAACAAGCAAGGACGGCGAGGCTGACAACAAGTCGGCCACGAAGCCAGAGCAGGAGAGCAAAGCAGACGCGGACAAGACCAAGGAGGAGTCAAAGCCGGCCGCGACCTCTGAGTCGACAGAGTCGCAGAAGGCCGATAGCAAGGAGAAGTGAGCTCAGCGGCCGACGATGTCGACTTTACCTTGACGAATGATGTGGCGTGGATGTGCATGCTGGCTCGGAAATGATCGGACTACGAATCCGTATGACTTGAAGAGATTCGAAAGACTTTATACGGCTTGGCTGGGATGGGACGACTGAAATGTTTCCACTTGTTTTCTTCATCATATTGGGTGTCCGGGCCGTCGACAGGTTTGCGATGGGTGGAATGGAAGCAGTCGCTGCGGCCAAAGGGACGGACGACCGCAGGTTTAAGAGGGCCGAAGACTCACCCGTGCGTGCCGTAGCTAGTGGCCCACCGTGGGCTTACCTAGTGGCACGGCCTTACACATGAATTTATTTGCATAAACCAATCCATATTCCTTCATCGACGGCTCGCACTGTGATGGGAATGACCGTTCAGACCAATAGAGCAAGGGTTATTGGCTCTTTGGGGGCCTGCGGTGTCTTGCGCCCTGGGATTTAGTCCGCAGCTCAAGAAGCCATAAAGCTTGTACAAGGTACCATGGGCCTGGTGCTTTTGGCCGCGGAGTGATGTAAGCCACCCGACCGGTCAGCCGCCCTCCTCTTCTCCGCAGGTGAACAAATTAACCGACGGCGCTAGAAGTCGTCAATAGTCAGTTGCCCGAGGACCTTTTTCTTTTGGAAGAACGGCCCGACGACTAGCCATCCTTGTACTATCCTTTCTTAGATGCGAGTCAGATGAGGGTACTCTGCTTAAGCCCTGCGCTACGATGTAGACATTCATCTGGATGGGTAGTAGGAAAGGGGGCTGTCTCGAGTGAGGAAATTGGACTTTTGATTTTGTATACAGGTTCTATGGGTATTGTCTAGCAAACAGATCGGTGATGTTGTACAGGATGTTTCTTTATGCATGGTTGTCGAGGCCTTGCTACTTGGATGGCTCAGAAAAGGTTTTGTTTGAGTAACCCTCAGACACATTCAAGGGCTGATCTTCTCTGCGGGATCGGCTGTGGTGGTTTCGAGGTCTTGGTTAAGAGACGCATTCTCGCCGCCGTCTGCAGGAGCGAGATGCGTGACGGTCATATCGACGCAGAGGCGTTCCAGAGATTCGGGCTCCGTCGTCCAGACCCTCCGTCGGAGGGACAGCGGCTTGCCGGGCACGGTAATCTTGCGCGGCTGTTGGCTCTGCTGCTTGGCTTGCTTGACCGCCTGGTTGATCCGGTTATCGACCTCCCACGACGCGTCCAGGAGCTCGTGGAGGGGCTCCTCGGGGCGCCACCCCTTGAACCGTTCGTACATGAATCTGGCGACCCAGGCGCCAGAATTCTTGCGCTTCGGCGGCTCCATGTCTTTTTGATGGAAAGAGGGCAGTGCCGGGAAGTCCGCAGCGGTCCGCTTGCCATCCGTCTTGGTTGTATGTACTCCTGGACTCTGGTCCAGCAGGTCGGAAACACGGCCACGCATGTACCAGCTGGTCTTGCCTTCTAGACAGGCATATCGCCAGATGAGACCCATGGCGTTGGGCTTGCGAAGCCTGAACGCCAGGGTGAACAGCTCGTGGTACGATTGCTCGTCGAGCGCGATGTTGAGCTCGTGCGCCCTGCGGAGAATGGCCGTGGAGAGGGCGAAATTGCGCTGCGACCGCGCATGATATAGGATCGTGTTGAGCGTGAGGGTGGTGGGGGTCGTCAAGGGCAGTTCGGTCATGATGTCGAAGAGATCTAGACAGGAGGCGAGGTTACCCAGGCGTCCGAGCTCGTTCATGATCTTGTTCATGGCGGCTTTCGAGACCCAGGACCTGCCATATTTGGCGTCCTGGCTTTGAAGGAACTCGCGAATGCCGGGCCAGTTGTCTCGGACGTGGTGGATGTCGTATACGACTAGCTCCTTCGCGATGAGTCGAACGGCGATAGGGTCCAGCAGCAGACCGAGCGAATGCATGATCTGGATGGCATGGCGGCGGACGTGTTCGCTCTCCATGAGTTGAAGGAACAGCGACCAGGTCTGGGCATTCGGCAGACAGCCGTGCCGAATCATCAGCTTCACAATAGAGTCGAAGTTGTACAGGTCTTTGACCTTGACGTTTCCGGCCAAGATGATGTTGAAGGTGCCAGTGTCAACGGGCAGGGGGGAGTTTAATCTTTTCTTGAAAAACTCACGGGCGTGGTTGCGATGCGAATGGCCGCGCAACTCCATGAACTGCAACGCCTTCTTGAATGCACGCCCCGAGTGCGCCGCGCTCGCAGTTTTGTCCGCGAAGGCTGCGTTGAGTAGGGCAATTGCTGCTTCGTTTGCCGTGGTGCCTGAGCCGTAAAACTTGGACGCGAGACGCTCAGGGAGTCTTGCGTTCGTGATGGCGGTGACGTAGGCTAGGAACGTCTGAGGAGTCCATTCTCGAGGCTTCAAGATCTTGTGGTGTGGCTGGTATGATGTATACTCGGGGACATAGTCCGGACGTTGCGATTCCACGGAACTCTCCCATAGTGTTTCTACCGTAGACGGGGCCGATTCTTCTGGCTTGGTCGTCGAGACTTTGCTGCCGATGGCTCCTTCTATGCTTATCCTGCTGCTAGTTTGAGCAGCAAGCCGAGAGATCTCTTCGCTCGCATGCTCCAACGCCTCTTCGTCTCCTGAGAGCAATAGGTGAATCCCATCACTGGACGCCCTCCCGTTGCCGTCCTCAGGCCAACGAAGCTCGATATGACATCGTGTCTGCTCGTGGATATCCCAAATAGTGTGGTCCACCTCGTATAGCAGCTTGTTCCCAAGCTCTGGCCCAACCGAGATCTTGCGTGCACGAATCTGCCATGGCCCCTAAGCGGCCGGGTCCGTAGTCGCAGAATATCCAAAGTAGCCCGCCAGTTGGTCAGGGGTTGGTTCTTGATCTGCCGGATAGCCTGGAGCCGCAGCTGTCTAGTCACGCTCTGAGAGGCTCGCTGAAGACTCGTCCGCGTCTCTCGTGAGGAATTATATTGTATGGCTGGCGCAACCAGTACGGAATCGTGTTGTATGGGGGCAACGGCAGTCTTTTTGGTGTTTTTGCTGGGCTTCTTCGACCGCGTGACCTCTCTTTGGGAGCCATCCTTGATCAGAGTACCAAGCTGAATTTTCCTGATTAGCAGAGGTTGCTGCACTTCCTCGGCGGAGGTAGACGTCGTTGTAGGCGCGGACCGTTGTATGCCGCTGACCGAGCGTTGACCATTTATTGTCGTTGTTATCGGTTCTTTTGTTGATGGCGACGGCTGCGGTTCGTTCACTCCTGTTTCGAAAGCCCGATCGACACCCTTGGCTCTTCCTTCCTCGTTGGTCCGTCCTCTGGGGAGAAGGTTAACAGCGTCAACCGCCGGCTGCTCGCCTGCCCCTTCGCAGGGTCGTCGTGGCTCGCTCGCGCAGCCGTGCTCTCTGACTTGGTTCCGTGATGTGACGCGATGGTCTCACCGGGGCCGCGCTTGGTGGAATCGGAAGCTGTGTGCATCCATTGATGAGAGAGCGACAGTTGAGCCGAAGGCGCCCGAGACCATCTTCGAGGACCCCTGGGAATCAGAGAGATCCCAGAGACGCCAATGCGGTGGGATCGGGCTCTCCATGGTAGCGTGATTCCCAGGGACATTGGCTATGAATGGCCCATGTTGTATGCTGGGCTCGCAGTTTGTTGCATCTGAAAATGTCAAGAATTCGGCCAATTGCTTTGAGCGAGCTCGCAAGGCCCAGCTAGGAGAAATTTCCACTTCGCGCCGATTGATCCCGGCCCCGTCCGTCACCCCAGCTCCACTCTACCTACCTGCCTGCTGCGGCCTTCTGCACGTATTCTGGAAGGACAGTGTTTGAAGTGCTAAAACGGATTTCGGGACTGTGCATTGATAAATGGGATTGGAAGGCAAAGCTCCTTGTACTAGAATAACAGCGACTAGCAAACTTGTATTATATGAAGCCGGGTATACAAGAAAAGAATTTATCCCCTCATCCCCATCACTTTTTGGGTGACCCAGGCAAGGCGCCAGAGTTGACGTGGGCCGGACCGCTCTGATCAACGCCCTGCCAACTCTCGTTCCATCCTTCGTTTTCTGCGACAGCGTGCTTGGCTTCGCCGTTCTCTGCCAGACCCTTGACGTCGCTCCAATACGACAGCCTTTTCACTTCCTCATCCGCGTGCTTGATCGCCGCGGCAAGATGCTCCTTTCTCTCCTTTGCCTTGTCACTGTCGCCCTCCTGCTCATCTGCGGCGACCGCATCGTCATAGATCTGCGTCAAGCGGCTCAGCAGAAGCCTCCTCGAGGCCTGGAACACAAAAATGCCCATAATTTCGTGCATCTCATCCTGCAAGTGCTCGAGGTTGTCTTTGGCGTGTGCCAGATAGTTTTCGACGGCCTCGATCTTCTCGCGGTCGATTCGCGAAGCTCGTAGGACCGCCATAAGCGTCCGCACATCCTCTATGTCGGGCTTCTCCTCCGCCACACTGGTCTGTATGCTCGTCTTGCTGATACTCTCTCGCCTGCTGCCCGCTACGCTAGAGGAGCGGCTGTGATTAGCAGGCGTGACTGTAAAATAGTCCGAATTCAGCATATGCGGATCGTCTGAAACGTCCTCGGGCTTCTTCTTGATTCGCTTGCGAACCCAACACCTTCTGCGAACGAAAGAGTTCCACCACTTCGGCCCATGCCATGAAAACTTCTTGTAGAACATGAACGAGTATTCCCATCCAAACTCGTCCGTTGTCACGCCTTCGGGCCGATGTACTCTCCACTCAGGCCATGCCCACTCCCATGATGGATCGGGAACTTGAGCTGTCTTTGTCGTCGTAGGACTTGTCTTGTGAAACTGGTTCTGCCATGGGGAGGGGTCGAGGTTGCCCAGGGCCTTTCCAGAAAAGAGGGCGATACCGCAGACTATACAGCCTCTCTCGTTCTCCCACAGTACGTCGATGGCCGTTTCCCGCTCTGCTGTCGCTGGTCTTGCTTTTTGGGTACCATTTCGTATGGGTATGGGGCCTTCCTGGGGTGTGGGTCCTACGTTGGGGGAAATGTCAGAGTTTGATCCCGGTTTTGAGATGGGTACAAGACGGGTTTACCTTCGACTTCGATTGAAGGAGCTGTCGTGGCTGTCGTGGTTTGAGGCTCAAGCGTTGGCGCACTCTGTCGTTTCGCGGGCTTTAACTGCTGGTTCTGTTCTTCTTCTGCAGATTGCCGAGAGGAGCCAGCATCGTGGGCAACGTTGCGCTCCGTATCGTCGTTTGCATCTGCATTCGCATCTTGATCCCCCTCTTGATCTTCGTCTCGAAGCAGTCGTGATCTGGTCGATGCACGGGTGGCTCCACCAATGGTCTCGATACTCGGCGATGCAACGCGGTCGTCGTGGTTGACGAGGTCAATCTCGTGGTCGTAATCACTATCCTTCAGGCCGGTAACCCGACGAGAGCTTCGAAATGATGGCATCGCTATGTATCACAGCTTCGCATGCCTGACGCCAAAAGCTTTCCGCCGAAATGCGGCGCCGATACCCAACGCGTCGGAACAAGAGCCGGCAGGCACACTTGAGGACAATAGGAGACGTGAGTGGGGAAGATGGGATACCAGGCCGGACGCGATCTAGCTTCGCAGAAGTAATGACGGCGCCTCTTCTGGAATGTTGGAACACGAACAGAGTCTGGCTACCCAGACATTGTGCCGACCCACGGCTGTACGAAGACGGTGTTCCCAGACGCCCCGTCGAAGGGGTGGAAAAGGGAGGAAGGGTCGTGGTGAGGGAGAAATCCCTGAATGGTAAGACTACTACGAACTGCGTGCTGCGAGGTGTAGTTTTAGGAGGTCAATTGGGAACCGCGCTTCGGACCTAACGTAGGCTAGACCACCATCGCCAAGCAGTGACCAACTGAAGATACTGAAGAAGGCTAGCACGATGCAGGAGCAGCACGGCGGAATGGCGAAGCAATGGTCTGGAACGAAAACTGGATACGGGCTGGCTCGGGCGCTTTCACAGGTGACGGGGCCAGGGCAGGAGGCGGCGCGTCGTCAGGTCCTGTCGATGATGTAATACCTGCGAAGTCACAGCGTTTCTCAACGAGCGTCGAGCACCCTTGTCCTTGATTTTGAATGCCAGAGAGTCCAGCTCGGACAAGCGTTGCCAAAGCTGTGCCAGGAAACGATGGGTGCCACGGGAGCCACAGAACAGCGGCTCGGCTGGTACGAGAGCCAGCTGAGAGAACCTGGTTTGGAGCTGTCGAGACGGAAGGAAGAAGAATTTCCATCAAATATGACAGCTGGTTCTCGGAGCTTTGATAGGTATATTACAAGGGACCCAGCCACAGTCGGGATGCGTCTGATGGTGAACCTTGAGAGTACCTCTCTATATGCCCTGGAAGGCGTGAGATGAAAGTACCCAGACGGTCCCCTCTGAAGCATATGGCCTGTGCACGCTGCAGGCCTGGCTCGGGTGGAGTGCTCGGCCAAGAGCGGCTAGGGGGAAGCTACCTGCCATTCCCCGCATTCATGCCGCTCGACGTCATGTATCCTTCATACCTTCACGTCAACCAGGAGCTTTGGTAGCTTGAAATTCCTTGCCTAGCCGACGACAGGCCAGTAGGTGAGGCAAGGTCACTGGTGTGATGCGCACCAGGAGTGGGAGAAGGGTGTAACCGCGCAGAATGAGACAAGAGCTTGTGGCGCTCGTGATTCGGTAGTACTAATAGATCGTGCCATCCTTTGTGACGACCACTGTTCTTCCCTCTTCTTCTCTCTGTTGATTCAATCAATCAAAGCTCGTCATCTCAACCACAAAGCTACAGCTCAAGCTACATCAGAAACGACTTCCCACTCTTCACTACAGACACAACAAATCAATCAAAATGTCCAAGTCCAAGGCTCCCGTCTACCTCGGCCTCACTGCTGCCGGTGGTATCGGCTACTACCTCTACAGCGCTGGCGGCAACCCCAAGGCCGCTGAGGCCAAGTTCGAGAGTACGTCTACCTCACCCACTCATTCTCTTCACGCCGCAAATCTTCGAGGTGCTAACCAACGCGTCAACAGGCGACGTCCACAAAGCTTCCGCCGAGGTCAAGTCGCACCTTCCCGGCGGCCGCACCCCCGACGCCCAGAACAAGGGCGCCCAGGTTGGTGCTAAGCTTGATGAGGCTGGCGCAAAGCTCGACTCTGCTGTACGTTTTCCCGCATTCATTTCTCTGCCAAGGCTTGTTTGGAATTGGGCTGGAACGATTGACTGACCACTCCTACAGGTTGCCCAGGCCGACAAGAAGTTCTCTGCGACCAAGAGCAACGTCGAGGCATATGCAAAGGACGCAAAGGCCGAGGCTCTGAAGAAGGTTGATGCCTTTGACAAGAAGGTTGAGGATGAGGCTGCAAAGGCCAAGAGCGGCATCTCCAGCTGGTTCGGTGGCAAATAGGCGTGTCAGGATATAGCGGTCATCGTTTCTTCCCTTTTTCCTCTTTTACGGATCCATCATGACACGGGGCATCGGTTGCATTTTAGTTTTTCTCCCCTATAGCTCAGGGTCAGGAGTTTTGTGCAACATGAACAAATTTTAATACTTTGACTTAATTTCGCTGAACGGAAGTAATATTTGACTTCCCATTGGTATCCCTTGATTGCGCCTGGTAATGTTGTTACGTGACCAGTTTTCCTCTATTCCTCGACGCTGCGAGATTTTCTAATACACATACATTTTACATAAACTCATTTCTCCAACGCCTCTGCCACCATCTTCAGAATCTCTTCGGTGCCTTTCCTAGCGTTGGCAGGCTGCTTGGCGATCGCTTGCCAGTATTCGCCGTGTCGGGGCTCGTTCAAGACGCATTTATTAATGACATCCGCTCGTTTCTCCTGAGATCCCATTAGTACATGAACAGAAGACTCCATCCTGGTGGTTCGGGAACTTACGTCTGTGCCATGCTGGAGCAGGAACTTGTAATACCAAGCCCAGGTGTCGCCGTTGTCGCTGTCCAGCACCAGCGCCTTTTCGAACCAGTTTTGGGCCTTCTCAAGTTTGCGTTCTCCCCAGAAGATGCGGGCCACGGCCACGAAGAGTATCGGGTCATTGTCCACTTTCTTGATAGCCTCCAATGAGCGCGGCTTCCTTTGGGTTCGTGGCTCCAGGTGCCAGATCTGCTCACTCCAAAGGAGACCGCTCTTGGGCACCTCTTGAAGCGCCTTGGCCATGAGCGACTTGGCCTGGTTGACGTTACCTGCGCGCCGCTCAATGCGGACAGACTCGCACCAGAGCTCTGGTGATTTGGGCACAGCTAGTCGGGCTCGGTCGAGAACACTGCGAGCCTTGACGACCAGCCCAGCGTTCTCCTCCAAGCGGGAGTAAAGGAGCCACAAGGGGACAGACTTGGGTACCGCCTTGACGCCGGTGCTGTATGCCTCTCGCGCCTGGCCGACCTTCCCGAGGTCTTCGTAGATTTGTCCCTTGAGCATCCACAACTTGGCAGTAGCCGGGAAATACTGCAGAGCCCGTTGCACGAGATCCAATGCTGCGTCGCTATTGCCCAGTACTCTCTCGAATACTACACTCTTCATCCACACACGATCCGTGGGGGCTTGGTCCCGGGCTTCCTCCAGCAACTTGCGAGCGCGCTCGGTTTCTCCGTTCTCAGCCTCGAGCTTGACGGCAGCGAGCCAAATATCTTCGTTGTCCGGGTTCGATTTGAAAGCCCTGGCAAGTACCAGTCTGGCATTGTCGACTTCGCCGGCTTGCCACTTCTCCTTGGCCAGCATCATCCACAGCACCTCGCTCTTGGGGCATGCCTCGACAGCCTTCTCCAACAACTGAGCAAGGGATTCCTTCGTCCCGTGGTTTCTCTCCAAATCGGCGGCGGCCATCCATAACGTCCTGCTGTTGACAAAAACACGCAGCGCGTAGGAGTAGATGGCCCGTGCCGTTTCGTACATGCCGCGGTTGATGCTGCTTCTTGCGTCCTCCATCCAGGTGTCCTTGCGGTCATCATCTTCGTCCAGACCGTAGCCTAGTGTTTCTCTGATGATGTTTCCACATGTGATGACAGCGCCTTCCTCCTCGCACTTCTCAGCCTCGGCAATCCACTCCTCGCGCTTAGGCATGGCAGATTCCTTGACGAGAACCGCGACGGCACGCTTCATGACGTTCACCTTGGTGCCCTCGCCAAGCTGCTCCTGCAAACGAGCGGCAGCGATCCAAATTTCGTGAGACGTAGGAACCGCTTTACGTGCCCTGTTGAGGACCTTCTGAGCGTTTTCGGGACTTTCTAGTCTTGCCAAAGCCAACCACAGATCAACGGATAGGGGTATAAGCTCTGTTGCCTTGGCCAGCAGCAACCGAGCATCTTCCGGATCTTCTTCCAGGTTGACCGCTTCTTTCCAGAGGGCCTCGGATTCAGGGATGTGATCCAGGGCAAGTCGGATGACTCTCTTCTTCGCCCTGGGCTCGTTTTCTAGCCTCATCGCCTCGACCCAGAGACGTACGGACCGGTCGTTCTTCTTGATGGCTTCAGCAGCGATGATCTTAGCGTTCTTGCCCTCGTTGAGTCGAATATTCTCCAACCAGACGTCCTCGCTCTTAGGGCAGTGTGTACAGCCACGCGCAATCACGTTGCGCGCAGCAACCGTCTTGCCTGCCAGTTCCTCCAGTCGCGCTGCCGCGATCCAACCGGGCGCATTATTCGGGTTGGTCTTGATAACCGACGTTAAGAGCTCACGCACACGGTTGATGTCGCCGACCTGAGCTTGAGACTCGCTGAGGACGCTCTTGTTCAAGCTGGTGATATAACCCTTGGGGTCGATAGTCGATGCGCTACCAGCAACCGATTCGGTGCCATCCTGTGACGCTTGCTCAAGTCTGGACTTGAGGACTTTGTCTCTCGCGGCACCGATCTTTGCGAAATTCGTCATCGTACCGTCCGCTGCGTCTGCGCTTGAGGAGGCACCATCTTCCGCAACGGTGGTGCCTAGCTCGGACGAGTCTCTTGCGGCGGCGAGAACGCTATCAGGAACGGCGTAGAACCGTTGTCGCAGGTTCTGCTTGCTTCTGCGATTCTTTCCTGTCAAATCCCCAACCTCCGGGAGGTTTGCCCATTCGTCGTCCGTAACTGTTGATAGCGCCCTCTTGAGATCGGCGAACTGCTGCTGGATCTTGGGGTTCTTCCGCTCGTATTCCTCCTGTTCGGCCTTTTCGCGCGCTTCTCGTTGTTTTTGTCGCCTCCTTGCCATTTTCTCATCTACTTCTTTCCAGATCCTGTCGGCCTCCTCGTCGTCTTTGTCGTATACGCCACCGGCGAATAGGCCAACCTCGTTGTCGGGATCTTTGAATCGGTCGTCATCATCGTTGTCATTTTCGTCTGCCTTCTTTCCGTCGGTTCCCAGTCCCAGTTGTGCAGCACGCTTCGCGACGGCCTCCTTGATCTGATCTTCGGTTGGTCCTTCGCGTGCAGGCCCCAAATCGGATCGCGTTGTAAAACCCGTGGCACCTCGACCAAGACCGGCAACGTAGTTTTCGGGAGCCGGTTGGCTCAAAAAGTCGCGTCGGCCAGACATCGTGTCGAGTGCGCAGTTCTCTCGTCGTTGGCGCGGAAAGGATGACAGAATGCGCACCGCCTGGGAGTTGTATAGAAGGTAGGGAGATCTTGCGAGCGGCTGCAGCTCCAGAGCTGGCGGTTGCGCAAGGCTGAAGTGGTACCAAAGTTTTTAAGCTACGGGATCCCTGCCACCACGACCTTTAGTGGGGTTGCTCCACTAAAATTTACAAAAGGCTGCCCCTCCATCTTCACCGCAGACTTCGACATCGTCAAGATTTCGGAGTCGCATTCGCTGTCAACACACACTGCCTCCGAAACCTCTTCGTATACCCCCTCGGAGATCCTTTCTGTCTTTGATTTCTCATCGCAACACCAAACGAACTTGCGCGACAGTTTAGACACAATGGGCAAGGCTAAAGCCCCTAAGCGGAACGCCGCCTCTTCCTCCTCGGGTCCCTACTCTCGACCCTCCCAGAAGACCAACAATGTGTTCAAGTTTAACGTATGTTAGCTGTGATGATTCTTGTTAACTGATTCTAACGTCTGTGTAGACAAACGTCGGTCAACATATCTTGAAGAACCCTGGTGTTGCGGACGCGATCGTACATGTACGCCCAGACAGTTCCTGTCAACGACGAAGCGCATGCTAAACAGATCCATACAGAAAGCCGAGCTCAAGCCGACGGATACCGTTCTGGAAATTGGTCCCGGAACCGGTAACCTGACGGTGCGGATATTGGAAAAGTCAAAGAAGCTCATTGCGATCGAGTTCGATCCTCGAATGGCAGCCGAAGTCACAAAGGTTGGACATCACACAGGCAGGACGATATCCAGGGGCTGACGGTATATATAGCGTGTGCAAGGAACACCCGAGCAGCGCAAGCTCGAAGTTATGCTTGGAGACGCCATCAAGGTCAGTTCTTCACTGGGTTCTTGGGCCGATTCTTGCGTGCACAGTAGCACTGTGTCGCAAATGTCCTGGAGGTCCGGCTTGTCGTGGTTTGGTTCTTACTGACGTTAGACATCAGGTCGACTGGGTGCCTTTTGATGTGCTCATTTCCAACACGCCCTACCAGGTAAGTAATTCAAAGTCTCGTTATAGGGACCACAGGGCTTACTTGTTGTTAGATTTCCTCGCCCCTGGTGTTCAAGATGCTTGCCATGCCTAAGCCACCGCGGCAAGCGATTCTCATGTTCCAGCTTGAATTCGGTCAAAGACTCGTAGCCAAGCCCGGAGACAAGCTTTACGGCAGATTGAGTGTCAACGCCAACTTCTGGGCGACGTGCTCCAATGTGGTGAGTAGCGGACGCATCTACTCATACACAAATACCTTCACTGACACCCTGATAGATGAAGGTTTCCAAGGCCAACTTCAGGCCGCCGCCACAAGTCGACTCTTGTGTTGTGCGCATCGTGCCCAAGCAGGGTGCCGAGCGTCCCACCATCGCCTTCGAGGAGTTTGACGGTCTTCTCCGTGTTGTGAGTACTTGACAGGCACGTACTCAATCGTTTTCTTGCTAATCCTTGATTTCAGTGCTTCAACCGCAAGAACAGAACCATGAGAGCGAGGTAAGATGTTACGAAACGGTACAAAAGACATGAATGCTGACAGAAAAATCAGCTGGCTTGGTACAAAGGAAGTCCTTCAGATGCTCGAGAAGGTAATCACCGAAACCCTCTGCTTGGCAAAAAGTCGGATTGCTCACAAAATCCACAGAACTACCGTACGTGGGCAGCCATGAACAACGTACCTCTTGACGACTCCCTTGTTGAGGACGACGAAGACGACGCCATGGAGATGGACGACGACGCGGACGCCGGTGCAGAGGAGGACGACGTCGAGCCCATGGATGACGACACGCCCGAATTCTTCAAGGAGCTCAGCGCCGCCGCCGGCAAGGCGCCCGAGAAGACCAAGAGCAAGCGCAAGAAGACAAAGGTTGCCGCGCTCGTCCGGAGCAAGATTGAGCGCGCGCTTGAGAGCACCGACCTGTTGGAGAAGCGCGCCCGCTCGTGTGATGAGACGGACTTTTTGAAGCTGCTGTCCGCCCTCAACTCGGAGGGCATTCACTTTGCTTGAATAATAGCTCGTCGAGGGGACGGGTTGTTTATATTGGATGGCATTCCATGGCCTGGCCTGGCGTTTGGGCGTACAAAAACATTAGAGAGAGAGATATCAAGTTGCGGATATAGAATGATGGTCCATGGTTGTATTTCACATTGATGGAGCTGTGCTGCGCTTCCTTATGGCCTCCTTCTGCCTCGTATTCCTCCAGTGACCAGTCCCTGGTTGTAATTTGTCTCTATATACAACGAGGCAGAGATGAACTATCACACGGCATGACAAGATACTCTTTGTTCGGTCCGCTCTGGCCCGAGTTGTGTCTCCTTCCACATTCATGTCGGAGGTGAGGAATAGCATCAGGTCGTCCCCCCGTCCCCCATTACTTGAACGACCGCCCAGATAGAGACTGGCAAGGCTACGAATCCGCGTACCAGGCCTAGGGCTTTTGGGATGTCAACAGAGCCTCACCTCGACGCTCACCATACTGGATTAAACAGCCCCCCCGATTCGTACTCCCTCAGCCTTTGGACAGAGAGAGAGATCTACACTCCTAGGCCCCATCCATTCCATCCGTGAGGAACGCCGCTGCGCGCCAGCAATTTGACGGAGTCACCATGTCAGACTGTAATCGGCATGCGCCTTGCCGAGGGATGTACACCGTTGCATGCCGGCTGTGCTTCCCTCGCGCAAGCAAAACCAAGCAACCCGCTGGGTCGAACCAAGGCAGGCTTGGAGAACAGCTCGAAATGGAAACCGCTTTCCACAAATAAAAGGCTTGACTTCCCGATCATGTCACTCACTCACTCGTTTGATCCGAATTGGGCCGGTGGAAGAAGCAAGCATTTTGACATTGTGTCTTTTTCTGCTGGGACAGGACGTTTACCCGGGTATGGCACCTTCCTCATCAGGTACAACATCATACACGTCTCGCACAGGAATACATCGACTAGAGACAACGGAAGAAATGAAGGGTGCTGTCCAAGGAAAAACCAGTGGGAGCGTGTGGCTCGGTGCATGCAGTTCCCAAGAGTGTCGAGTGAGATTTGGCACGCACACACACACTTCGCTGCGCCTAACGCAACTCATCACCTTCGGAACCACATATGTAAGCAGAGAGGAAGGCTGCCTACCCGCGTGGATGCTTCCCGCCAGCGCATCGCGACGAGACGAGCAAGGCCCGTCCCATCTGACAGGCGCCCGCTATTCCAGGAGGGCGGGTTAACTCCAACGTCTAGTGGGTTGGTTGTCATGTCTTGTCTCGTCTCGCCTGCCTGCCTAAAGCTGCCCGACAGAGGTGTGGCACGTCATGTCTCATGCCTCTTCCATATTATCCTTGGCTGTCCCAACCTATAGACTTCCGGGTTCCTGCGCAGATGATCAACGCCCAGCAAGCGGCGCTGACACGCGGGATGGTAGACAGGTAGGTGGAACAACTTCCTGGGAATTGCAAATCACGCGCTGGCGGAAAGCGGTACAGACGTGGGAGTTTGACGAGGTGTGTCTCTTGATGGGTGGGGGCCATGATTGTAGATACCTAAGCAAGGCTCAAGGGGCAAAATAGTCAAGGCGCAAAGCAGGAAAAGAACAGCAAACGGAGGGTTCTTCTTCTCGTCTGAAAGCGCCTGGCTTTCCTTCTTGTCCCTGAGACCAGCTGGAAAGTCGCGTTGGAAAAGTGTTCACCACTTAGGCACCGTCGCACGGGAGTGTGAGACTTGCCTACCGATCCTCCCAGTACCCTTTCTGGGCACTAGAGTGTTGCTTTACAACGGAATCTGACTTACCTCGATACCTTCATCTGCACCCAGCTGAGCCACATTTGGGACACAATTCCTTGTACTCTGCAAAGAGAGGCGTTTTTCGATGCGACGTTGAGTAAAGCCGAAGGAGGAGACGTCGGCTTATACCTAGCGGTTCCGTCGCACAGCATCAGCTGTCAGATCAGCGGTTCGTCGGGTTTCGGTGTTCCAAAAGTCAGGATGGCCGGTGAGCGCCTCGGTCTGGGCGGACCAGAGAGGACTTGTTATCCTGTTGCGGGGGTCGCCGCGACCCATCATACGATGGGCCAAGGTCGATGACTAGAGCCGGATGGGGATAGGCGCCGATGAGGAGAGCATCAGGTAGGTACGGACGGCCTTGGCTGAAAAGCCCGGATCCTATTCTAGCACAACCATCGCTGTGGAGGGTTGATCGAATAAGCAAAGATGTCGAGACGTCAAGCCGTCTCGGTAACGTCCCGGTGCGCCTTTCTGGGCGCTCGTTCTGCCTCGTCCGTAGATTGGAGTGAGATGAATGACGGCCAATCGTGCGTCGCATCCACCCCGGTAGGCCGGTGCCATTGGGATAGCGGATGGGAAGCGCAGATAATTGCCTCGTGGGCAGGTGGATTCACTGTGACGTTCGGTCTGGGGGCCGGGGGCCGGTAATCTTTTCTCGCTTTAGGAGATGTCTTGGATTTTCCAGAACCCAAGATAGTGGCCCCCTAAACGACAGCCCAAGATTGGGTGCACATGGGAATGCAGCCAGTCGCGTGCCTGCCACGTCGTCCACTTGGCCGCTTGTGAGAGGCTCAGAAAGCCTGGCGTCAAGATTTGGTTGATTCTTGGTCGGCAAACCTGCAGTTGTTTGCGTGAAACGCAAGGGGTTGTTGGCAGCAAGAGACAGGACGAGGGCAAGCGGTGCTGTGCCCGACTTCGTTTCTAGGGCATGGGATTCGAGTTGACGCTGTTTCTATGTACTATATTGGGGGTGTGTGTGTCGAACCCCTTGGCGACAACAGCCAGGACGAGCGAAAGAACGATGGGGTCCGGAATAAGAGTCATATGAGTCTCCAAGATGAATGAGCCCTCAACAAGACAGGGCATCAAAACGACGAGGGGCTCGAGTGCGCGCCACTATACCTATCTCAACTCGTGACCGTTGGAGGGTCAAGCGTCAGGTCGCGGCGGGCACCGCGATTCATAGTTCCTCATGAGGGCTGAAGTGCCTGAGTTGACCAGGGTGAGAGTCTCCGGAGACGTGCGTAGACTTCAATGTTCCCCGACCCCGGGTCCGACGCCCACGTAATCGCTTCTGATTTGGTCTTACATAAAGCACGAGTACATATTGTTCCAAACGGTGTTGCGCCCATGTCCGATAATCGACATCGACAAACAGAGCTGGTTGTAGTTTATCCCGTGACCCTCGTCCAAGTGACGAGCTCCCGCCGAACTTCTTCGTTGGGTTGCGCAGCTCTTGGTAGCGAGATGGCTGCAATCAAAGAGGGTCACCGTAGTCCCCATTCCATTGCATCCGAGATTTGGAAATAGTAGAGTTTGAGGCACAAGATGCACCAGATTGCAGGTCCCAGTTATGGTCCCGGTCGCGGTTCCTGGCTGAAGCGCCTGATTTCCCTTGGCCTTAACAAACGTGTGCATAACAGCACCAATATCTGCGAAGATAGAAGAGTCGAGAAACCGAATGACGGTTGCTTAGTGTCGGGAGACGAGTGGCAGCGCAGGCGGCGTCGGCTGCGATGAGAGTTCAATCGAACCCAGATTCCTCTCTCATCCGGGAACAGGGGAGAGAGGGACAACATAAAGCCAGGGGCTCTCATTGGAAGAGCAGCGTCCCGAGGTTCCAGAAATCCGATCCCAAACAGCGGTGATGGCGGCGGGGAAACTAGGTGACAGCCCGCCGGTGCAACAGAAAAAAAGAACAACAAAAAAAGGACAGGGAAAAAGAAAGCCGAGTGGGTTCCTGAATGGGGATCAGCTGCGCCGTATGTCCTGGCTTTGCCTTGCCTTGCCTGGTGCCGGGGGGCCACCACGAAGTTGCATCCAGAAAAATTCCAGATGGCGGATGAAGGAGCTTTGGGCGTGGGCCTTTGGGGACAGTGGACTTGGGCTGCGTTCATCATCCACTCTCATCCACAGCCCAACAAGGACGAATCAGTCTGCAGAAAAGCATCGGGGAGGGAAGTTGCGGTCTGAGGCATCCCGTAGTGGTTTCAGGGGTTTTGCCAGCCATGGGTCTTTTCTCTTTCGATCAATCGGTCCAAAGCACACTGGTCTGGAAGGCATGTAAGCATGTAAGAAGCAGGAGTTGAGGCAGGGCAAGGGCGAAAAGGTACGTCTGGCGAAGTAGACCGTGTACCCTCGTACCTCGCTCGTACCTTCTAGGAAAACGGGTGTCCTCCCCCGCCTGAGTGGTCTATGCCTAGCGGATGAAAGGGTACGTACCCTGCGAGGATGGTGGCCGGACACCCTCAGTCGCAAACTCCGAGGCAGGCTGGCTGGCTGGTGTTGACGTTTGTGCCTGGTACCGGCCTGGCCTGGCGAAATGGCGGATGGGGTTTGTCGTCTCCCCTCTTTTTTTTTTTTTTGGCTCTCTCTCTGCAGTCTGCCCATTCACGGTGGCACAATGCTGCGTTCCCTCGCCGAGCCCTCCGCCTTTCGTCCTTTGTGACGCTATGTTGGGACCTGCAGCAAGTCGGGTCCATTTCTCGCGTTGGCTGCTGGTGAAGGAACCCGTGTGCGGCGCTGCCCACTCTTCCAAAGCTCCGGTCTTTCTACTCAGCGGAGAAGAGACGACGAGGAGGATGCCCAGGGTTGCTTGCCGTCGACCGTGGCCCGTCCATCCAGTCAAGCGCAGCCCGTTAGCCGGCAGGACACAGGAGGAGGGAGTCCAAGCCAAACCCGTCTTCCACCCACGCATGACTGAAAAGGCAGATTCGGGGGAGAGGCGGAAACCTTCGTTGCTGACTTGTTCTGATGGGTCCTGGAACAAAGCTTCTGATTGCTGCGGACTGTCAGGAACGCTTCCGCGGTGCCTTGAGCACCAAGCTCCCAGACCCAGACCTGTCCATGTCTCCCATGGTGGCCCCTCAAGAGGCGCCGAAGTTGAGCAGAAACAATTTTATGCTAGGATGGAGCTGGAAGACGAGAGAAAACCCGTGCAAAAGAAGGGACGAGGAAGGGAAGGGAAGGGAGGATGACAGACGATACGGTTTGCAAATGAGATATTTCATTACACAGAAAGGAGTTTAGGGCGAGCAGAGACATCGGGGGCGCCCTTCCCTTTACGAGTCGGTACTGTGGTAGAAATGGTGTGTGTTTTTAGAATTTCTCTTTTTTTTCTCTCTCTTTTTTTCCCCACCCGTATGAATAATCAAGGTTTCTTGGTCGCTGATTGCCTTACGGGTACCTTACTCGCTTCCTTTTGTCTTTGCGCCTCCCTCCTCCCGGGTTCCCTTTTGTTTTCTTCGTAGGTTTCCGGCCTTTGTCGCATTGCCCGCAGAATTCAGGGGAAGAGGGAGCTTCACTCCGGGCCTGTTAGAGGTTTTGTTTGCTTCCCATCCGTGCCGTTCCCCTGGAAGGCACCCTGCGTCGTGGTTGGTCGGACGGCCCAAGGTACGGCTCAATGAGGTGTCGATGATGAATGGATGCGGATTGCACTCAGCATGGCTTCCATCGCTTACACTGAACACAGACGTAGCAGTGACAGCACGCCACCTAGAGATGCAAAAGATGTCGATGGAAGTAGTGCATGCATGTCTCCTTACAAAAATCAATAAAAAGTTAATAACCAGATATAATCGGACATGCCTACAATTAGCAGGGAAAGGCAGCTCTGCTCCTCGCCCTCGGGAGTCAGTGACGGCAGCAGAAGCATCTATGCATCGCCTCTGGAGGATGCTGGCAGCAGGGCACGCATCAGCAGAAGTGTACTTTGCACAAGGTCACCTACCATGTAGCTCGGTACCAGCCTTGTTGACGACACGCCAACTGGTCCCCGGTAACCGTGGAGCGCATGGGTCTGGTTGGATGGAAGTGTACTTTGTGGTACCTATACACGGTACCTCGAGCCCCTCGAGCGATGTACCTCTCCTCCCCCCTTCCAAACAATGCGCTGCTTCCCGACAGGTGCTTCTACTTTTGGGGCTGCTGAGGTCTTTGAGACTCGCCCACTCCCCAATTCCCAGTTGCCAACAGCAGCACCAACAAAGTACCTCCCGTCACCAGCACCAGCGCCATCCGCCAGTGCCAGCGCACCCAGCAATTATTTTTTTGGCGTTGCACTCACTGCCTTACTGACCTCATCCCGTCTCCCACAACCACCACCACCACTTACCTCCACCAACCTCAGCCGTCTTCGTCTTCGCCTTTTACATCAGACACACCACACACACTCCCACTCCCACTCCCACTCCCGTTTAACTTACACCACCACCTTTGATTCCCCCCATCCCCTCATTTAGAGCTTCTTACGCCTCGTTGCCAAACCCATATTCTTTTGCCCGATACCATTCTGCGACTCACTCTCACTCCTGTGTTCCTGTCAAACAGATCCACAGCAGCCAACTCGCCGGCACCATAGCAACTCGTCAACCACGAAACCTAGACACGACGGCGCATTCGTCTTGCCTCAACCCCCGTCCTGAGCAGCACAACAACCCGTCGAGAACGACGTCCCCAGATCCCCAATAGGGCCGCAACCTTCCACCCAGAAGTCCATCGCATCCCACGTCGCATTGTCGAACATCATGATAGGCCTGGTTCCGAATTACGACTGCCGGCTCCCGAGTTAACAATACCCACCCACAATTCGATTGGTATGAGGACTAGACGAGGTTCCATTCCCTTTGCTGTCTCACTTGAAAATCCTCGACCATGGAAAAGACATCCAGCACTACGAACGGGTCCTCTGACGCAAGCCAGTCACGGTTAGAACACGCAGGGACGTCCGTCGCTCCTCCCTCAAACACTATTACCACCACCGCCGAACCCCAGCCGCACTCCAGGGAATCCTCGGCCACCACATCCTTAACGCCATCACCATACAACTCCCGCGATACCTCGCCCTCGAGACAACCCTCGAAGCCCACCATCGCGCCCAAGTCGGCATCTACCCCCGGGCTGAGGTCGCGCAAAAGCAGCCAGCAAGACTTGACCGCAGTCCGGACGCCCAGGTCCAGCAGCAGCATACCAGGCCCGCCCGCGTCGTCGAGAGTTCTTTCCGCTGCCACCACTCCTACCCTCCTCCCGAACTCGCAAGAATCCTTCCTGAAATCCATCAACCCCCAGAAGGCGCCTCTCAACACTGAGGTGACCCAAGCGAGAGATAGCCCTCGCTGGCCGGTGTCGCCTCGCTTGCGCTCGCCCCCTCCCCAGCTCAACAAACCTCAAAATCCACCCGCATCACGTCGAAGTGAGCAAGATACACCAAAAATAAACCTCACGAGAGCTTCACCTTCCCCCCAACCAGACCCCCTACCTTCCATGTCTGAGAGCGAGACCGACGACTCGCAAGCCCCCTCTGGTGTGAGAACCCCGGTCACCGCAAACGGGTCGGCTCTGGAAACAGTACAGGAAGTAAGCTTGCCTAATTCACCAGGGCAGATGGATTCTACGCTGGAAAAGGTCAGTGAGAAGCTAGCCCACGAGGCAGCTGCCAGCGCCGACAACCTCGCCCCCGCCGACGCAAACCGGACAGTTCGACTCAGCAGAGGACCCCTCCAAGCCAACGAGATGGTCGACAGCGGAACGTTGAGAGTGCGCTCGCAGAGCTCTGCTCCAGTGCCAACTGTGACGCGACAATCTAGCGTGCTGTCGAACAAGCAAGGAAAAACCAAGGCAACTGGGGAAGGATCCTCCCTCATAGTCGAGACGGAAACAGTATCTTCCATCCCTCAAGTTGCATTGGCGCCCGCTTCCAAACTGGAAGCTAGCAGCGGTACTCTCAAGGCAAAGCCGAGCACTGAGACGATTCGGCCCAAGAAAGAGAAGAAGAGGACTAGCCGGAAGCAACCGACTGTCAACTCTGGCAATGGTAAGACACCAAGTTCAATTCTACACTCTCGTTTCAGGATGCGTCCTCAGCGAAGCCTGCGACCAGTGTCTGCAGCAACTAATGCTTTGTTGCCCACTAAAACTTTGGGTTGGAACCGGGAAGCGGAGCGGGTGGTTACTTGGCGGCAGTTCGCGGAACCCAGCTTTTGCTTCTCGGTGTTCATCTCCATTTCAACTAAAGTGGAAAAATATCTCCATCTGCCAGAAATTTACTGACGAGACGTTATTTAGCATCCTCCAAGGCAGACATCTTTGAGGCTAAAGTGGCCAGCGCAGTTGACGAGGCGAACACGTCAGACTCGGAAGAGACATTCGTCTACGATTCTAACCCCCCTGATGTAGGCGACAGACGCCGGTTCCATTCACGGACTCCCAGCGCTACCTCGATGATCAGCCAAGCTGACCGACCTGGCGGCATGGGCATGCGCTCGATTCACGAAGCTTTACAGGGTGGCGCAGCAGCAGTCGGCTTGAAGAAGAGCATGAAGTTCGTCAATACGTTCAATAACAACGGAGCCGAGAGCCTGGGCATCGACGAAGATGGCAAAGGTAGCGGCAGGAGCGTTGGACCTGGCTCGGGCAGAGGCACAACCAGGCATCACCATCACAATCATTTTGGACGGTGGGGACGCCAGCCTGGCAACTCGCACCCCTCCCTCTTTGATAACGAATCGCTATTCCCCAATGCCGCACGATCGAAGCTATCGGGCAACACCTCGAGGCAGTCGTCCGGCCCTCCCAGTCCTAGGGTTGCTAGTTCCGCGAGGGGTGGTCCGCATGCTCTCGGAAAGCGATCTTCGATCCAGATGGCCCGCTATGATGCCGCCGACGACACCACAACTACTGGAGCCGACGACGAGCGCACCCCTTTGATATCGTCTACAGTCCGGTCTGCGCGAAGAAGCCGGCGTCAGCCCACAAACCTGCGAAACCTGGAATCACAGGCATACAGGCAACAGCCGTCTTATTTGAACCGGTTCGCTGCTTGTTTGGTGGTGACGATGATGCTACTACTTGTCATTACCGGTGCCATTGGCTTCATGTTCGCCACGTCGCAGCCGCTCACGGACATCCAGCTCGTTTCCATCAAAAACGTCTTGGCTAGTGACCCGGAACTGATGTTTGATCTGACGGTCAAAGCTCACAACCCCAATATCGTAGTGGTGTCAATCGATCAGGCAAATCTCGAGATATTCGCAAAGTCGCCTCATGCCGGAACAGACTATGACTGGTGGAAGCGGCCGCATGATGGGAACGAGGACGATCTCGAGGGCCCGGATATGCATATACGGGATGATCCTCCTGATGACCCGCCGGACGAAGACACTGCCCCAAACATGCGCCTGGGCACCATTACGGAGTTTGACAGTCCGCTGTCTTTCGAAGGATCTTTCTTCAACAAGGGTGTTTCAGCATCAACAGGTACGATGCGGCTTCATCTCCCAGGCAACCATTCTGCCGGGGGCTCTGAGCGTTGGGGCCGGATCATTCAAGATGAGTTCGACTTGATCATCAAAGGTGTCGTTCGTTATTCCCTGCCTTTGAGTCAGCGGGTACGAAGTGCACCGATATCTGGAAGAACAACGGTCAAGCCCAATTCTGCCAACGATCCATCACTTCGGCCAAACACGACTCTACCTGGGGAGGTACCAGGTCTTGAACCATAGGGTGTGCTCATTGGCGGTCGACACACTCAAACCATTTCTTTTGTTAACTTGTTCTGTATATTGAGCGTGCATGGCATGGCATAGCATTTCAAGGGAAAAGCGGCGTTGAGTGGGATTTATCCAACAACAAGCGCTTTGGAACAAAGACAGACAAAAGCGACCTGTACATACTTTTCTTATTGAGGCTGTCGTCAATCACGATGGCTCTCCCACATTTGAGCTTGCGATTCTGCGCAGCTGCTGTTTTGCGTTGCTTTTTTCTTTTTTCACCCGGCCGATCCCCACCATTCGTGGACCACATGCCCTCGCTCGGCACAGTACATCAGGAAGCACAGCGCACTCATTCAAGGACAGGACTTTCCTTTACTATGGGGGACAGGTTTATGACAGTTGCTTCTCATCTTGCGGTCTTTCTACTCGGTCTAGGAATATTTTTCAACACGGCCTTTTGACACTGGGATGGTTTTGCATTAGAAAGGGAAAAGTGGCAACTACACTGTTGTAATTGTAACGAAGCTTGACGACCAACAGGAGAGAGAGGGAGGAAATCGAATGAATAGCCAGGTCCGCCTGCAGAGGTGCGTGACACGAAGAAAAGTTACATTCAACAAGAAAGTCACGTAATGACAATGAGGGTTGTGATGTGGAGAAGATACTAACCATGGAGGTCTAGAGTGTGAGAGAAGGGGTTTAGATATGGTTAGAGGTGAGATTTCACAAAATGAACAGTTGTTCGGAAGACAAGCCCCGTCGTCTCATTTCCGTGAAGCATGGAAAATGATGGATTATCATGCCTTAGTCTCTTTGTAGCCAAAATACCGCTTCAGCAATATGTGGTGCTGTGTAACGCGGGTTCCCCTCCATACGGTGTAGCCTCTCCAGTTTCTCCAGACATGCTTGGATGTCTGTCTGCCCCGCCCCGCCAGCTGGCCTTCATCAAACAGTCGCGAACCCACCACTCTGGCGTTTCCGACGGGAAACGTTGACCGCCTTTACAACAGAAAGGGGGGACAGGACGCGGATGGATGGATATGTGGGTAATGTAAACAGATCCCCCAAGCAACGTCGGGAGGGGTTGTTGTTCATTGGTTTCGTTCTTTTGCCTTTGACAGCCCCTCCGATCGGACCCGGGCCGGGTCCACCACAACCCTTTATATCACTTCGCTCGTATGGTTTCTTTTTTCCCGTCTTCTTCAGGCTGCGGGGGTGTTGTTCGAACACGCCATTGGTGTGCGTTGTTGGAATATCAAAGAGTGAGGGGGGGCGGGGGGGGCGCGGCTGCAGAGAGGGAAGAAGGATGTTGCACCACACCAGCAAAGGGGACGCCGAGAAGAGGAGGGTGAAGGAGGAGCTCCTTCAGCCTCCTCTGCACCACAAACCGGTATCCACATCTGGTCCACTCGACTTTCCGATTGATCTGATACGGGCAACTTGGCCGAGCGGTCTAAGGCGCCAGACTCAAGATAACGGTTCAACCAAGAGCCTGCGTCTTCCCTGAGTATCAGGGAGCATTCTGGTCTCGAAAGAGGCGTGAGTTCGAATCTCACAGTTGTCATGTTTACCTTTTTCCTCGCAGAGGTTACCAGGCTTCCTTTTTCCCCCGGAGCATGACTCACCTGGTTTGTACTGTTGGTTATGTGGCTGTAGGTAGAAGTTCTTTTTTTCATTCACACTAGCTTTTGGTCAAACCCCTCAGCATTCGTCTGTCTGGAGGCTCCCACGGGGCTGACAACTCAGGGATGTCCCGAGGCTGTCAGAAGTGAGACTCGTCACTTCCAAGGCCCTGCCAGAGGTGACACGGCAGGCAAGAGCTGGAGATACCACGAGTATTGTTTTGGTAGGAGTGGCACGACCGAGACTCGGTTAAGCTTCGGAACATGTATTCTACTGCCACCAAATAACGCAAATGATTGTACGGATTGTGCCATTCGCGGTGCCAACAGCGAGTCATATAAGACGGGGCTCAACGTTACTCACCTTCAAGCCGCAAACAACAAAAAGAGGGAGAAAAGGAAAGTGACTTGCTTCAGCCTCGTTGACGTTTCTGCCTCGCCCGTCCTCGCAAGAAGCAAAGAATACCAGGAAAATGCCCGTCATCACCACCAAGGAACCCGCTTCGGCCGTCGCCGAGACCCTCAAGGCCGAGGCCAGCGAGGCCAAGCCGGCGTACCTCGTCGTCTACGCCTCGCACCGCAATGGGCGCTCGTGGTGCGGCGACTGCACGGCGGCCGAGCCGTACATTGAGAAGAAGTTTGGCGGCGACGACAACACCGTCCGAGTCGTCTACGCGGGGTTGCCCGAGGAGTGAGTTGAACCCCCCGCCACCCCAGGGGTCCTCTCCCGCCTCTTGTCTTATGTTCTGAGTCTTTGGGTCTCAATGAGCATATTGGAGACCAGTCAAAGCCGTATCTTGGCATATCGGTGCTCGTAGTTGCTAACATTGGGACTACAGGTGGAGGACAAAGGAGAACCCGTGGAGACAGGCGCCGTTCAACGTCACGAACCTGCCAACTCTCATCAAGGTCTCTGGCGAGAAGGTGAGTTTCAATCCCGGGAGAGGATGGCGAACTACACGTCCTCCTTCGCGAATCCCTCCCCTCCCCCCGCGTCCTGGTGTGACGACGGCGCTGACAAGTGAGCATCAGAAGTGGGAGAAGCTGGTCGAAGCGGACGTGTACGACCAGAAGAAGCTTGACAGCTTTGTCGGCGGCAACAGCCGCTTGTAACTCTACATAGACGTAGAATAAAAATAATCGTATCTATAACAGCTATCTTTTTGTGACCAACGACGCGTTTCCTGTCCCGTGGCTCTCACCCGCAGGAAAGAAGCATCGTACGTGGTCCGAGACTGAGAGTGTGTGTGTGTGTGTGTTTGTGTAGGTATGAGTGAGAGAGATCCGTCATTGATCTCTCGCATTCGGGCTGAAACAAAACGGGCCTTCTGACCAGTCTTCCCGCTTGTAGGGACGGCCGCGAGGAATGGTCATCGACCGACAGAGAGCATCGCCGTAGCGACAGACACATCGGCGGCGCGGGAGTGGGGCTGGCTTTGCTGCTTGGTGTAACGAAGCGACGAAACAACGGGGTTTCAAAGGGTTTCTTTCGCTGTGTCCTTGGAGCGGGAACATATCCTTCTGCTCGCCCGGTCGAGTCAGGGCATGCTTTCTTAGCAAGGCATCTCGGCTCCAACGGTTACAGAGGTAAGTTGTAGTCGCACCCCCCCCAAAAACAAGAATCCGGACAAAACAGCAACCTACAATGGCCAACGCGAACCCTCAATTGCGCCCCCCATCCACGCAAGCCAGGTGTCCGGGTCGGTCCTTACCTGTCTGTGTTGAGTGAACCGTAAAAGTCTTCTTCGTCAGAAACCGAGCTGCCCGAGTCGGAAAGCTTTAGTCGGGAGGTAAATGCTTACAGGGACGGCTGGCTGACTATCTTCCTCCTTCTGTCAAGATTCGCATGTGAACTGTGGGTTATTGACACAGGGAGAAAGACACTGAATCACCTCACCTCGCACCGGTGTTTGCGGAGTAATGTTCTAACGTCAAGCCATCTCTGCATTACTCATGTATCTATCCAACATTGCGTCTAGCTAGGTTACAAGCCTAAGGACTCGGCAGCCCGCGAAGCCATTAGTAGGAAGCAGACGCGCCTGTCATCCAATATCCAGCACTCACTAGGAAATGCTGTTAATCATGATAATAGGAAAACGCCACCAGCAACAAAAAAAGCCACCTTCTCATTCGCATTCCCAAGACCCTGAAACGATGACTTTGCCCCTCTCCCTCCATATCCTCGACGTCGAAGAAGAAAAGTCTGAAGTACTAGATATAATGTGTTGTATAGAAAAAAAGAAAGAGAATAAACGTGGCCATGAGAAGAGGAAAGCAGAAGTAGACAATAAGAGTCTGTTGAGATGGATGGATAGCGCCTCTGGACCCAATGTTTCGTTGGTACACTGCCTGCGATGCCAGCCCAGACTCCTATCGTGTGTGAAGGGACGAAAAACCAAGCGGCGCATGTGAAGACCCCCCCAAAAAGTCCCCGGCGTGAGAAAAAAAGGAGGGGTATCCCGTCTTTGTTTTATTCTTTTCCTTATCCAACCATGCCAAAGTCCGATGCTGAGAGGGAGAAGTAGATGCGTTGCAGAGCAAGGTCATAAACATAATGGCATAATCATGTGCCGATTACTCGGGAATGGCCTCGTTGGATGCGGCCGGAGGGGACTCATCCTTCTTGCCCCAGCCCGAGGCCCAGCCAATCCAGCTGGATCGCTTGTTATTCTCCTGCTTGGCTTCGTTGTTCTCCTGCACCAGGCGCAGAGGGCGGGGTTTGTTGCCAGCAAAGGTGGTCTGCTTCTCGTGGTGGGACCGAGGAGGCGACTGCGAGGGGGGCGTGGCCAGGTCATTTGAGTCACCGCTCGTGCTCGACGTTTCGCTGCGCATCCCGGGGAAGTTTCCTGCCGTCGGTGCCTGCTGGCCGCTGGGTGCCCGCGCCGCCGCGTTGGGGTTGCCGCCAAAGAAGGTCTGCGAAGTTCGCGGGGTGCGAGGGGAGCCAAGCGGTGGCGAGATGGGGCCATCCGGTCCTCTGTACATCTGGTTGACGAGGTTGACGCCGGTGAATTGCTCGCTCATCGGGCGCGCACGGCGAGTGCTGGAGGAACGGGTCAGGTTCCCGATAGGAATGCTAGGTGCCGTCTCCGGATCGGTATGTGCTGAGTTGGCTGGCTGTGCCGAAGGCATGTAAGACATGGGCCTTGGTCTGGCCTTGTTTGGTCCGACAGCCATGGTCTTCGCCCGTTGCAATAGCGATGCTCCGGAAGCGCCCTCCTTTGGCGGTGGGGGCGGGAGGTCTTTGTTGGTGTTGGCGCTTGGTGGCTTGGGCTCACTAGAAGTGTCCAGAATGTGCTCGAAGTCTTGGTGCTGGAGGAGTCTCTCAATGATCTTGTTGATGTAGAGCGTGAGCGCTTTGTTCTGGTCCTTCATGGACTTGAGCTCTGACTCGAGGCGGCGGACATGGTCGTTATCGTTGCCAGCGTCGGATGCATCCTCGGACAGCTCATCCGCCAGGCTCGCACCGCCAGGGCGACCCTCAAGCGCGTTGAGCGCATCCTGGTTGGCGGATACTCCCATGTAGCTGAAATCGTTCTTGGAGAAGTCGCCATTGAGGGTTTTCTCCTGGAGAAGCAGTTGATAGCTCTCATTGTCTTCCATGAGGCGGGCATTGGCCATGCGGGCTTCCATCAGTAGCCTTTCCACCTCTTGCAGCCTGCCACCGCCCTGGTTCTCGGATTCCACCAACTTGATCTGGGCCTCTGCCAGTTCAAGCCTCAACGACTCGATCAGCTTGTCCTTCTGAAGCAAGATCTTGGAATTGTTCCGGGAGTCGCTACGGTTCAAGGACGAAGGGGGAGCGAAGCTGCCATTGTCGACGTTTGGTGACGACGTTGCGGCTTGGTTTTGTTAGCCTTTTGTTTTCTCGGTCGTGGCGTAGTCAAACTCACATTGCCGTGATGGGCGGCCCTCCTCGTCGCTGGCTCGCTGCGACAGGTTGTCCTTCAGCCTCTGGATAATGGTCTGCATCTCCTCCTCTCTGTTGGACATCTCTTCCTTCTCCTTGGTCATTGAGCTGCGCTCGGCCTCGTAGATCGCCTCCATCTCGCGCATCTTCTTGGCGGCATCTCTCTTCTCGTTTTGCAGCGTCTCGATTTGCTCTTCCGCCTCATGCACCTTCTCCTCTAGCTTGGAGGATTCCTTGATGGCATCGTCCAGTCTCGTCTCTAGCACTTCGACCTGTTTCCTGTACTGATCGGATGAGACTTCGGCCTTGGAGAGACGCTCCTTGAGGTCGTCCAGCAGCGCAACGGTCTCGGCCCTCGCAGCCTCCTCGGCTTCGGCGTTGCCGTTGTTGCTGTTGCTCAGGGTATCTCTTCTTGCGGCGGCTGCGCGAGCGGACACAGGCGTCCCTGATCGAGCGGGCGCTCTGCGCGCAGCAGAAGCAGCGGTGGGCGTGGAGGAGCGCGTGGGTGTTCTCGTGGGAGACGCAGTAGGCGACGATGGGGAATCTGTCGAAGAAACGCGACCGACTCCCGCGGCGGGCGGTTTCTTTGCGGTGGCAGCGGACATGGTTGTCGCGGAGGCCTTGTTGTGGCAATAGTAGTTGTTGATGCAGTTCGCAGCGGAGGGTAACCTGGGGAAACGAAAAGTAAGCGGGGGGGGCTCGTCGAGCGATAGAAAAGGCGGCGGTCGAGGTGCAGTGCTCAAAGTTATTCCTGTAGTGACGATGTTCCGTTCCAGAGAGAAGAAGAGGCTATCTTACCAGATGGGTGTGTAATTGCTTATTCTTGGAACAACAAGTGGCGCAGGAACACACAACAGCGGAGAGTCGTCGATCGTTGGGCTACCCAGAAAATGCGAATGCCAAATAGGAGTACAGTGCAGAGTGGGAGGGTGTGCAGCAGCGGCAGCAGCAGCAGCTTAGCAAGCTTAAGACGGTGTCAGATGGCTTCAGCCCCGGTAAGTAAGTTCTGCGGTTCCTCTCAGTTCCCTCGCGTTGGCCCGCTGGATCCTGGCAGGCGACGGGGGTGTGACAGCGTGCGGGTGCGCAGTGTGTGTGTGTGTGTGTGTGTCGGTGTCGGTTGTCCAGTCCACAGGTTCCAGTGAATTTCCGATATTTCGGGGCGGCTTCAGGGGGTCTTATTCGCTGGAGTGTTCAGGATGGAGGACGTGGGCCAACCAGGGAGCGTGAAATGGAGCGAGAACAATGCTTTTTCTCTCTTCCAAATTCCAACCTAGGTCACTAAACGGTTTTCGCGTTACTCGAGCGCTGCAGAGCGAACAGACTCGAGCCCCGGCATCCAGAAAGCCTATCGTTTTGGGTTGGCACCTTCGTGACGGCGTAGGGTGGCCAGTCTAGTGCGGTAGGTCAGGCAACGGCAACCCTGTGCTATGTACCATGCGTATGCTATTCTCGATCGATCCCGTTCTCAGCGCCGAGCTGAGACTGCTGTCGTTGGATGCGTCTGAGGAAACCCGTGGCAAGCTCTCGTTTCAGTCCCGTCTCTTCGAAGCCCAGCGTTCGCAGCTCCGGCGGATGATGGGAGATGACGGCCAGTGCCACACACTGGCCAGCGTGACGAATAAGATGCTGCACACGCCGTCTCGTCTTTGCCTTTTGCTGAGATGGGACGGACGGTAACCTTCTTTCTATTGTGGCAATCTCTTCGAATCCGAGCTTGCCTTGCTGGCAAATGGATGGAAGAACTGGTACTTTCTGATGCACCAACAAACAAACTCGCAGGAAGCCCACAGCGTTTATAGACGCAGTTCAGTGGTATCCCGCGTCGCGTTCTCAATAACAAAAACACGTAGGCAACCAAAGCACGATGCAGTCTGGGTTCGGATTGAAACGCCCCCGTTCGCTTTCGAGAGAATCAGGCATTGCCCTTGGGATAGGCTCTTGGTCTTGGGCTGTTCTCTATACATACTTTGGCCTGGGTCGGCACCGCCGTCTACTGATCAGCTTTCATAAGGGAACTGCACGTGTACTTCATGTTTGCAGACAGCCGCCAAGGTTGTCCTAACAGGAATACGCAATTGGTAGGGGTCCTCCGCAACATGCACCCCTATCCCCTCAATGTTCAGCAAGCGGAATGCGGAGCCCATCGATGATAGTGGGATCGGCCCGTCTTTGTACCCAAGGGCCCCCCGCTCCATTGGATGCCAATTTGCGCGAGACTGGCCAGAACTCACCGCGGTGGGAACGGCGAAATTATTCTCATGTTGCCATCAATGCAAGGCTTGTGACGGCCTTCCAGATCTGGAACCCAGAAGCCCAATCGACTTTCACCAACTTTGCGACCATTGATTAGCGGGATGGTATCTACCGTGCCTAGCAGCCATGTCCGGATCTGGTACCTGTGGCGTTTGACGGAACGCTAAGTTGGCTGGGCCATGGTTCTGGCCGTGGTGCAGTGCTATTGTTGAGGACGAACGGAACATCGTTTTGCCCAACATCAAGATTTTTTTCTCCTTAATATCTCTGTTCAGCCTTTGTACCAGCATCTCGTTGTAAACGAGATCTTGACTGGGAAATCTGCACTCAGAGGCAGTGCTTTTCATGTACAAGTACACATGCGCCCATGACGAAAGGATCTAGAGAGGAAGGAGACGGAGACACAAGCAAAACTCATTGAATAGCTGGGTAACAGGCGAGTCTTTTTGATTGAAAGTGCCTACGGTCATCATGAAGTCTTGTGCTGATGACAAGACCGAGGTATCATAACGGCAAATCCCAAGCCACGGTCCCAAATGGCGAACCGCATTTTTCCTTTTTCGTTGACCATGTTCCCAAACGCCGTTCCCAGCCAATCCGTGCTTCATCCGCTTAAGCGACCTGGTCGCTGAGGATGTCGGAGTCACCAGCATCAAGGATGGCCATGGTGCCGCAGCGGAAGAGCTTACCGCAAGCAGTACCCATCTCGATCTATTCGGCATAACAAGTAAGCAATTGTTCACCCTCCGAAGTCTAGACCGAGACTTCTTCGCTGGGTTGACCAAGGGACCAAAGATCCACGAAGTCGATAGCAAGAGGCAACGTGAGGCAAGAACACGCTTGCTCCAGTCGATTGGGAAGCAACTTACGTTGGTGCCGCTGAAGTGGTGGACAGGAGTCTTGGCCAGCATGGCGTAGTACTCAAGCTCAGACTTGCGCAGAGGGGGGGTGTTGCCAGCAATGAGGATGAGCCTAGAAATGGATGTTAGAACAAGGCCTTCATGTCTTGCGGCGAAGAAAGTGACTTACTTGGCCTTGCCGGTGCGCAGAGACTTCAGCGTAGACCTGTTACCCTGTTAGTTGGTGGTCTTCGGGATTCAATGCCGGTGTTGGTTTACTTGTAGCCAAGAATGACCTTGCCAGACTTGATAACCAAGGCAAGCTTGGAGTTGATGGAGTTCCTATTCTTCTCGTTAGTACATTATTTCTCTGAAGTCAAGATACCGCGAGAGCGGCAGCAGAGCCGGAATGGGAGCTGGAGGCGGCAATTCGGGAGACTCATGCAATCAATGGTAACTTACTGGTCCTTCTTGCTCTTCTTGACGGGGGCCATCTTGACTGATTTTGAGGGGGATTTTGGCGGTTGGTTTGGTCGATGGGCGCTGGGCGGTGGTTGTCGTCGATGGTCGCGGGAGAAAATCGTCAAAAAATGAATTTTGAGAGTTTCATTTTGCCCAGAGTGAACTCTGCCCCCGCACCGAGTGCTTCCGGCCTGGCCAATCAGAACGCTCGTGCGCCACTCCTTCCGTTTTGGCGTGTGTAGAAACCCTAACGCCGGCGATTAGGCGAGCCCAGAGTGGGCCCAGGTTGGCCACCGGTTGCTTACCCAGCGTTCTGCTTTGAAATCAAAACTACTTCTCGGTCTGACGCATCGTAGCAACCTTTACAAAAGTGAGTGAGGCCCAAATTCCGGTCGGATTCGACACCCATCCACTAACCAAACCACCAACAGCAGTAACGAGTGATCCCGCGAGATCTCAATACCGTCAAGATGGCCCGTCGTCCCGCTCGTTGCTACCGGTACTGCAAGAACAAGGTGAGCCGACTCCATCACCCCCTGGTCCCCCGCGACGACACCCGAAATCCTACGACAACTTTGCGCTTCGAAAGATGAGGAAGGAAATGATGGTACCCAGGAAGACCTGCATCGTATTGCGGCACTACCCAACCGACACGGCAGCAGCGATGTGCAGTTCTTGAGATGGAGAAGCGAGGACGTCGCAGGGCCTGGGAATGCCCTCGCGCGCCTGAATGATGATGCTAACTTTCCCCCTTCTTAGCCGTACCCCAAGTCCCGCTTCAACCGTGGTGTCCCTGACCCCAAGATCCGCATCTTCGATCTTGGCCGCAAGAAGGCTACCGTCGACGACTTCCCTCTCTGCATCCACCTCGTCTCCAACGAGTATGAGCAGCTGAGCTCCGAGGCCCTCGAGGCCGCCCGTATTTGCGCCAACAAGTACTTCGTCAAGACCGCCGGAAAGGAGTCCTTCCATCTCCGCGTCCGCGCCCACCCCTTCCACGTCGTCCGTATCAACAAGATGTTGTCTTGCGCCGGTGCCGATAGACTTCAGACTGGTATGCGTGGTGCCTGGGGTAAGCCCAACGGCACTGTCGCCCGTGTCAACATTGGCCAGATCATCATGAGCGTCCGCACTCGTGACTCCAGTACGTCCTCCCTAGACGCTGTTCGTTGTGTTGTACGATGTCACTAACGAACCTCACAGACAAGGCCGTTGCCCTCGAGGCCCTCCGCCGCTCCCAGTACAAGTTCCCTGGTCGCCAGAAAATCATCATCTCCAAGAACTGGGGCTTCACTCCCCTTCGCCGCGAGGAGTACCTCGAGAAGAAGGCTGCTGGCCGCGTCAAGGTCGACGGTGCCTACGTCCAGTTCCTCGCCAACCACGGCTCTCTTGAGCAGAACATGAAGCGCTTCCCCGATGCCTTCGCCTCTGAGGCTTAAGGTGTGGGATTTGTGTTTCTTCTGGGATTTGGGTTTCTACAGGCTGGCGTCTAAAGTGGTTGCATGTCAACATGATGGGAGTCATGCTGCGGCAGACTCTAGATAGGAATTCAATCATTGGCACTTCACAAACATGCGCCTGTATCTTCATGGCGAATGAGATATGGACTACGGGAAAAAGGGATAGTGAGTTGGGTTTGTAGGCAGACTTCGAAAGCGGCTCAATCAAGGATGGAGCCTATTGTACAGACGGACACTATTCTCTTTTCCCCGAGACATGCAGACAATCAAGGAACCCAAGGCTGAGGCCAATATGATGTCAATCTCAATTATGCGTGCCTAGTGAAAATATTGTGGTGGACGGTCTGGCCCGTGGATCACCCGTGGCATTGAATGACACCATGTGGGCGGGCACGTCCTCATCTAGGTCACGCGGACGACCCCATCTGCCCAACTGCGCCTGGATGTCTCGAAAGGAGAGTCCCTGAGGGGGTTCCCCTTCATCCGAGTATCAGGAATGAGGCACGGTTTGACGCTGCACGAAATGGGTACAATCATGGGACAAATAGTACGTAATTCGAGTGGACATTTTTCTTAACCCTTTTCTCCTAAACCCGGAAAGTGACCGTGATCTCGTAAGCTGAATGGCTGTATCAGACGCCATGAGCTGAAAACGCAGATACAGGTCCCGGATACCAGCGTTGTACGGAAGCGATGACATGTCGTAATGTACTACCTTTGTGTGCCGTAAACGTAGTATTGAGGAGCCAGTGCAGGAACAGCCAGCCATCCGCCTGAGAACAATAGTCCCTGTCAGAGATGCAGGTGTAAGCGCTGGTCGAGGATGCAGAGGGGGCAGGCAGATGGGCCAGCTGTGTAAACGGCAGACGACGACGACGACGACGACGACGGTGCGCACCAGTCAGAGGCCGCAGCGAGATTTGCTGAGATCCTTAGGTGGTTGGTGGGATGAGATGGGTGTTGCAAACGCCGATGAACAGCGAGGATGAGGGCCGTAGCGACTTTCGGGGAGCCAACGTGCACCAGCTCCGGTGTTCGAAGGGGGAGATGGAGGGGCAGATGGTGGACGGCGATCAGGTCCCACCGAGATCCCAGGTGACCTAAATGACGTTATCGGGATTTCGGATGGTGTTCGGTGTGAGACCTGGGTAACTTCTTGGAGACTAAGAGAGAGACTTGGAGACTTTGGAGAACGTTGGGATAGTGCCACCCAAAAAAATACAAAAGTTGGAACGTTTTTATGGGACTTATTTGGTAAAGCCAAAAGTACCTTGAACATTGGACCTGTTTTTCTAAGGTTCACGACTCGCGAGAGGTTCGAGAAGACTCCCCAAGCTTGCTCCGAAAGTCGGGATGGGGGCGATGACAGCCCGAGGATGGACGAGAGAGTCAGTCCTTGGGGCATCGGAGTGGGATGATGGCACGGCGGATAAAATTTTCCTTTAATATTTTCTCCCTCATGAAAGGGCCGAAAACTCGGAACGCAAAGGCATTGATCTCGGTGATAAGCGGATGGGGGCCGTCTTGGGATGGGATTCCTGGCGCTGCGGCTTCTGCCAAAACTCGAGAATGGGGCAGATGTGCATCGCGGCATGGCATGGATCTGCTTGTTCTTGGGGGCAAAAATGGCCGCCAACGTGACCTCCTGACTCCCTTGTTGAGTCGGCAAACGAGCCGGAGTGCAGTCACCAGAAAGGCAGAGGCGAACCCAGGCAAGGAGTCCGTCTGTACAGGTGTTCAGATATTGGTGGCAGTTCTCCAGTCTGGCGTATATGCAACGGTCGTGCAAACGGATGGGTGAGAGTGAGAAAGTCAGAGTGAGATGGCGCTCTCTGTTCCCGCCTGCAAAAGCGATCCGAAGGAGGCCATAAATGACACGAACATTACCTGACCTTAATACTTTGCACCCGTTTTGACCTGCGTAAGCCCCTACCAGTCCGTTCCGCGAACACGAAAGATCTAATGTTCAGGAAACAAAACAGAGTTCATAGCTCTCTCCCCCCTCGAGTCTTACCGCCATGTCTCATCATGTCCGCCGCTCAGGGCGCATCTGAAGTATTGCAGGCGGGTAAGGTGTGGCAGACTTGCTCAGCGCAGCCAGTGACCAGCCAGCCTTCGAAGAGGGCCAGGGCGCCACCAGCACCCTCATTAGTCAAATCAGCCAGCCAGCCCATGGATGAGTGGGTTGTCAGTGTCAGGACCTCAAAAGTTAGCACTTTTTGCGGCGTAACGAGGATGACGAGGAAGAGAAAGAGGAGGGGGCATGGCAGTCCATCAAAGCGATCCCTTTCTTGTCTTCCCTTCTCAGAACCCAGAAACAGCAAGCCCGGAGCTTGGGTTCCCTCGTCATGCTCTCTGCTATTGGACACCCGAGTCTCCCCCGCCCCTTGTTTATTTCTTCTTCTTCACTCTCGAGTCCGGCTCAACGTGAATGTCCCAGAGTCATGGATCAAGGCCAAAGGTTCCTTGCTTACACTAGAGTCAAGTGTGGTTTGCCCTTGGATCCCTTGCCTGCCGCACGCGAGCACATCATCCATCCACTCCGCTCTGGTCTGACCCTGCGCCATTCACCCGCCTGTCCCCCCTTGCCAGTAGCACCGTGTGGCTCCCCCAATCTCTGTCTGTCTTCTTGCTGCGTCCTCCTCTGAGCCTTTCTGGTTGGAGGTGTGTTGTCTGAGAATACCGCGCCTGTCCCGTCGTTCCGCCGAGTTCGCCCACTTGCTTCGGGGTTACTCGTAACGGCGCGCGGTGCAAGGTACATGGCCAATATGGTAGGTGGTTCGTACTGCGGTACTTGGCCCGCTCTTAGTCGGTGACGCCTTAATCAGTGACAGTGACAGACCCAGTCCGTCATCCTCCTTCTCTCTGTTTGGCCTTGGCCCCAAGAGACCCCACCCCTCTGACCCCCGGCCCCTTATCCTCTTATCATCCATCCCGCATTCTTCCTTCCATCCTTCTTGTCGTTTGTTGGTCCCAGTAGTTTGCTGCCACATATATCCGCCGTGTGGCCTGTATCTGACCGATACCTGACCTCTTTCCTATTCTGAATGCTTGAACTGCCTCGAGCCTGAACTCGTTGCCTTACTACTTCGACTTCGAGACGTTGTCAAACGACGAACGGACATCGCGCTACTAATACGGGGCGCCGCTATCGAGGCGTCACTGCATATCGCGACTGGGGGGCCTTATCGTGATTGTTCGCCCGCCCTTTATCGGACGAACACAACTCTACCTACCTCACCAGCTTGAGCTGTTTCCCTTTCTTCCAACCGGCTTGACAACTTGACAACGAAACATACATCATGGCTTTCCATCAACCGACAAGGCGGCCGTCGCAGTTACGTGCCGCCCTCCCTTTGCAGGAGGAGGAGCGGGACGTTCCCCAGCTCCACGTTCAAGATCCAGCAGCCACCGACGCTTCCCACTCGTGGGTGCTCTTCGAACCTGCTGATGACACGACAACAGCCTCCTACCTCAGCGAAGAGGAGGAGTCTCTCCCTACGCCGGGCCGATCGAGGCTTAGTGACATAGGAAGCCTCAACACTTTCCTACATTCAGCCCGCGATACCGAGTCGCGGCAGTCAGGCGTCCTTTCAAGTGCTATTGATGACGAGTCTGTCGAAGATGATGCTGAACTCGACAGTCTCGACAGCCACCTACCCGAGTTTCGGACAGTCCCGAGCCTCTATACACAATCTGCGGGTGCTGCTGCCGCCGCCCAGAGTGCCCCTGTGCTTCCAGCCCATGATGGCTTGGGGTCTTTCAGGTTAGATAACCCAGAGGTTCAGGAGCAGATCTACGCCTTTGAAAGGTTCAACCCCAAGCGCGTGCGAAGGCGCCGCGAGAGTCTCGAGCTGGCCCAACTTGAGATGGAAGCCGAGGAAGAGCAAGAGACGCACAAGATGCAGAGGATTGAGGCCTGGCGTCTAGAGCAGAGTCGCATCCTTCTGGAAGAGATTGGCAGAGAGACCAGACGCCGACGACAGTCCATGGTTTCTGTCAGGCCAACCATGACCACCGAAGATAAGAAGGCCGAGGACCTTGCAAGCTTAAGTGCGATAGGAAACGAAGACGACGCTGACAGCATGGACTGGCATTATGAGTCGACGGATACCAAGGATGACGAGCGGGGTCTGCTTGCCAAAATCACCCGCAAGGTTCTCAACGACCTAGGCATCGACGAGAGATTACTCTCGATTCTGCTAGGAGAGCAACTTCCATTAGATGATGACCTGTCGACGACACCCAAGACGGGTGCGGATCTGTCCAGCACACCCACTCAGGAGACCAATGACTCATCTTGGCAATTGCGGGCGTTGGATCGCGTCGCAAAAGAGCTTGGCTTGATGGTCAACCAGCTGTCGCATCACCACCCCGGCGCCTTCTCGACATATACTCGCATGCAACAAATGCCAATCCCCTACGGCGGCTTGCCAGTCATCCCAGAGTCAGGTGCTGATACGCCAATGGCTCCCAAGGCACAGGAAGTGTCCACAAAGATGCCCGAGTTCCAGCCAACAATGGTTCAACACGCGCGCCCCATCAACATCCCCGCCAGCAGGCCCCAGTCGGATCCTCCCGTACCTCTGACTCGGGATGAGTCAACACCATTGCCCGCATCTTTTACACAAGAGGAGTGGGAGCAAGACCTAGACGTCAACCTCGTCTTCCGGTACTTGCGATCCCGTTTTAGCTCGCGGTCGACGCCGTCCTCTGCCTTTACAACCGGTACTTCCCATCTTGCCACCTCAAGTACGCCAGATACAGCAGCTAAGGCCGCGCGGGTGCGCCAGCATCACCCGCTCGTCTCCCGAGCCCGACCAGTAGAGCGCAGGACATTCAAGGCGACGACGCCGTCTAGCCCTGCTGCTATACGACACGCGTCTAGCTGTGCCAGCCAGAGCACAAGGCGATCGGCGAGACGCAGCAGCGTTTCGTCGCGCCACTACTGGGACATCGGAGGGTCCCTTGGAACCGGGTCAGTCATCGCCTCGGTTGGCCCCATGGGAAGCTGGGGCGAGGTTTGACGAGGTGAGACTCTCAGTTACATTAGAGGCAGAGTCACTCGCCACTTCTACTCTCTTGAGACACGGTTAGCGGCTACGAACGGGCGTTTGTTCACGATAGATGTGTATTACAACATGGGCCAGCGGGAGTCAAAGGAAATCTCTCGTTTTCAATAGGTGTTTTTGGGGGCAGCATTTGCATATCATTACCAGAAAGGGTTGATTAGAGCTGTTGGGCATCTACAGAGACCATATAAACATCATCGAGCTTCGGTAATCGAAAGCCTTTTATCCAAACTCATTGTGTAATGACTACTGGTGACCTAAGCACGACAGAAAATGCCCGTTGTCAGTGCATGATGCGTCAACGACAGGCAAAAAGTCGACACTTGCCGCAACAGGCAAGAAGACATGCTGGGAAAGGAATGGCCCACTCAACCGGGCCTTCAGCCCGGTGGACCGGTCAGACGGCGGTAAATGTGGAGTCTTGGCTCCGAGAGGGACTACTGACGGGAAGGGAGACCCAAACCAAAATTGGCAAAACCAAGTGATGGTGTGTGTATGTGTGTAACCGACCAGATCCTGCACACTGTGGCTTGCGAAACGACGTGCGTTTGCAGAGGCGCGTGTCACGGCGCGTCTTGCGGCGCGCGATCGACGAAGCAACTTTTATCCCTCAAGCCCATCATGAACTCCACCGCCGCTTCTCACCCTGTACGAACGCAGGGGATGGGGATTTCACTCCTCATCTTGACCACCTCACTTCCGTCGATGCTAACCAACGATCTATCGTAAGGCTTCGACTGGTACTGCACAATCCTTCAGCGAACACGGCCAGCAAAGTCTTAATGAATCGTTTCCACTGGGGACCAGTCATGTCGGACGCCTCGCCTTTAATAGATCGACGGGGCGCGAACGCCTCGTGGTTGCGAATGGACAGCATCATCGAACGTCAGCCTGGTGCCGTAGGGGGCCCCATACAATATGTCCATCAATCAAGGCCCTATCCTGGTGCCAGTCTGTTCGCCCACCCGACATAATCTCGTCTTGTCGCCTTGAGGAGTACCGAGGAAGAGGAGAGGGCGCACTAAGTGAAGCGAAGAAGGTGTGCTTGCCGCCGCCCCAGACTTTGAGTGTAAAAGAAAGAAGTCGGGCGGTCCGTCAGCCCAACCAAGTCGAGTCAATGACTGCCAAACTGTTGCGGCCTTCTATCTCTGGTATAGAGCGGGCAGCCTCGTCGTTGCTTTTTCGTCCTCCGACGCTGCTTCCACAATCCACCATCCCTCCCAGTCTTGCATTGTTTGAGTCTAAGCGGGACCGGGGGGGGATGAACGGGTTGCAGGTCACTGCAGGAGAATCAACTCCCATATGCCAGTACTAGTAACCTGTAAATGCTGGAGTTGCAACCCAGAAAGATACAAAGCGGCCCTGCATCCGTGTTGCGGTGTGGAGCAAGAAACGCAGAAAGTACCTAGGCAGGCGAGGGAGCGCGAAGAGGGGTCCGAGTCGCCCAGAGGTTGGATACTCGGCCAATGGGAAGCTTCCGGTACATGCCAATCAGCCTCCCAGGAGCATGAAGCTTGCAAGGGTCCGCGAGCCACCTGGACACTCTAACCCATGGCAGAGGGACGCGTCCTGGTCGTGGATATCCAATCTTTTCGTCATCCCCCTGATCTACTTGCTTCAGGCCTTCGCAGTCGGTTAAGGAATTGCGCGGTGAAGGCGCCTATTCATGCACACCTCTTGCTGGTCTACAGTGGGCTGCGGCCACCTGCAGCGGTGAGAGTAGCTGAAGCAGACGTGCCACACACCATGTCGGTCCTCAAACAGCGCCGACTTGGTTCTGTGAAGCCATCCATGGACGATGGGAGCTCGCGTCGAGATGGCGCACAACATGCAGCTAGTACACGTACATACCTACAAGCCAGGCACACCCTCCCCCCCTTCCGGGCCATCCCATGTGCAATGCCGCATCACCAGCTCTATCTATCTGCCGACTCTCAACTCAACTGTCACTTACATACATAGCAATGATTTTCACAGACAGCAGACAGAGGCCTGAGGACGGGACTTGGGATATCAGGAACCCCTGCAACTCCTTTTCGAGTCATCATGCCAACTTGCGTCTGCAGTTAGTTGCATGCCCCCATGCCATGCTCCTCCCAATAACACATCGACACTGTGACCTTGAAGGAGCAAAGCAAAGCAGCCCGGTTCTCGACTGTTTCTCTTCCCCACATTTTCCCATTGCCGTTTTGTATTCGTACCTATCCATCCCTCCCAGCGTCGTTCCTGGTCACTCGTCGCGCGCGTTCCCTATTACCCCCGCTATCAGCTCATCCGCCCATCAACCAACGTCCTGGTTCCTGTCCCTCTGTCGTACTGCCCAATCCCGTCGCCGCCTCACTTTCTATGAACAACACTCGTCCTCCACCACTCCATCGTCCGCCAGACTCGTCCGCCTGTCACTTTTCTCGACTCGCGCAATCATTCCCGAAATTACGCATGCGAATATAAAAAAGACGGGCCCCTCTGACTGTTCAACCTGCTATTTCCGACTCGCCGAATCAACTATTCCGTTACGGGTGCGTGTGCTTTGGGCCTGAGGATTATCCCCGGTTGGCTTGCGAATGCCGGCCTTCCAAACCTGGACATTTATACCGTACCGGGACGGCGGAAAGAGGGCTAACGACCATAGCAGCTGCAATGTTTTAGGTCTCTCCGGATTGCGACCCAGCAGGGCCTTGGTTTGGGCCTCGGAAGGACTTTTCTCTCTTTCTCTCCGAACGCCTTTTCCTTCTCTCAACCTCGATATCCATATCACCGACCTCCCATCCCGGTTCATCCCAACGACTCTCGAGCTCCCGCGCCCGTCCCATTGTCGTCCCATCCCCGCCGCCCAACTTCTCCGATGAATATTGCTGCCGCCAATGGCAACAACACAATTCGATCCCCCTCTACCGGGTTCCTCTTTCTTCGACATCTACAATGATGGCGCTGCCCAGCGCAACCCCGTCCCTTTGCCTGGAGGAGCCTGCAACTACGTGGACTTGACGCCCGGCGCCAATGGAGCCAAGTGCGGATGCCGTCGTTTCTGGAGCCGTTTCGCCGTCGGGAGAGCATACACGGACAACCTGGGTACTGATAATTCCGTCTGGTGCATGTGTTCGCATCACGCCTGCTTCCACGATGATGGACGCGCCGCGAGCGAGGCGCCAGCGCCGGCGCCGACGCCCGCATTCACACCCACGCCCGTCGCGCAGGTTGCCGGCCAGGAAAATGAGAGACCGAGGATGTCCAGGGAGCCTCTTAGCCCGGTCCAGCTGCCAGATATGTCTTTTCGGATGCCCACCGGATTCACCCCGACCATGGAGTTTATGAACCTGGACGCTGCCATGGCCGTATCCCCAAACAAACCCGAGGAACCTAGGCCTCGCCAACCGGACCATTCCACACAGCGGCCGGAGTCCACTCTACAAGATACGTTAAGCTGGGGCGATTTCATCCAGTCCCATCCAGGAAACACTGCGTTGCCGCCCATACCAGCCCAATGCCTAATGCAATCTCAACCCAGTTCCACAGCGTCATCCAGCCAGGCTCGCTACCTTCGTCCGTTTGCCGGGAAAGGTCTCCAGACACTTAGTAGTGTTACAGCTTCTAACCTGCAATCTCCACGAAAGGACAGATTCCAGAATGCGAACCTCCCCGCCCAACAGGATCAACAGGCCAAGGACGATACCGGGGCCGTGGTTCTTCATAGCGAACATGGCGCAGATACTCCCAGGGCTCCGCAGTCCCCCCAGGCGCCGTTGAAAAAGTAGATGCTGTGTTTGCTGGACCCTCCCGGCATACCTTTCGGCACCTCTCGGACACTGTTCAAGGACATGAGCACCGCCTCGAGAGGCTGGAAAATGTTTCGTTTTCTGCTGCAGGCCACGATGAGTGCCACGAGAAGCACGATGCCACTGATCTTCGCGTGACTGACCTTGAAGTCCGCGTCGAGGAGGTTGAGAAGCTCATGAATGATAACAGCAGTACTGCAGGCCGCCGCGCTGACCGCCCAAACTTTGATGAGTCGACCAACAGCGTTATCTCGGTTGCAACTAGTACCACCACCCGAGCAGGGCACTCGGGCGAGATATTCAGTCAGATCCAGTCGTTGCAGTCTCAGATCCTTCAGCTTCAGTCGCTACTCCCCACGAACGTTCGACCTTGGGAAATTGAAGTTGTGTTTCTACCTTTCCCATTGAAGAGAATCTGGCAGGAGCTCCAGGATTTCAAGTCGGATGGTCCTTCAAGCTTAGATGAGTGGACGCAAATGCCCAACACCATGAGCTCCGCGACTCTGAGGGCACAGTCGCCCTTTTGCGCCGAGTGGGCCGATCCGGGCCACGATTACGAATGGCTGATGGCCAAGGCGTGCAGCCCTATGAGCATCATCAACAAGAGACTGGAAAGCCGCGGCCTCGTGCGCACCATCTCCGTCAAGGGATCCGACGCCAGAAGCGTCCAGGCAGCAATGCATGCTGCCTTTGGCACCGCCTTTGCCGAACTCTCGGGCGGCTCGCGTTCGGCCTCACGGCGACGCAGTCTCGACAGCAAGACGAGTCGCTTTCTGGGCTTGCAACAGCCGTGGGTTCCGCTCCGCAAGATTCACAAAGACTCTCGCCTCCGCTTCTTGACGCCGGCGGAAATGATCACCCCCGCTCTCTGGGACGTATCGTTCCTCAACTCGGTCATCATGCGGTCCTCTGAACCTCGCCTCTTCATCACTCAGCCCGAGGCCTATCTCCAGGATCTGCCAGCCTACGAGAGTGGCTGGAACTGGCAACGTCTACGGGAGATAAGCCGATTTTACCCTGACTCCCAAGCAACTGTGCCCGAGGCCGACGCGCGAGAGGACTACTGGGTGTGGAATGATCAGCTTGACGAGACCCCAAGCGCCCAGTCATCTCTGAGCATACGACAGGCCGGCCAGCGCGTGTCAGCTTCCCCTTCTCTACACCAAATCGCGATGGAATCTTCGATGCGATCCTCCAGCCCCATGATGACCCGTGGTCAGACTCCCGCAAGGGAACGAAGAGCCTCCAAACCCCCCTACATCCGCACTACCTCGTTGCCTCCGGCAATTCCCGCAAACTTCTCGCCATCGCAGCAAATCAAGCGTCGTGTCTCGTCCTTCGGACAGCAAAGAGCGGGCGCTCATGTTCGCACCAGCCCACCAAACATTACGACAGCTTACAAACGCCGCCGAACTCGTTCTCCGAGCCGCCCCCTTAACACGCCGCGCTGGACTGTATCACCAAGCCCCATGCCCGGTGTGATTCCCTCCGACGAGCGTCACCCATCGACTCGTGGCATCACGCCACACTATTATGCCACCCCGTACAGCAACGCGCCCCTAGCAGAGACGCGTCCACGTGGCTCGGGCGGCGTCGTGGAGGGCTCGCCCACGGAAGATGACGAAAACCTAGATCCCGATTACGGAAGCACGAACCCATACGATGACGGCAATGAGAGCGACTACAGCGTCGAGATGGTGGCTCAGCCGGTCCCGGTTCGGGAGGGTGACTCATCGTACTCGCGGCAGATTCAGTTGCCTGAGGATGAGCCTTGGCCAGGCATCGAGGACCAGGACCATATGTCTGACGGCGAGAACATCGACCCGCTCTTCTCCCCGACGGCCGAAGATGACGTGCACTCCGAAGTAAGCAGCCAGCCGTCCGAGTATCCCAGCACCCAGCGAGGCTGGCAGGTCCCTGGCGCAGACGAAGGTGTCGGTTTCCGCATCCACGAAGACCACGAGCGCATGCATGGCTGGAACTAGCATAAAAGAACGTTGCCGCATTTTCAGACTATGTGTATGCCTTTTATTTTTATGAAGCTGACGCAGCGAGTTTGGAGTTGAGGCTGTCTTATCAACCATATACGTTGTCATTTACTCATGGGCGTTCAAGGGAGGGTTTTGTGGTCTTTTTTGGCGTGGCGTTCAGATGGCGTAGCTGTTTCTTTTTCCCGGGATCTGATCCAGGAGGGTCTATGCGACAAGAGTCGAAGGAGGTGTTCCTAGTAGACTGTTCTGTAGGGACATGACGCATGGGGCCAGGCAGGCTGGTTGTAGAAGCGTTTCGCTTGGAGCATGCATTTGTGTGGTTTGCGCTGGGTAGATCCGTGGGAAAGCATTCCGGTTTCGCCGTCTAATACATGATACGTCGCGATGGACGGGCGAGCTGGCGTGGCTCGCAATCACTCTCGGCTTCGGTGCTCTTTGTATAGCTAGGGTAGCAAACTCCTCCATGTCACACAATTTACACCTCACAAGACATGCCAGGCCTCGTCCCCGGCGTCGGGTTGCTGCTCGTAGGCTGGGGCCGGCGTGACTGACATGCCACCCTCGGCGTCGGATGGTGTGCCTAGAGTCGGACATGCCCACAACATTACCCTACACGGGTTGTCTCCCGGCGGGCTACGGATGCATTTGTACGGAACCACGCGTTACAAAGGTCGTGGTTTTCCCATATGGTCCTCGTCATCTGAACACACACGAGCTTGACGTCACGTACGATTCGGAGAAGAAGGGGGTATAACAATGTTCAACGACTACTACAACTAGTGTATGTGTATATGTATATATGTCTGGTATCCCATGCTCTCGTCGCTTTTCATCAGCCCGCCAAGAAAGTAATACCATAGTCAGATGGCGGGTCTGCAAAGGTATCCTTGATAACGATGTGTGTGTAGTGAGGCCAAACGCCAGCTCAAAGGCTCATCGCCTGTTTTGTCAGTCAGTCACTCGAGTTCTAGTCGGCCAGTCGCCCCTTTCTTTTTTCTTCCTCTCCGTCTCTTTGACTCGCAGTTTCGAATGGTCCCCCCTTCGTCGATAGGATCTCTTCCGTTTCTTTACAAGCGCGCAAGCACGCGCCTACTGCAGCAAGAGCGCCTCGGTGTGGAGGACGCCAAACAGATTCTCAATCTCCCGCTGTACGTACTCCAGCTCCTGGGCGACCTGCGCCGTGACCAGGGTGTATGCGTACAACAGCGCATAGTCCTTCTCTTCCACGACCACATTGTTCTTGCTAACCTGGTTGCCGTGTCCGTTGCTGCTGTCCTGTGGCTGCTCCCCCTCACCGTTTCCAATCTTGGGGGACTGCGGCTGGTGGTCCTTGCGGAACTGATAAATCTTGCCCAGCAGCCGGTCCTTGTTGCCCACCACCGAAGGGATCGCGTCGGTTAGTGGGTACTCTAGCATCATGGAGCTGGCGAGCACCTGGAACACGTGGCAGATACGGTCGCAAAGCTGTGCGCGTTCTGGCGCCGTGTATTCGAGCAGCGCCCTTTCGCCAGCGGACAGCTGGCCTCTTCTGGAGGTCACCAGCCGCATGGCATGGAAGCCGTCTAGTATTTTGCTGGTGGACTGCATAATTCGAGCGTAAGCGGCATCAGGGAAGGGACCACGAAGCTCGAATTCGCTTTTTGCAGAGTTACGCAAGGCTTCGAGCTTAAAGGCTGTACTTTGTGTTAGCGTAGGCGAGTCTAGGTTCTGTAGGTATTTCCTTACCGTAACGCTGCAGCGCTTGTTCTTCGCCTGCCTTCATGTATGACCTCGTGTTGTCGCTCCTGAGAAGTATGGCTAGTGGACCTCTCTTCCAAATGAGCCCCAGCTGGAGGTAGAGCACCGACAGGCCCTCCTTGAACTTCTTTCTGCCCGAGATGGGCCAGATTGCTCGACATACAAAGATACCCCAAAGGATACCCAGCGAGACCGCAACGAATCTGTGGTAGCAGATTTCAAACATGAGAGGATTAGAACCGCCCTCATCGTCATCGTCATCATCCACCTTTTGTGACAACGAATAGGCGTAGAGAACAGTGACGTTCCAGGCGAGAAGCGTAATCCTACCAAAAGGAGCGTTGTTCTTGATCAACATCATGTAGAAGCTGAAGAAGCTGACCATCCAGCCCAGAAAGGCAAGGACGACGCCGTTTCCTTGACTGATGGCCCAGGCTATCAGGGCAAAGCCGACTCCGGCAATTGTGCCGATGAACCTCGCAGTTCCAGTGGTGTTGGCCGCGCCGACCGTCATGGAAGCGACAATCATGAAAGATAGCAAACCCCACTCGCCTCGCCAGTGCTGATAAGTCGGTCTTGTAGCCGGAATGAAGGCACAGGCTGCCCAAACCATGGCACCGAAGCCTACTTTGACACCGAACCGAACTATCGAGAGACGTTAGCCACGCTGCAGAGAGTGGTTTGATTCCGTCAACTTACTGTCATCACGCGCCAAGACTCTCAAGCATTTGAGAAGCTGCTGAGACGCAAATCTCATGATGTTGCTTGCATTCGGCGCAGCGTTCCAACTGAAAGTATCTCGTTGTTTGATCATGGTATCCGGAATACCTCTCGGCAGGGCCGACTTTCTGATGGGACGCACAGGCTGCTCCGCAGGTTCCATAGGTTGTTGCAGCAAGCGCTCGGTGTCTACGTTATTTGGGTCGGCTTCCTTGGGCTTTGCGGGCGATGAGAAGTACTTCCAGAATTTGAGCCAGTTCCAGCTGCGAGAACCCATTTCACGGGCGTACTTCAATTCCTCCAGGGCTGTCAAGTATGCGTCGATGTCCTCGGCAACATGCTGCAAACTGAAACTGAAGTGTCCGCAAGCAGCGGCGACCTCCTCGATGTCTGCTTGGATCTTCTCCGATCGCGCCCTACCCAGCTCGATACTGTTGTAAAGCTCTTGCAAGGCATGGGTCCTCGCATTGCTGTACAGAGCCATGGCGTCCTGTAAGCTGTGCTTGAAGTGAGGGTTTACTGTTATCTTAGAATCGGCCCCCTTGGCGAAAGCTTGTTCTCTCAGAATTTCCGACAGGGTGTACGCCAAGGACTTCATCGAGGGGCCTAACAACGCTATGAAAAGCTCAAAGATCTCTGACGGAGAACGAAATGTTGGAAGCGGCGCTGGCGGTCCATCTGTCGTTTCCCCGGGGCTCGGATGACTGTCGAATTCATCGTCGATCTCCTCGTCCTCCTCAATCGACGCTAGGGTTGCAAACCGGTCCCGAGCCCCTTGAGGTACTGAGACATTGCGCGAGAAAGCGTTGGAGAGAACACTGTGCTTCCAGGGGACAGCTGTCCAGCCATGGGGTCCTGTGGCATCTCCTTGAGCAGGGTGAACTGCGTATTGGCCGCACTCCTCAAACCTCCAATGGCCTGCGAAAGTGATTCCAGCGACTTCACCAATGCCTTTTCCAGATTGTAGATCTTCTCGCGACCCAAGACCCAGTGCTCCAGCTTGGACTCTCGCAGACTCTTCGTCATCTTACCGTACGTAGTTTTGTACAACCTCACGACCTGGGAGAAATCCCCGACATGATCTCGTTTTCGGAGCCGTTCAAAAACCCGCGGGTGATCATGGAGAGCATGTCCGCGAGTGAAACGGCAGCAGAGTTCATGGAGGCGCGCAGAAGCGCTCTTGCCGATACCCTCCAGATCAAGAGGTTGACTGCCGCCGTGATCGTGATACCCATGACTAACATCTTGAGGACTTGCACAATCTTAGCCTCGGAAAAGTGGCCTTCATGAATGGCCTCCTCTCTAGTAACGACAGCTATGATGGCGATCGAGGAAAGGGTGCAGCCCACGTTCACCAGAGGATTGTTCAGCCTCTGCTTCACCCATCCGATAAAACCCATGCCGCCGCCAATGCAGAACGTCAGGATGAGGACATGCGATAGTGGTATGAGGCCAAGCTGCCCTCCGACAACGACGGAAAAGGCCATGGCAAGCACAGATACTAGTTCGGCGTACAGAACGGCAATAGTGGCGATGGCAACGGCCTCGACCATGGAGCCCCACGTGCGACTGGCGTGGAAATAGACCGTCAAAGTCGCGACAACGTGCTTTCCGTCGGGCTTGCCCAGAAAGGTCGAGATGGGCGAGAGGAATGTCGCCATGCTTCCCAGCAGGTATGCCACGGTGCATTTCAGCACGCCCTTCCCTGCCGGGGACAGGAGCCAGTCCCAGAAGTGCAGTGCAGTTGTCTTGATGTTATGCTTGAGCACATCGATGGACTCGCCCGTGGTCTCGGCGGTCAGCAGGGACCGGTATCCGTCCACTTCGGGTTGGGGTATCTCGATGCTCGATCCGCGGAGGGAGAATTGACGGCGGCTGCGTTCGCCGGTGCCTGGGACGATGAAGGTGCCATTTCGTAGCTTCTGGGGTCGCATCGCGGGTTAGCTACAGGCCGCGACAAACGCACTTCCGTGCTCGGCACATGTCACTTACGCTCCGTTTCGACGGCCGCCTAGGTGGCCATTGGTTGCTGGTCGACGAGCTCATCACGGTTGGGTGTTGCACAGCACCCAAATGTCAGCCGTGTTGGAGCAGTCGTGGGAATGCGATGCGCTCTCGACGAGGGAGCTTTGCGGGAGCTGTCTCTACTAGGTAGGTAGGTTTGGTTCTAACGTAATGTAGGGTAGCGGTAGGGATGAACGTGTGGCGGTCGCTGCTAGGTTACCTGGTTGTGAGGTGCGTAAAATTTAATATCCTCAAGAAAGAGGCAAAGCTGCTCAATCAAGCGCTGTTAGGCCCATTGCCAACTGCAAAGGCGTCTATATGAAATCCCTAACGACCGATCATCCGTACGAAAAGCTACTGCCGGTCTAGATTTCTGCAGAATGGGCACGCGGCACCGCCGCATGGAATGCGACAGCTCTCCCCACCCAGACCTTCTCCTGCCTTACAGAAGATTCGCGCCGACCGCCCACCTGCCAGGCTCGCCGCCGATGTCACCTCCCATGCCGGGGTCCAGATTTTTGTGAGACATCCCACCATTACCAGCGCTGTTTTCCAGCTCAGCGTCTCGATTCACTTCCCCTCGTGCCCTGCCCGGTGCGGGATTTCGCGTAACCGAGCGAAAGACGCTGCATCGGATTGACAGTGCCGGTCATCGATCCCGCAAGTACCTACTTGTTCGTCTTAGTTGCTATACTCCACAAGAGTCAAAGGACTCTTATCGACTTATCGAAATATCGCGATAATAATTGACTAGGACTTCCAATACCATACATACACCCTGGTCTTTTTCTCCCCTCTTCTATCCGTCACCATAAGTCGTCGGTGACAATACGTCTCTTTTTATGAAGCGGTTTATTGCAAATATGGCTTCAGTCACTCCCCGGCGGTTTGCACCGTTGAAACCCGGAGCCGCAGCCAACTCAACCGCACCTCGGCTGAAGGGCATTGTTTTCGATGTGGACGGAACATTATGGTATGTCTTGATCAACGCTCTATTTCTCTTTGGTTTCATCCCATTCTTTCTCAACTGTCAACTGAGGAAGATGGCATTGCTTGAATCAACTTCAGCACTTCCTTTCCTCGTTTGACAAGCATCTCAATCCCCGAGTGGGAACCCTCATGCTTTTGTCCCATTACTCTGTTTACTCACCAGACACTAGTGAACCCCAAACCTACATGTTCGGCGAGATGCGTCAGGCCCTTGGCATTACCAAGTCCGTTGACATACTCGACCACATCTACGCCCTTCCTACAAAGGAGGCCCAGGAAACGGCCATGGAGTCCGTCCGCCAGATCGAGCGTACCGCCATGGCTTCCCAGGTCGCCCAGCCGGGCCTCGCTGACCTCATGTCCTACCTCGACCGCCGCGGCGTCCGTAAGGGCATCTGCACCCGCAACTTCGACGCTCCCGTCGCCCACCTGCTCGGCAAGTTTCTCGAGGGCTCACTCTTCGAGCCCGTCATTACCCGTGACTTCCGCCCACCCAAGCCCGATCCCGCCGGCATTCTGCACATCGCTCGGAGCTGGGGTTTGGTCAAGCCGGTAGAGGCAGTGCAGGAGCCTGCAAGCGACGCCGCAGCAGGAGCCGAAGGAGTTCGGGGTGATGCCAGCGAGTTGATCATGGTTGGGGACTCGATCGATGACATGACCGCGGGTCGAAAGGCTGGCGCAGCGACGGTATTGCTCGCCAATGACGTAAATGTGTACTTGACTGACCACGAGCACACTGATTTGGTGATTCATCGGCTAGACGAGTTGATTCCCATCCTCGAGGAGGGATTTAGCGGTAGGGAATCGAAGTCTTGATCATAAGAAAAAAGTGGATTCGGGCGTTGGTTAAAGGTACACGTTTGGTTGTTTGCTCGTTGAATGACACATTTCGTAAGCGGAGAGAAAGTTCACAGGGAAAAGAGCACGGTGCATTGCTCAAGAATTCTTCACTCTGTCTAGACAGCATGTAGCCTCCTATGAAATCCGTCGTGCAAGCATGCTAGATACAGGAATCCCTTACATGGGTGGCCCTTTTTGTCGACGAAATCCACCCCGTCTTGGTCGCAGTCGATCAAGGCCACTTTGTCCAAGTTTTCTAAAGGATGAAAAAAGGCTGAAATCGTGGGCAAACTTCAAAAAGACGCCCGGATTTGCAAGAGAATGATATCGATACATACGCCGAGTGATGCTGATGAAGAAAGCGGAGAAAACTTTGCGGGGGCCAGAACTCAATAACTGGCTATTGGGCCTTTGCAAGAGTTAGGTGAATCTGGCAGGTTTTGGGTTGTTACTAGATAAAAGGGTCCTCCAAGCCAGCGACGTTGTCTGCGCGACGCTTTCTGTGGCTTCTCATGTCCTGCATCGGTGACCGCTGGGACGGGTAGATCGGGGCTGATGCGATCGCTCGTTCCACCGGATTGTCAGACGGTGATCGGAAAGCTGTCTGTGCAAATACGTTGCAAGTTCTTGGCCCTTGATCGGAAGACGACTCTGGTTGTTGTAGCAAAACGGCGCGGCCTGATGCTCTATTATGCAGTGGTTGTGCTTGGTAAGGTTGAGGCGCACCACCATGGATGTAGTCAAAGCCCTCCTGCAACTAATTGGAGGTACCGTTGTACACATCGCTCGCGTAGCTCCTGGGCGCCGGGGGCATACCAAACGTCGCCTGTCGCCGATTCTCGCGTCTTGGGTCATCGGGAGTCCCCTTGCGAGGAGGGGCTGGTGGCAGGGGACCGCCGGGAGCAGGGCGAACAGGCAGGCTGAATGAGGCGGCATTGGCGCTCACAGGACCGGCGCTGTTCGGATACTCGCCAGCCTTAGGGATCGAATTGGTTGTAACAATCCTCTGTCCCATGCCAGGATGGCCGCCTGGCTGCCGACTGCTCATGGTGTTGAGCCCATTCCGAGTGGGGGAACGGTTGGAGTGGCTTGCGGGTTCCCGCGGAGAGATAATACCAGCGCCCGCGATAGGGATCTCTCCTGAAGTTGGGGTGTCGAGGGATCGATCGTTTCCAGACCCGCCGTGATATGTTGGAGAATCATTCGAGTTCAGGAGATCGCGAGTGGCCGGCGACAGTTGAGGTGCCAAATGAGACTTGCGGTTGTCCCTCTCCATCATTCCCACCGCCCATTCCCTCAGGTCGACTGGTGTTCTCTTCGCAGCCTGGACGAATGGATCACGGTCCTACAGAGTAAATGTTAGTGGACGCAAATTCGCCCGTAGATGGTGGATCCAGACTCACAAAAAGCTCCTGGGGAGTAGGCCTTTCGTCTGGAACCTTGGACAGACACTTTTGAATCATGTCTTCCAAAATCGAGGGGAAGGCATCGCTCTTTGGTAGTCTCGGCGCGGGCTCGTGTACGATTTGCTGCAAGAGATCCAGAATTCCTGCCGGCGCACACTCGCCGTCCGAGAGTTGCTCGCTTGCGTTGAATGGGAATTTTCCAATAGCCATTTCCATAATGGTGAGACCGAAACTCCAGACGTCCGACTTGACTGTGTATTTCTCACCCTGAATCCGCTCAGGGGCCATGTACGTCGACGTTCCGACAAAGGTATCTGCGACAGAGTTGATGAGTTCGCCAGAAACGCCAAAATCGCACAGCTTGATGCTTCCTCTAGAGTTGACAAGAATGTTGGACGGCTTGATGTCTCGGTGCATGATGTGGTGCTTCGAGTAAAGATAGGTCAATCCTCCAAGTGTGGCCACGGCAATCTTGCCTAGTACATCGACTCGAACTGGGCCAAAAACCTTGGATACTCGGTCAAGGGCGCTGGAATATGGATTAACAAAAGTTTGCGGGGCCGTTTGAACCTTTTCTGAGAGCTTACCCGACATCCATGTACTCCATACACATGATGACATCGTTGTGGTCATTCAGGAAGGCGCCGTAGAAGTTGACAATGTACTCGGACGAGCAGCCATGCATAATCTGGAGCTCACGAACAATGCGCTTACGCATCTCCTTCTTTGCTTCCACGTGGATAACCTAAGGTTGGTCAATATCGACTCCATGCATTGCCTTCGAAGAAACTACTGACCTTGCGTGCCATGACGGTTCCAGTCAGAACATGTCTGACTTTGCTGACGGTGCCTCCATTTCCTGAACCAAGCTCCTTCAGAATCTCGAGGTCCTCTGGTCTCAGGTCCAGCTTGTATTCGATGCCGATTTCCAACTGCGCTGACTGCTCACCGCTATCCTTATCGCGGGGATCGTATCCAGCTCTGCTGGTTTCGGCGGTGGGAGGAGGCTTGGGCGCGGCAGGTGTCAGGGCGAGACCCTTGACGTTCTTGCGCTTCATGGATCGAGGCGCAAATGGGTCGGCCATGGTGGGCTACTAGCTCTCACTTGGAGAGTCAAGTACGAAAGACCAGAAGTGAAACTGGAATACACCAGCGATTACAGCGACAAATAGGCCGCTGTCATGCCCTGTTGGCCGGTTGGGTATAATGTATGTGCTCCAACTGCTCTTCTGCACCACTACTCGAGCTGTGCCTGTGCCGTGTCAAAGCTTATAAATCGTCGAAAGTCGTCAATGCGTACTGCGCAGTGGTGCTACCACAAATCGGACGCCGGAAATCTTCGTCGTCGGCGAAGATGCAAAACCACTGGTCGCCTCCTCTGAGCGAGAACAACAAAAACGGATGGTGACTGAGACAAATTGCAACGATCGGCGTAGCGTCGGAGAAGAGGCGGGCGAGGTGCGGAAGGGTCGAGGGTCCTGAGTTCAATAGCCAAGTGACAGGCGAGTAGGGAGTCGGCGTGGTCGTGAGCGAGTTCTAGTATCGGGCGACAAGGCGATGGACAATATTCGAGGTCGACAGGCGGTTGTAGGAAAGGGGCCAAGAGGGGCGTCAGAATGGCTCGAAATTTATCGGTGTGATTGTTCTCGATGGTGTCCCCGTTTCGGCCAAGGTGGGGTGGGGAGGTAAGGAAGGGAGGCGACCCGAGAATGGGGGAGGGGGAGGGGGCGAACGAGCAAGAAATAGGCAACGTGCTCCGCGTTGCTGGGTAGGAGTAAATGAGAAAGCCTCGTAGAAGTAAATGAGGTTGCTCTCGATCAGTAGATGGGTGGTACGTGGGTCGGGGCGGGATGTTGAAAAGAGGAGGGAGGGGGAGGGGGAAGAAGTAGAAGGACCACACAAGCAGAGTCAAGTAGAAACGGGTGCAGAAGTTGATAGGTGAGGAAAAAGAGGCGATGCACGGAGTGAGTGGTGTCAGGTTAAACAAAGGTTCGCTCTCACTTTCACGAGGCCGGCCGGCCGACACACCCACCCACACACCCACACACACACACAAACATCAGGTGCAGGGACCGGAGGAAGAAGGTACAATGTGTCAGGAGCCCAGGTGCATCAAGAGCAGCCCACTCGAGCCACGGTCCAGTCCGGTCCCGTCCAGTCTAGTGTCAAGACACAGGTCTCCAGCACGTCAGGCCGACAAATGAGGGCTCAGAAAAGGTTTCGGATTCTGGAGGCGGCTGGCTGTCTCCGTATCTCTTGTTCAAGGCCCAAACCTGGTCATCCCGGGGAGTCGGCTTCAGGTACCAATCCGCGCGCGAGTAGCGGCTGGACTTCTTTCTGACCTCGCCCCTTTCTGGCCTCTGGGCACCGTACTACATAGATAGACCCTTCGGGCCAGGGGTTGGCACCGTTCCCACTGTTCACCGGCGGGTTTTGCTGTTGCTTAGGTCCCCTAGCTTTCTGGTGGCCGCTTGTTTCTCTGCGACAACGGCGGATACGATGGATAATTTGTACCAAGGTTACTGGTCACAACGGCAGGATGCGAACGGGCCAGAGCCCAGAAGAGAACGGTAGGCGCTAGACCGGGCCAGTGTTTGAAAGATGTCGAGACCCAGCTCCCGAGTACGGGATAGAGGTGACTTGACGCACGTTTTAGAGCCACAGTAGCAGCAAACCGCCTGAAATCCCTAGGGGACCCTGCAGTTTCGTGGAGCCAGCAACGACGCGCCGGGTGCAGTCCACGATAGAAAGAGGGACGGAATGGATCTCTCAACCTTGCCCCGCGGGTCAAGGAAGCCAGGGAAAGTTAGGGAAGGACCTCCTAGTTTACCTCATGGCCGCTAACACACCTGCCCGTGAATTCTGCAGCACTGTCCATCTCTTCAGTCCAGTTTTTCTGCAAGTCCAGCCGGGTACCGCTTGACCTCGGTTTTTCAGCCACTGGACCCAGCCCGCCCTTCGGTCAGGCCAGCCAACTCCAGCAACTCGCCCCAAGTCGGGTATGGACACCTGAGAAACAAGCTCGACGACGCGAGCAACGCTATCGCCCTCTCGTTGATACCGTTGTCTCCTCCTCATCCGCGAATGCAACATGACAGTGATATGAGCAAGCTTATGCCATACATACAGTACCAGAATGCAAGCTGGCGTGCCTATCAGAGACACGCGCCCCGTCTCCCATCTAATAATAGACACATTCTCTCATCCGTTCCCGTGAGTAGGTATCCATCAACGATCGCCCATACTTCACTCCTTTCGCACGACAATCGAGTCCAATCGAGCCGCCGTCTCCATCACCCTCTTGATCCATCACTCCAGTCCGCGACCCTCTAGCAGGGGGCCTGGGCGTTGTCGTCTCTGCGCCCCGTGTAAGCCGCGGACTGCTAAACTGGATGTGATGAGCCAACTCGGGCATTCGGGCCAACGATGGTGAAGCACTGAAGAAATCCCACTTTGTCTCTGCACCAGGGCCTTGAATCGCAAAACGGCCTTGTGTCTCAGTGTCTTGCCGCCCGCCCTCATTGGCCCCTCACACCCCCAACCAACCTAAGACTCGACTGTCTGTGTGCATTGTCTTGTCTGCTGTCTGACAGGCTCCAGATGGTTGCCCAAGCGCAGAAAGGTGCCATCGACCATTGCATGATGGATCCGTAGCTCACCAGTTGCTGTTGGCTGAAATAGCGCTTGCTTCCCTGTGACGCCCTTGTCTGTGTCAGGTTGATAGACAGAAAACCAGCAGAAACCTTTAGCGTCCTCCTATTCGACTCCCTGTTGACAATGCTCCTTCCAATCACGAAATCGAAACAGCTTCATGAGAAATGTCCAGGGTTCTAATCCTCTCTTTAATTTGCGCCTCCGTCGCACGGGCAAATATGCCTGAAGATGCGGTCGGCATGGCCCGAGACGAAGCAGCATAGGCAAGCTAACCCGCCTCGTACCCAGTTGTTGCACATGGCTGGCCCAAAGCAATTTGTTTTCTGGAACCTATCCCCATTAAGTCTAGTGCATTCACGACGATGCGAAATGGTACCTTGCTGCGCTGCGACGAGCAGGAGCTGCTGACTTGAGTAAGCTCCTCAGCGGATTTGATAAAGATTGATTGTCCTTTGCAAGTCTTGACCATGTGATCCTTGTCCTAGACGCAACATCGAGTAGAGTCATGAGCAAGGACGTTGAGTGGCGGGAAGTGGATAAGTGAGCCTGGGGTAGCTTGTCTTCGGAAATCTAGGATTCACATCAGTGAGCAGGGGATAGGGGATCACATCTGGCCACACGTGGATTAGGAGATAGCAGACACGGATGGCATCGGATAAACCGATAAGATAACAACGTATCGTCGGATGCCGGAACAACCATCGCACCAGCCTCAGTGGGATTCAGCCGGACGAGGCTGAAGTCTGGGGCCCGAAAGAGGCGCGCTGGAGCAACCTTGGGAGGTCCAAGCTTTCAATTATTCCCACGCGCAGGCGTGCAAGCAACGGCAACTGAAATTTGCCTGGACAAGGACGCTTTCCTTCAACTTTCGATCACATCCTTCTCCTCTAATCATTCAAGGACCACGTCTCGACGCCGAGCAACTACAACAGACGTGGGGTCTTCTTTCCCTTCCCGAGCTGGAGCCTGGTCGGTTGACATTAGCGAGCGCAACGCGCCCCAAAGTCCCTATCGAATACGACGACGTGGTTTGCAATACGCGCCCCGACTTCCACACTTCGCAACTTCAAGATGAGCAACTCAATGCGTGACTTCGTCGACGGCGAGGCCGAACTCGATGACGAGGATGAGGAGTCAATGGACGAAGACGTTGTTTCTTCGCGCAGAAGAAACGCGGCCCCTGAGGATTCTTCTGAAGAGGAAGAAGACGACGAAGATGAGGAGGAGGCGCGCAAAGTAGGCAAACTTGTGTAACGGCGACTTGGCATTCCACTAATGCGAATCTTGCAGATCCGTGAAGGATTCATTGTCGATGAAGACGAGGAAGAGGAAGAAGGCGAGGACGAGGAAGCCCATGAGCGAAAGCGGAAGCGAGAGCATCGTGACAGAGAAGAAGAGGAGCAGCTGGACGAGGACGATTTGGAGCTGATCGGAGAACAAATTGAACGCCGTGCGCCCACACAGGTACGATGTCTACGGGCTCATATTGCCATACACCTTGCTAACACACCTTGCAGCCGAAGTTCAAGCGTCTCAAACGGGGACATCGCGACGAAGATGACCGTGGCACTGAGCGACGTGGCTTAGAGGACATGTTCTCCGATGACGATGAAGAACCTGCCGACTCCCGACCTTACAACAGGTCCAACTACCGATCCCAGGCCGACGAATTTGACGACTTCATTGAAGAAGACTATCCGGAGGACGAAGACGAACGAGCGCGCCAACTCGAAGATGCTGAAGTCGCCCGTCCCCGTGACAAGGGGGTGGGAGGTGTGGTTGATACCGCTGGTCTTGACAAAGACGCCCTCGAGGACATGGAGGCCATTTTCGGAAACGGAGAAGACTACGACTGGGCTCTTCAAATGGAGGACGAGGAAGAGGACCGTGAACGAGAGGAGCAGGTCATCGAGCTCAAGGATGTCTTCGAGCCGTCGCAACTGAAGGAAAAGCTCTTGACCGACGAGGATAACCAGATTCGATTCACGGACGAGCCCGAAAGATTCCAGCTGGACCGAAAACCCTTCAAGCACTTGCAAATCAGCGCCGAGCAATTCAAGGAGGAGGCTCGGTGGATTGCGGGTTTGATGTGGCCCAAAAAGCTACTCCAATCCGAACTGCATGGACCCTTCACCAAGGCTATCGGCAAGGTTCTTGAGTTCTTTGTTGTCGACGACGTTGAGGTCCCCTACGTTTTCCAACATCGCAAGGACTATCTGATTCACGCGAAAAAGACGAAAAACCCAGACCATCGCGACGATCCGGATGCCCCCGAGTGGATTGTCAGTGCGGACAAGCTGCTCACCCAGGACGATCTGTGGCGCATCCTAGAACTCGACATCAAGTTCCGGTCGCTTATTGAGAAGCGGAATGCTCTGGAGAAGACATTCGAGAACCTCAAGTCGACTTCGAGCATCAAGGACGACGTGCTCGAAGACATGATTCCCCAGGCCGCGACAATGGAGGAACTGCAAGACCTTCAAGACTACCTTCATTTCCAGTACGCCGCCGAGCTCAAGGATATGTCCTCGATTAACGGCAATGGCAACCAAATGAAGCGCCCAGGCTCAAAATCAAACCTTGTCGACAGGGTCAGGCGGAGCAAGGCCTTTGGTTTCGTCCGCGCTTACGGTATCACTCCGGACCGGTTCGCTCAGAATACTCTTCGCGAAGGTAACAAAGTTTGGGCCGATGACGATAGCCAACTTCCGGATGACCTCGCCGACTCTCTTACCGACGAGGAGTTTCAGACAGGCGATACGGTCATGTATGCCGCTCGGCAAATGTATGCAGAGGAACTTTTCGTCAACCCCCGTATGCGCAAGCATTTTAGGGTCAACTTCTACCAAATGGGCGAGATTAGCTGTCGTCGAACGGAGAAGGGCCTGAAGAAGATTGATGAATCGCACCCGTTCTACGAAGTCAAGTACCTCATCAACCAAACCATTGCCGATGTCGCTCGCCAGCCGGATCTATACCTCAAGATGATGAAGGCTGAAGAGGAAGGCCTCATTGAGGTCAAGCTGACATTGGAGAACGACGATGGTTTCAAGCGCCAGTTACGCCAAGAGTTCATCTCGGACAATTACAGTGAACTTGCTGACCGATGGAATGAGGAGCGTCAAAAGGTGCTTGACCTCGTTGTCCCCCGCCTGTCCAAGATTATCGCCAAGGGTGTCAAGGAGTCACTTCGCACCGCGTGCCAAGAAGAAGTCCTCAAAGCCTGCCGTGAAGAGTACTCCAAGAGGCTCGATCAAGCACCGTACAAGCCCAAGGGCATGATTCTTGGCACGGTACCTCGCATCATTACTCTGTCAAACGGCATGGCGGATCCAGCTCGCGACCCCACCTGCTGGGCCTCGGTTGAAGAAGATGGCCGGGTCATTGAGCAGGGCAAGCTGGGCAATCTGGCCCGTGATGAGCGTGCTCGCGAAGAGTTTGTTGAGATCGTCAACAGACGCCGCCCCGATGCCATTGGTGTTAGTGGATGGTCCGCCGATACGCAGAAGCTCGTGAGAGACTTGGAGAGCTTGATTAACGAGAAGGGTTTGATGGGTCCTGAGTTCGACGACCCCGAGCTTGGCGAGTACCGCACCGAGCCGCTCGAAGTCATCGTTGTGAACGATGAAGTGGCTCGGTTGTACAAAGATAGTCCCCGAGCGGTCGCCGAGCACCCTACTCTCAGTTCCCTTACGAGATACTGCATTGCCCTGGCGCACTACATGCAGAACCCGCTCAAGGAGTACGCTGCTCTCGGCAAGGATATTACCACCCTAGCTTTCCACCCTTGTCAAAATCTGCTGCCTCAAGAGAAGCTCCTCAAACACCTTGAGTCGGCGATGGTTGACATGGTCAACCTCTGCGGTGTCAATATCAATGAGGCGGTGGGCGACTCCTATACGGCTAATCTTCTACCATATGTTGCGGGTCTCGGTCCCCGAAAAGCCACAAGTGTAATCAAAGCCATCAACGCAAATGGCGGGGCCGTCAGCAGCAGAGACGAGCTTGTCGGCGATCCCGACAGCGGAAAGCTCCCGGTTGTAGGTCCCAGAGTATGGAATAACTGCGCCAGTTTCCTATTCATCGACTACGACGCAACGAATCCCACCTCGGACCCTCTTGACAACACCCGTGTCCATCCAGAGGACTACGAGTTGGGCCGCAAGATGGCAGCTGACGCTCTCGAACTTGACGAGGAAGACGTCAAGGCGGAGACCGATCACAACGGTCCAGGAGCCATTGTTCGCAAGCTCTTTAAAGAAGACGAACAGGAGAAGGTCAACGAGCTTATCCTTGAAGAATATGCTGAGCAGCTCGAACGGAATTACAGCCAGAGGAAGCGCGCCACACTTGAGACTATTCGAGCAGAACTCCAGGCTCCGTACGAAGAGTTGCGTCGTAACTTTGCATCTCTCGGCCCGAATGAGATCTTCACTATGTTCACTGGTGAGACAAAGGATACTCTTGCCCAAGGCATGATCATCCCTGTCAACGTAAGGGTAGTCAAAGACGATTTCGCCATCGTCAAATTGGACTGCGGCATAGAGGGCCGCATCGAGTCACATGATGGCCCCGACGGTGTTCGAGTTCGGGGTCTTTTGACAAATGGGCAGACTGTGCAAGCCAAGGTCCTTGAGATAAACTACAAGGACTTTCTTGCCAAGCTTTCTGCAAGAGATGCAGAGGTCAAACGCCCGTACAAGCGCCCGCTGTATCACGGCCATGGGCAGTGGGACGAGAGGTTGGAGGCGGCGGACAAGGAGGAGCTGCGCGAAAAGGACAAGAGTACTGGCCGCACCCAGAGAGTCATCAAGCATCCTCTCTTCAAGCCTTTCAACGGGTTGGAGGCGGAGCAATGGCTCGGCACCCAAGCCGCCGGCGAGGTCATCATCCGTCCTTCTTCAAAGGGTAACGATCATCTGGCTATCACCTGGAAGGTCGCCGATGGTGTCTTCCAGCACGTTGACGTTCTTGAGCTCCAAAAGGAGACCGAATTTTCCGTCGGCAAGCTGCTCAAGGTGGGCGGCAAGTTCACCTACAAGGATCTAGACGAGCTGATCCACGAGCACATCGAGGCCATGTCCAGAAAGGTGGACGAGATGATGCAGCATGAGAAGTTCGAGAAGCGGTCCAAGACGGATCTCGGTAAGTCCTGCTGTGAGTTATGCACTAATGGCTGAGTATAGCTAACCTTGACTGCAGAAAAATGGCTCACAACGTATATTGACGCCAACCCCAACCGTTCCGCCTACGCTTTCTGCATCGATCCTAAGCACCCCGGCTACTTCTGGCTTTGCTTCAAGGCCAGTCGCTCGTCGAGGGTCAACTCGTGGCCCGTCCGTGTTATCCCCGGTGGCTTCGAGTTGCTTAAGCAGGCTTACCCTGACATGCGAGCGTTGTGCAACGGCTTCAAGATCCGGTACCAGACGGAAATCACCAAGATGCAGAAGGGCGGCAGATAGGCTCCCGTCTCTGGCACGCGGGATTGTCATGGATCGAAAGACCTTCCCCGGATGAGAAATTACAACGGCAGTATGTCGCTCGGGAGTTATTACTGAGTTTGACGACAAGACGGGAGGAACGCTTGATTATGAAGAACGGGGAAGGAAAACCATTACGAGCAGACAAAAAGACCGCTCTGCAGTGAGCGAGCGGGTGGAAAGTGTTTTATTTAGCAATTCCTTCGTCCCCTGTATTTCAACGGGGGGCGGAGGGGGGAGTCGAGCAGCATCATTCATGTAGATTAGTGAAAATCGGCCCCTAGAGGCCAAAAAGCCATTAGACAAAATTGGACTCTCATGACGGCAGCGACCATTCAACTCAAAAAAAACTTTTCACCTACATCGAAAACCTGAGACTTTCGATGGGATTGTTTCTCTGCGTCCTCTGAGTAAGCCATTGTCACATTGCGGACACTGGTGCTCTTGTATCACCACTCCCGTTTCATTATTATTCAGGCCAAAGCTACAACTACGCGTGCTGCATCAAGACGTACCCAGAAGGACAGGATATCTGCATTTTTCGCGACAAATGAAACCAAAGCATCTTCTCTCCTGACATGGGCGGTCGATTTGGCCACACTTGAATACACATTAAACATTGTTGTGACATCTATCCCATGAGACAGCATGGACAGCATGGACGTGTGACCATCTATAAGGCAAAGGCAGCGAGGGCGCCAAGGGCCATGAGCGCGAAGCTGGCGCCGGCCTGGACGGCGGCGTTAACGACAACGGCCGGCTTGGTCGGGCAGCTAGGGCCAGAGCAGCCGGTGATTGAAGCACCGGGGGCGGTTCCTGAGGGCTTAAGGGCAGACAGGGTGGAGGGCTTGGACACCGGTGTGGTAGAGTTGTAGCCGGGAGGCTTGCCGTTGGGAGCGCTGGGCTTCGGGGGGAGGCCGGAGGATGAGACCCGGGAGAGTGTCTTGGTCACGCCCGGGGCGGAGATGGAACCGGAAGGAACAACGATCTTGGTAACGATGGGCACGGACGGGCCGGCGGCAGGGACCGACTTCGTCACGATCTTGGTGGTGACGCTTCCAATGGGACAGTTTGTGACGGAAGGGTGGCACTTTGTGATGGTATACACGGTGGTCAAAGTGGTGGTTGAGACCTCAGACCCGGGGTTGGGCTTATTGTCGTTGTTTTCGTTGTGATTGTTGCCCCTGACTGGTTCCGTGGGCTTAGGAGCAGAGACCGATGAGACGGGGCACACGGTGGTGTAGAGAGCGATGGTCTCTGTGATGACCTTACCAATCCGGCCCGGGCAATCAGTGACGGCCGGTGGGCACGCAGTGACGGTCGAGACCTTGGTGGTGTAGACAGTCGAAGTGGTCAGCTCAACGGCGGTCGTCGAGACGACGGCCTCGGTTTGCTTGTTGGTGATGCCGCTCTTGGTGGTAGTTGCGTCCTTGTTGGTAACTACGTCCTTGGTGGTGACTACGCTCTTGGTGATGACACCATCGTCATCCTCGGTGCAGACGTCCTCGTCAATAACGCTGTTGGACTTGATGGAAATAGAGCCGGAGCCATTGGCAGACGCGGACTTGGTGGCACTGGCGCTTGCGGTGATGGTGCCAGTAGCTATGCCGGTAGCAGTGATGGAAGCAGACTTGGACGCAGAGGCATTACCGATAGCAGTCTGGGAGTCGGAGACGCTGACAGACTTGTCAGTGACCTTGGCCGTACCTGTCTGCGAGTGAGATTCGCTGGCCGAGGCAGAAGCAGAAGCCGACGCGGAGGCAGAAGCAGAAGCAGAGATGGAGGCAGAAGCAGAAGCTGACGCGGAGGCAGATGCAGATACGGAGGCAGATGTTGAAGTCGTGACCGCGGGCTTGCTACCCTCCTTGAAGACACGAATGTCCTTGATCTTGAAGTAGGTATCCTTGTAAGCCGAGGGGTTTTGCGCGACGTAGGTTGAACAGACGGCGTGGCCGGTAGACGCAGCACACTGGTCCTTCCAGATAAACTCGTTGCCGGCGAGAACGCCACAGAAGTCAATGTTGATCACGAGTTTCTGGTCCCCGAAGTGGCTGTTGATGTTGCACTTGTCGTTGGAGATCAGCATGGAAGGGGTACCCCAGGAGGAGGTATCGGGGGAGTCGGATCCAATATCCTTGGGAGCAGCGCCGTGAGTCCAGGCTAGGAGCAAGGTCAGATGGCTCTTGAAGCATATGCTACTTGGGAATAGGCTTACCAAAGAACTTGATGTAGTCATCGGTCCATTCAACGGCGTCTATGGATTTTGTTAGAAACAGGGGGCTGTGGACCTTCAAGTGCCTTCAACTTCACTTACAAACACCACCGTCAGCAGAGCCCCAAGGATCAGCAGAGGTGGCAGTGGCAGCGCAACCCTCGTTCTGGTATTGACCGGGAGCCCACTGATCACAGTTGGCCGTATTGACCTTGGAAATCTGGCCAGCATCACTAATGATGCACTGGCCCTGCTCGGACGAGTGATAGGTGTGGGCGGCGGGCTTGTTGGCAGCCTGCAACGTTGTAAGTAATGGCCATGAGAAGCAGTGCGGTTGAGGTCCTTACCGCATTGTTCCAGCCCTCAAACCAGTCGAGCTCACCCTTCTGGGGCCACGGGGCACCGTAAGACCAGCTTCAGTTACGTTAGTCTACGAGTATCTAGTACAGATGTATCCTGTCAAAGACTCACAAAGCAGGCCAAGCACCGCAGACAGGCTTGGGCAGGTGAGAGAAGCGGGCGACCATGAGAGACTTGTTGTAGATGGCCTTGCTCTCGAGCCTCACACTGGAACGACCAACACCGGGAAACTCGGTGACATTTTGGACATCAGGGCCCAAGTAGACCTCACCACCGGCGTTGCTAATGAGGCCCAACTTCTGGGCATCGACACGAGTCCGGTAGTTGATGTAACCCGAAGTGAGGTCGACATCGTTGTAATTTCCAGTGCCGTATCTGCTCTCGAAGAAGTCGAACTTGTCAAAGAAGTTCGTCGAGTCGTAGGTGTCGTCGAGGACGAACTGCTTGGCGGCGGCGTCACCAGCCAAAGCTAGGGCAGCCGTACCAAGAGCAAAGAGTGAGGGGGCCATGATGGCTGTATTAGGATTAATAAAAGAGAGACTTGGTGTAAGTCAGATGTGGTAAAGCGAATGACTTGACGTGAGATACGTCGTTGGACGAGCAAGATGGCTCTGGAGGTTGCTGGACGGCACAGTCGTTGGCTAGTGTGTACTGCGTGAGGAGAGAAGAGCAAGCCCCCTTCATGCGAGGCGGACGACGTGCTGCTTATGATTCCCACGCTCTCTCATCGCGAGTGCTTGGGCATCTCTCCTGTGCCGTTGGCGGATTGGTCACTTACACGCCCAGAGGCACAGCGGCATCGCAGCCAGAAAAGCCTCGGTGGACTAAGCGAGTCCCTCATTTTGGGAACAACCTCATTAGGGCCTCTCTAACAGATTCTTCGGTGGACTTGGCCGGGCTAGATTGGCCTCACGGTCTATGTGTCCCAGAAGGGGAAGGAGGGCTGCGAAGAAGGCTTCACGATGCCAACTGCGCATGCAAGACCCCATTGAAGGCGACCGGGGCTAAGCATCACGCGGTCCGGGCGAGCAAGCGGTGGGAGTTCTCTGCTTTACGCTCGATCGGGTGCTGAAAAGGGGCATGGGAAATTGCAAAAAGGTCGATGGTTGAGAATGATTGGGGGATTCTGCGATGTGGCAGTCTTCGACTTACATCGGTCGACAGGCTAGCCCGAAAAGGATATTAGTTCGCGACCATTAGAAACTGCTTCCAGCCGCAAGAAGCCAGCATCGGCGGGACTTGGTGGCTCTGCGGCTAAAGGATTCTCGTTGCGACTTGATGCAGCTGCTGTTCTTCCCATTCCATCCCCCAACAGGTGATGGTAATGTAGGCCGACGTGCTGTCTAATGCAGGTACAGGACAACGGCAGAAAGCAAAGGTTCTCGTTGTTGCACATGCTGTGCTATAGATTGGTACTTTCGCATGCAGCATGGCGCGCTGGTGCCTGGTCATGAGTCGTTTTCCAACGTCCTCATGAGGCTTTCTGGCATTGGCAGCACTTTCTTGCAATCGCAACTCCTTGCATAAGGTCCGTGTGAGAAACGGCATCGTTAATTTGTATTTTTATTTTTTGCTCTCAACAAAACGCCAAACTTCAGGTGAAGGCGATCACAGTGGGCTTGACGGCCTGCTATTCTTGGACAGAGCTGGACTTGACAAGTTGTCGGAGCGTATTGACGGACATCACTTGGCAGGGTCTCAGCGCTCAAGATGAGGACAATGGAGAGAAGGAAAAGTCGTGAGATGTGGAGGGGAAATCTGCTGGATTTCCCGCCGCAAACTTGCAGATGTCGGTCTACCTCGAGCTATGCCATTTTCGACCCCAACGCCGAGCCGATAGACTCGCGATCCAGCCCTGGGCTGCAAGGTCGGAGACGATAACCGAAAACCCTCGTCGTGCCAGGGCCTGTCAAATAAGTTGGACGTCGTCATGCGGCACGGAGCGGGCAAGCATGTGCACAAAAGATCTTCTGTGAGCCTTCGAGGCGGAGTTTCAATTGGTAAAAAGGGTTGTCACTAAAAGAGAACATATTGAAACAAAACGAAGTGAGTAACGACATTTTACGGCGAGCCACTTTGAGAAACAAGATCATGTTTCCAGACCTCATCCTCCCACCTCGTGAGCCGCGAGGAACCGGCCGTGTGGTAGCCCATCACTAGCGCATCTAACATATTGTTCACTAACAACGGCTGAGGAGTCTGAGACCGCGATTTTTGACGCTAAAGTCTTTGTGGCCAAGCGAAGAAACAGTTTAAATAGGGAAGAGGCTTGAACGAGTATCCACGCCATATACTATTCAAGAGCATGTTGGTTACAAGTAGGGGTGCCAAGAACATGCCAATAACACCGATGCCGCGCTGGGACTGCGTCTGATGAGTTCGCTGGAATAATCCCATGAGTGGTTAGATAGACTTGCCGACACACACGTGGCTGGGTATTGTTTCTGCTGAGGACGGCTGAACGGCGTGGCGGTCAAAACTAGACCAGTCCGTGATATCTGCACTGAGGCATTTCTATTTTCCGACTCGACTGATACACGATCTTTTCATTTTGTCGGGTCCACTTAGGTTCTGGCCAAAGGAGCATCTGTATGCAGTGATTCCTTGTCGTGGATGACCCAGGGGCAGTCTGACAAGGGCACTTCTGATTCCAATGGCCAAACATAGCGAGTTTGTCACGGCTGGCATGGCCTTTATGGCCGGTCCTCCGACCTTCGTAGTCTGGCGTCAAGTTAGCCTCTGGTGTTCAACACCGACTGAGGTTGTAATGACAGAATCTCTTGGATTTCAGACAAGTTGAGAAGATATGGTAACGCGGTGTTTGTCGGCACTGCACCACTGAATCCAGGACAAGCCCTTCATCGCAAGGTGCTCCGCTGGCCCCGCGTGCGTCATCATGTGGAAGGGAAGAGGTGGGCGTGAGACAGAAAGACAACTTACAGTTTCAATAATGTGGCGTAAATGGGTATCTTGTTTTAGTTGGTTGACGAGACGTTCCATTGCCGGATCATGTCTCGGGTCTGAACTTCCCACGCTTCTCCTTCATCGCGTCGACCTTTTTCCGGTCCTCGTCGAACCTCTTCATCAACGCGGCCTGCTCCGCCTTGCGACGCTCGCGCAGCTGGAAGCGATAGAAGTCTGTCGTCTCCGACTTCTTCTTCTCCGCCTTGTCCACCATCTTCTGCCGGGCCTCCTCTGCCTCGGTCTTGTTCGCTGGCGCGACACGGCCGCCGCGGACGACTGTGACGAATCCGTCCTCGTCCGGCTCGTTACGCAGCCTCTTGGCCATCTCAGCCGCTTCCTTCTCCTTGCGGTTGAAGACGTTGAAGAAGGCATGTACGGACTTTTGCGTCGCCGCCTTGTCGCAACGAGCCAGCTGGATATGTGCTGAGATCCACTGCGAACCAAGCTCGGAAAGGTCGTGGAAAACCCCTTCCCCCCAGACGGGGAACTTCTTCGACTTGTTCGCCTTCTTGATAGCCTTCATTACGAGTTCGACACTCTTTTGGTCGGCCAAGAGGACAATGGCGCTGCTGCCACTTTTGCGCAGTCTCCTAGTCCAAATATCCGGTAGCCGGGCGACCTCTTCCTCCCTTGCTCTCTCTTCTGCCTCCTGCTCGTCACGCTTGCGCTTCTTGCCGAAACCCGTCACCTTCACGGCCTGGGCCGGGTCGATCGCCGTGCTGGTTTTCCGCTCATCTTCGAACGCAATGCTCTCGAATCGACCGGGACCAACGAGGGCCGCAAAGACCTGGCGAAAATGGGCTTCGGTACTGTCGACAGGGACGTTCTTGAGGAAAAGACTCCGGTCGTCGATCTCGGTCGGGATCTTGGGCGCATTCCGTCGGACGCGGATTTCGTGGAGGGCGGTGATGGGACAAGATGGAAGCGCTGGTAGCTTCACTGGCAGAATTACGAAGCCATCTCCTTGGGACTCGGCGGGTGACATTGTGGGAAAATGTGGTCGACACCAAGAATGCGCTTGTCGTCCTCGAGAAATGAACCGTGAGAGCCACCAAAATTCTCGTCGGACCCAAACCAAAAAAAAGTTAAGGTGGGGCTCGTCTCTTATCAAAACGCAGTATTATTGGTTGGTACTTCGAACATTGGCTGTCCTTTGTCTTATCTATGGTGAAGACCGACCACTCCATGCAAAGTGCAAGATCCTCTGTGCCTCTCCAATTCAGCTGCAGATGTCAATTACACAACTAGAGCCGCTAGATGGTTGGACTCTTGGAACATTTCACAGTAATATACATTTTGCATGTGCTCAGAATTTGTTGCAAAGAATCCTCTAGATTAAACACAAAGGTTTCTGTCCTCTCCGCAGCCAAAATTCAATGTAACTCGGTCCCGGCCAAGGAATGCCAGAGGTTAGAAGTGAGTTGATTAACCGGGCACAATATCAAAACTACTGTAGTCGAATGCGTTTCCTGTGAACGCTATCAAATCTCAATTGTGATCCTCTCAATACCGCGGCTCACGCAACTTAGCATTGATCCAACCCTCTCCTCAGGAGTCAACGCCGTGCCCCTGTGATCAACCCGGCCAGTCTTCAGTACTACCTTGCACGTCCCGCAATTGCCAACCTCGCAGCTACTCTCAACATCTCCCCCGACCTCTCGCTTGAGCACCTCCAACAACGTTTCCTCCGCTCCCACCTTAAGGACTTTGCCTTCCTGGTTCACGATCTCCACCTCGAACGGGTCGCCCGACGTGTCTGCAGAGAATGCTTCATAGTGTACGTCGCTCTCATCGAGACCGCACTCTTCTGCTGCTGTCCTCACAGCTTCTATCATCCGCGTGGGGCCGCAAACGTACACATGGCTGTTCCACTTGAGCGTCCGCATGATATCGCCAATATCCATCCTCTCCCCTTTGGACCTGTCGTACAGTCGCACACTGCGACCGAGAGCTTCCAAACGTGATCGGAAAGGTACGTCGTCAGCGGAACGCACTGCGTAGTGCATCTCGAAGTTGAAGTGAACCTCGAGGTATGCCTCGGCGAGAGCCAGGAAGGCGGTAATGCCGATACCGCCGACTATGAAGACATGGTTGCTCGAAGCACTTGCGACCTGCACGTCGGTGGTAATCCTCCCGACCTGAAGGACGTCTCCGACGGCCGCGGACTCGTGGAGGAAACGGGAGCCTCCACGACTTTGGTCCTCCAAGGCAATACCGAGTTCGAATTCGTTGCGGTCTCCAGAGACGATCGAGTAAGACCGTAGGAGGCCGTTGGGAAGCTTAAGCTTTGCGTGGGCGCCAGGGTCTACACCTTCCACGTTCTCCTTGAGGCTGACGGCCTCGAGAACAAACGACGCGATTCGCGGAGTTTGGGTTGTCTTCTCGACGATTTTGAAATCGCGCCATTTATCACCCCTTTCCCTCTTCTCCTGAGTCTTGGCCTTCGCCACTCGCCGCTGGAAGGCCCCGCGGCTTTCCTTGCCCAAATCTTCAATCGCTGCCAACTCCTCGTTCATGGCCAAGTCATTCTGGTTCCTATGCAAATATTCCTGGATCCTCTCAATGGTCCACTTGGGCCACTTCCGCTCAACGAGCCTGATCTCATCGCCCGCCTTTACAGTGCCCTCCTTGAGGACTCTATAATACCAGCCGGTCCTGCTGGTCTTGAACGTTGTTGGGGCAAAGTTCTTCAGCTGAAATCGGTGGTTTAGCTTGTAACATGGCTGGCGCGGTAGACTGACTTGAAGCACGACCTCATCACCAACAGCGATGACATCTCCAATGCAGACGTTCCGCTCATTCATGTGCTTGGTGACAAAATTCTCCCCAAATGCACCTGGTGTGAAGCGATCTGCTGCCCCGGGATACTCTTCTTTCCAGCCAGGATAATGCGATGAGCAATCTGGACAAATCCTTTTCAGCAGTGCACCTTATCGGCAGAGGACCGCCAGGTGAAGCAATTGAGCCACTTACAACCGTGAATCGCCTTGTCGGGACCTCCATGGAAGGTCGGGTCATGCTCGTCCGCGTCAAGACCCAGTAAAGATACATGAATCGGTCCTTCTCTGAGGCTCTTGTCTATTCCAGACTCGACCTCTAATCCCGGCATCTTCTTCATCATGCTGGTTCGGACCTCCAGTAGAACGTCTCTAGTAAAAGGCGACCAGAGGTCGATCTCTTGCGTAGAGCTCATAGCTAGTTTCGAGGCGCGTATATGAGGTGAAAGTTGGGAGGAGAATGTGTGGGAGAACGTATGCAATGTGGTATGTAAGACTGAAGGCCTGTCCAAGCTAAAGTCTTATTTAGCTTCGAAAGGATTGACGACGGGGGAAAGCCGTGTGAATTACGACATGCACAGTACGTACGCTGGCTGAAATTCGGCCAGAAGCATCGCATTCTGAGGACTAGGGAAGTGGCATCAAGATTAGGATGCAAGTATGTGTTTGCAGGCATTGGATCATTTCGAATGAGTAATATTGGGCTAGGTCTCAGCAGAGCTTGTCTTTCGAGTACCGTACTGCCAGAATTGTGCAAAGGGTCGTGAGGGCCGCCATGAAAAAGGCAGTCGAGAAGAAGAGATCCAGATCTAGTTTTCTCCGGAGCACAGCAGTAGTCCACCTAGCTAATCGACAAGAGTGCCTTCCTCTCGCACAGCAGTCAGCACTAGTGCAGCCGGGCCCGGAACCCTCGGCCGGCTTGCCGGTGTCATGTAGATCTCCTATGTCGGTGACAGGGGCTTCAAGGGAGGTTCTCCAGTAACAAGGTTGATATATCATGTCGAGATTCGACCACACCTGGATCCAAGGCTATCAGTCTTGCAGGCCGGAACTGGGCTAGCGCATGTTTTAGGACAGAGCCTCATCATGGGTAGATATCGGTGCTGGGAAGCACCTCCGGATGGCATCTAGTTCAGAGAGCGAGGCACTGGGACATTCTTCTTCCTCTCCTCTTCTCAATTAGGTAACGTGTATACTGGAAGTCTTGCCCGAGTGCCGGCTTCAGGTAGCTCTACCCTGGTGATGGTGTTACGTCGTTGGAAACCGGGTCAGCGTCAAACTGCGAGGTTACATGCATCCTAAGAGAGATTCGGCTGGAAAAACAGTCTTATCATCGGCGTTCGTCGTCTCAGTCCAGTCGTTACCGCTCTCTAAAACCGAAGACTCTGCAGTCGCGTTGTCAAACATGTATGGATTAGGAGCTCGCCAGTTCTCTAAGTATTATGGCAAATGCGAAGTCGACGTCTCATGCCTCATTTGCAGATGCTCAGTGATAGCCTGATTCTGTAACGCCAGTACCCCGGGTTCAGGATGGGGATACGAAGCAGTAGACATGTGGCCTTGATGAGCGTTTCCTACATTGGCTCCTTAAACGGCGGGTCAAAATATCCTAGTCCATTCAAAAAGCAGCACGAGATCAACGTCATTAAGGTGCACATTCCTCTCGGATTCCTTGATTCTGCACATTAGGGCCTCGGAACACAGCCGCACCAGTGCAGTCTCATGAGTACTGACAAACTGCCATGCCTGGCCAAGTGACTGCCACACCATCATATCCAGTCTTGTTGAACACTACCCGTGCGAGTTACTTGCTTCTGAGGTGTGTCTAGCGAATAAGGTGACGCCACATCATTTGCTCACGGGGTGCAACACTGGCCACAATGTCTTTTGTTTGTTGGACATGTGGGCTTCACTGGTAGGTCGTCTCTGCGACCTTGTGACATCGAGCGAGGCGGTAACACATCGTGAGGGCAGGCAAGCCCCCCGGGCAACGGCTCGAGGCCTATGGGCGCCGATATCGCCAGCCCGAAAATGGTTGGCGTTAACTGACTCAAAAATCAAGAGGATCCCTCATGCTTGGGACAAGCTCCATAAGCTGAGTGAGGCTTTTCGAGGATGATCGTCTCCATGTAGCAGCGAGAGCGGGCGTAAATGTATCCAGGGAACCCGACATTCGTTATGACATCCCAGTTAATGGGGCGACGCCCCTCTCCTGGGCATGAACCCTAGAAGCCTTGTGAGTTTAGGTAGATCCGCAGCACTAGAGACACACCAAGTGATTTCTTCTTCGAAGCAGTCGGGCGGCAAATCCTGGGAGCGAGTAGTGCTGCTGTAAGCGGGTTGGCAGCGCTGAGGTGATTGAGACGAGCGGAGATGATATGTCCGCTTATGGAAAAGTGACGAGCTTCGTCGGCAAGTCGCGGGGTGTGAGTTTTCCCCTCGAGTCGGAGGCCGAACGCAGGGCCGCAAGGGCTGGAAATAAGATAATGACCATGCCCAGCCGTGTCAAGATGGCTTGGGCTACGACTTCATTCCACTCTGGGGATGCTATTGACACATGCATAGTAGTGTTGGGAAAGAAATTGGACCAAGCCGACGAAAGACACTGAGGGGAAATCACTGGGATTCCATTTACTTGAGCCTCAATGTGGGTCCTTAATGTTATCTTATTGGGCGGCGCTCAATCTAAGGAATGCTAGCACCTTGATGTTTGTAAGTCAAAGCAGGGCCTTCCTGGCTGTGCCCGAAGTGTACAAGGCATCTTCCCGGATTCGTACGCCCACTGCACCAAGCCATTAAGAGTTTTAAGACTCGTCCCTTAGGTCATTGCGCAGAGCCTCATCCTCCCCTGCTCCCCTGCAAATCTTACACCGTGAAGAGCAGGTCTAGCTCTGCTCCAGTCAAGTCTCAATTTGGAATCAGGCTGCATGCCTGCCATACAATAATGAATATCATTCACCTCGATCGCAAACAAGCTGTTTCGTAGCCCGATCCAGGGGGTAGCCGGGAACAGCATAGGCGAGAATAGCCATGATAAAGCTCAATTTTACTATGTGGTACAACAACGAGGCTGTCGGAGGACGAATGCCATCGCCTCGGCACTATTTATCCCCTTGAAGTCCACGAGTCTCAAATAAGGGGGGGGGGGGGTTGAGGCTCTGCGCCTATGCGGCTCTGCGGCTCTGCTCGAGGCTTCTTAAAGCGTTGCTGCTCAACCCCCCCTCCTGCAGAAAGCATCTTCGAACGTGCATTAAGTTGGGTCGCCTTGTTCACATGATTCCAATCTTGTTTCGGCACCATACACAAACCCCTTCCAGCATCGATCTCGCCTCGTTTCCAATTCTGACCTCACTCCTCTATACAATACGCAATTCCATTCGGATGGTTGAGAGACGGGATCAGGGCGGCCGTCGACTTCACGAGGATGCAACGGTTGCCTATCGAGATCATGACCTACATAGCGGATTCTCTAGACTTACACGACATATTCAACCTCAGCCTGGTTTGTTCACAATTCAGATACCTGGTGATCAACGATGATATTTGTCGGGCCGCGCTTGAGGTGAGATCCCCTTTACCTAATTACATATGTCTCGTGCCATGCTGACTGAGTGTATTAGACTAATGCCTCATACTCACCCGAGGTCCAAAATGCCCGGTTCTCCAAGCAATATGCCCGCTGCTTACGGCGCCTGGTCAAGACCCGAGACGCCATTGCCACCGCCGCGCCATATGCTACTGCAATTGTTGCTCAAGCAGATGAGTTTATATACTGTGACGGGATGCTTTGCTATACCCATGGTCACGAGTCGCTCCGCCTCCTTGATCTCCATGGGTCTGCAGACTCGGAGATCGTCATCGATACCCGCACGCTACTGGAGTCCGTGCTAGGACCAGACCTCGGGAATAGCAAATATAAGTTTCGGCCATTGCACTTCGCCTATGGGATCTTGAGCTGCCTCTATAGTCCGCCAAAGTCTGAGGGACGAAGTTGCCTCGTCGTATTAGACTTATGGCAAAGGAGACTCCTGGCAGCCTACCGTCTCGAATCAACATCCAAGGTGTTCGTGCGTAACAACAGGGAATATCTTTACTATGGTACCCACTCTTTGACTGGAGACGACGGCTTTAAAAGATGGGTTCTGAAGCTGTTCGACATCTGCAAGGAACAATGGGCTCCAGGCCATCTGGACCTCGAAGACTTAGTCGGATCGGATGTTGGCTCCACTGTTTGTTTTGAAATCATCGACGATCACTTCCATGGACTTTCGAGTCTAAATACCTTTGAGGTTTACGAATCTGATTGGACGTCATACTACTACGGATTTCGTTTGCCGATGGGAAGTTCACGGGCTGCGGATATGCAGCTGACATCAAAAACTGACATGTGGCGGCGGCAACACGAAGAAGGGCCAATCGATGACAGATGGAGTGCTCTGCAACTTGAAAAAGACCCGATTACTGGAGATATCATGGTTTTGGAATCCCGAAGAGAATGGCTAGTCAATGAGTGTTCAAGTACGAGAACATCGTATCGAACAGCACTCAAGTTTTCTGAGCGTCATAACCATTCGAACAACAATTCCGACTCCGACTCCGACTCCGAAAGCGACACCGAGGACAACGAGGGCTCACCTGCCCATTCGTGCTCGACTAGCACGATAGCCCATGCTAAGCCGCAACGCGAGTCTTCGCAATTTCACAGGGGTGATGATGGCTCAACAACCCCAGCAATAACTCTTAGCCAATGCTTCATACGCTCTTACAACCATTCTTGCGAAACGTTTATCGACTTGGTCAACGACCCTGATGCTTCTGATTCGATGACGCGGAGGCTGCAGCTACGTTCAATATCCCGCTTTAGTCATGTTAGAAACAACCCCCATCTGCAAGAGCCCCTTGCTGACGGCTCTGAGCAAGGAATTCCCAAGCCCCTCAGGCCTTGCACGCTAAATAAGATATCTTGGTGGCCACCAAAAATTGACGTAAGCCAGAACAACTTGCGTCTAGCAGAGTTGGACAGCTTGCTGAACCCAAAGGGTCACAGCACTTATGACCCTATCTCGGGGGTCATGGACGAATGCTCCATCGTTTACGCCGTCGGGCCACGAGCATCCCAGAGCAAACGGCCGCTGGTGTTCATCTCATTCGATCCTGCCACCAGGCTTCCAAATCTCAATCACTGGCCCGGTGGCCCAACGACGCTACCGCAAACTCGACCGAAGACACAGGAGAACGACTCGATGGACCCCTGTCCTTATCCCACACCACAGTCGTTGCCGGCTTCGGGGCCTACTTCGAGGAACTCCTCTCTGAGTGAGGGGTCTTCTGCTGGTCCAAGGCAACCATCGACCGATCTGCGGACAGACACATGCAGACTCGACGCCCCAGCTTGGCTGGGAAAAGCCCCAGCCGCATACTTGCACAGCCCTTGCACGCCTGGAAAACCTTTCGGCTTCAACTTTGCATACAGCAAGGATCATTCGACCTCGTGCCGGAGCTAAAATTGAGAGCCTGCCTTCCGGCTGCATAATTCCATGTCTGTCAAATGTTCTAGACGTGTCACCTGCCTTCCGGCTGGGATCAGATCTCACTTCAGCCTCCTCAAATGGCTCATTTGGTATGAATATCACATGGCGTAAAAGTACCTTGTCGGAGGCTCGCCTTTGGAGGAGAGTAGGACCTGGGTGGCTGAGTGGGCGTCCCCTTCACCCCGACGGAGCTCAGTAGCGGCGTATGTATTAGGTATTGCACACTGGACACTTGTTTGCTTATGACACAGCGGCAGGGGGAAATATCCGTTGCCTTGTTTTGCCGACCTCCTTGCTCGTCCCCGCTCGCGGCCGCTCAGCGGTGGTGGTTCGTGCAATGAGGGATGCTTGCCTTGCCTTAGCTTCACGAGCTACCCGAATGACCCCCCTGTTCGATGAAGGAATCGCGCCTTAAGCGAGGGGGACAGGGCCACAAGACCAATCCATTATCATTGCTTATACGTGTCACATCTTTAGCACTCGAAACGTGAGAAACTAAGCGCACGTGGTGTGTACTACCAGAGCTGATCTCCCGCGTTATATGGCTAGAATGGGAGCGTGGAACAGCCAGCGGCGCCGGGGAGCTCCGCCTGAGACCCGTACATCCAACTTGCCGTCTTCTCGAACAGAAGAGGCTTTGTACTGCCTACATTATTCACAAATGGAACTGTGAGTTGCACTACTCGGCCGCCGGTCGAGACACCTTCCCCTCAGCGGCTCCCATTCCGCGGCCACCGGCGGCAATTAAGAGGGATGTCAAGGATGCAATTTGTCATGACAGAGCGCGCCGGGGAAGCATCTGCATGCACACCGAGAATTCAAAACCCTCGCGGCATACCGTATCCCACCATTGTCATGATACGTTTGGTACAAGGAGGGGAGGAGGGCAGTCTTCTGCAGCCACTGTGCCCACCATACCACCTCACGTACGTATGCATGCCCCCTTTGACAAAGGTCTGCATGAGATAGACCATTAGGCCGTTCCATGAGCCTCATGTGCAAGCGGAACTCCCCGTTCAACGTGGTACCACACATGGTGCTCTACCTAGGCTCTCTCTTTCTCTAGAAAAGACCGAAAGAGCCTCACTTTCCGGCTTCCCATGACAGCAAGCTTAAGGCCCAGACACACTACTGCTGTCCGAGAAGAGCGTTCGGGAAGCCAAGAAACCATTCTCGAGCGTACAGCACAAGGGACGCTATACCTGAAACCACACGTTTCTTGCAGGTAGGCCCTCACAGAAAGATCCTCATAGAAAGGTTCTCGTAGAAAGGCGCTGCAAATGGCCAGGAAAATACCGATACTGGCAGAACGAAGAGACTTTATGATCTGAAAACAGCAGCAAAGTGCTTTGGAGAACGAAAAGAAGTAGGTATGGATCAAAATGCCTCCTTTACTATGCCCACTGTCGCCTCTCTACACCGAAAAGCCCCAAGAAAAGTGAGGCTACGGCCTTGTGCCACGCGGGTCGCAACGAAAGCGAGTCATCCCCCAGCCTCCTTACCCTTTCTTACACTACATCCAAGTTAACCCCTCCCCTCCGTTCCTTTCCCTTCTCTCCCATTTGTTTTCCGACTCGAAATGACGGGCAATCCCTTCTGCATACGCCGAAGACCCCAAATGCAAGTGTTTCGCGCTTCCCTCAATGTCCCAGCGGTCGTTCATTAATGTGCCTCTGCGGCACAGTGTATCCGGGCAAAGATCAAAGATGTCGGTTATGATTAGCGAGTGCGAGTCTCATTAGTCGCTCAATTCAACTTTACGTAGTTTCCTGTGCCACCAGTCGATCAGTCTTTGTCCTCAACATAGTCACAATGATAGGGGATATATACCTGGGAACTGGCCAGACTTTCCATTCAGTTTGCCGGTCCACCATTCATTCTCGTTCTTTGTGCGACTGATGATCTCAATGACATCTCCAGTCCTGAAGCTCAAGTCGCCCTCTGCTTGTGCCGCATAGTCGTACAAAGCAGTGACGGTCTCGGCAGCAGGTGCTCCGCTGAGTCGGCTGGGCTTGGGCTTGGGTGGAGGAGGCTTTGACTTTGCTGCTGCGATGGCAGCGAGTCCACCGCCAGGCGTTCCGTTCGTTGCCGGAGGAGAATATGGGGGCGGGGGGTTGACGTCGGAGGTTTCGCCCTGCCGAGTGTAACCACCAAACTTCGAGGGCGGCGCTGTGGGCGTTGCTACGGAGGTTGAAGTGGAGGAAGGGCCGGCGGTAAGCAGGTGCTGAGGCTTGCTTTCGATAGCAGGACGGCCATACTTTGGTGGGCGCTTTTGGCCAGTTGTCTTGAACTTCACGATGGTCAGCTTTTCAGCCTGCTCTTGTATGTCGCCTCGCTTCTTGTGGAACGCCTCCAGCACGTCCAGGGTCAGGTCGAAATAGCCAATGTCGCAATGTTGCATCTTCTCATGGAGCGTGTAGAAGATGTTGAGCTGCATGTAGTAGAAGGATTGGAAGAGGGGCTGGATGAATTGCTGCTCGAGGGCGAAGAGCTGTGGCAGCTCCTCCTTGAGCAGATCGTTGAAGTAGTTGAACTCTTGCGTCGCCTGTTCGACGTCGTTTTCGGCTTTCCACAAAGCCTTTTCGTCTTTGGCACTCCGTTCCTTCTTGTCCTGCAGCTTCTTGAGGGTTTGTCGGTGTCGGTCGTAGTCGAGTTTCTTGTGTTCGCGCTTCGCTGCGGTCTTGCGAATGACCTTGACGACGTCAAGCAGCTCGTTGGCTGGGCGAATAACCCTACTTTCGATCATCTCCAGCTCCGGCGCAAGAGTCTCTTGCAGGTCCTTGACGACAGCCTCGTACTCTTCGCAGGCGCGGATGCCCTCCGGGTTGCCGCGAATCTCCAAACTGTCGGGATCCGACATGCGACCAGATATGGGCTTGTAAATCTCCGTCATGGCCTTGCTGAACTCGATCTGGTGGCTGAGCATGCCGTTGATGGCTTCGAAGTACTTCTTGGACTCATCGTGTAATCGCTTCGTCTCGGTCTCGAGCTCCTGAAACCTGCGCTCGGAGTCGATGTAGACAGCATCCTTTGTGTGCTCACCGATGTTGAAGCGGGACTTGAATTGCTGGGGCGCCTGTTCGTGACAAGGAAAAATAGATCATCAGCCGGCAATCCTGTTTCCCGTCCTCACGCCATAGCGCGGAAGGGACGGGGAGACCCCTCATTTAGTGGAAACACGTACCCGAATGACGCTTTTCTGGAAGCCCCGGAAGCTCATGGCGGGGTGGAACTGTGGTGTTGATGTGGCGGATTAGGTGTTGTGAAAGTCGTGCCAATGGAGGGCAAAGGTGGTAATATCGTGGGATAAGGTTATGACGAGGGTATTCGCTGTCTGAGGGTATTCCACGTCCAACCTTTTGAGGAGTGGGCTTTCGCAACCTGATTGTCGCCGGTGACGACGTAGGCGTGGCTGTGCCGGTCAGCTTCTGCGCAAGACCGCTTGGCTGTGGCGCATGAGATGCCGAAAAACAGGAGCTAAGGCCCTATTATTTGGGAGCTAAGGTACCCAAAGTAGGTGCCTGGCGGGGGTCAAACGGGAAGGACGGAGCACAGTGAGCCTGTAAGGTAAGTAGGGGTGTTTTGCGGTGATGGCGCCTGGGTTTGGCAGACGAGAAGGTAGAGGGGAAAAGATTCGATGGAAGAAAGAGATCGAAGCTTGAGGACATTCGGAGCATCAAATTGGGAAATTGAACAATGCAGAGCGAAAGGGCAAGTGGAATACAGTTGTTCGGTCGCGGCGAATGCGGTAAACTACCAGGTACATACATACCTACGTAGGGCGCGAGGCGACTCCGAGAGCCCGTTCCTTTTCCCACCAAAGAAACCTCGTACCCAGTCCGCATCCAGCAAAAGACGAATCTACCTGGTCCTGGGAGGCGTGCGCGTGCGCGTTTTGTTAGGTAATCATTCTCCTTCTCTAGTGCACCTGCCTTGGGCATTGGAGGCCCGGCCCAGTCTTGGGCTTCTGCTTCTCGGAGGGTCGGTCTTGACAGGTGCCGTAACCGAATCCGCCCCTCGAAAGGCCCGCATCTCAATGGGGAACGTCATCAACTGGGAGGAGCCGTAGGATCTGGCCAATCATGACCCAGCTGTTTATCCCCGACCCCGAGGCGGTCGGAGACCCGATCGAATTTGTCAAAAAATCCCAATAGCGAGGGCGGCAGCTCCTCCTTCTAGAAATTATTTCTCACCTTTTTGTCTTTCTTTCCTTGAAGCTCGTTTCCCTCTTCTTCCCTACGCCATCACCATCAATCACATCATGGCTAGCATCACTTCCACCGCCTTTAGGCAGGCGGGTCGCCTATGCCGTCACACAACAGGACCTGGAATTCCCTCGCGAGGGATTTCCTCATTATCAAGGGTGGCGACAGCTCCTGCGCAGAGATTATCTCAGCAGCGCAGATACGTCTCCGAGACGAAGCGTGATAATGCACAGGTCAACGTCGAGACGGCTATCAAACTCGACAAGAAGGACTTCATCGATGTCGTACCCCAGTCTCCCGATGCACCAAACGTCATGGTTAGCCCCATGGCCGAGGTGCTGAAGCAAGTCACTACGATGGAGGAGGGCCAGCGTCCTATCTATCTGGACATGCAAGCCACGACTCCCGTCGATCCCCGTGTCCTCGACGCTATGCTACCGTTCTATACTGGCATCTACGGCAACCCCCACTCGAGAACACACGCCTACGGATGGGAGAGTGAACAGGCCGTTGAGACGGCACGGCAGCACATTGCGAAGCTCATCGGTGCCGATTCCAAGGAAATCATTTTCACCAGCGGCGCCACCGAAAGCAACAACATGAGCATCAAGGGTGTCGCGAGATTCTTTGGCAGATCGGGCAAGAAGAGGCACATTGTCACATCGCAGACTGAGCATAAGTGCGTCCTGGACAGCTGCAGGCATCTTCAGGATGAGGGCTTTGAAGTCACGTATCTTCCTGTCCAGAACTCTGGTTTGATTGACATGGACGAACTGGCTGCCGCTATCCGCCCCGATACTGCTCTTGTCAGCATCATGTCCGTCAACAACGAAATCGGTGTCATTCAGCCCTTAGAGCAGATTGGAAAGCTCTGCCGGGAGAAGAAGACGTTTTTCCACACCGACGCTGCCCAAGCTGTCGGAAAGATTCCCATGGACGTCAACGCTATGAACATCGACTTGATGTCCATCTCGTCCCACAAGATCTACGGCCCCAAGGGTATTGGAGCTTGCTACGTCCGCCGGCGGCCGAGAGTTAGGCTCGACCCTATCATCAGCGGAGGTGGACAGGAGAGAGGCCTGCGAAGCGGCACTCTCGCCCCGTCGCTGGCTGTCGGCTTCGGCGAAGCGTGCCGCATCGCGTACGAGGAAATGGAGGTACGTACTGATTCAACTTGTCGTCTTGCTTTTTATCTCCTTCCTGCCACTCCCTGGATGATGATTCGCTCTATACATGCATGGCTTTCTGAATGTCCCGTGACAAGGACGTCCATGTTGATTCATAGCACCGTATCTGATCCAACCTTTCTTCGTCCGTCATGTTTGTTGTCATTGTTGCGAAACAACTGCTGACAGATGCTATAGTACGACTCGAAGCGCATTAAGGCGCTATCCGATCGTCTCCTCAACGGTCTCCTCTCGATGGAGCACACGTCACAAAACGGTGACCACGAGCACTTTTACCCTGGATGTGTAAACGTTTCGTTCGCCTACGTAGAGGGCGAGTCTCTCCTCATGGCTTTGAAGGATATTGCCTTGTCTTCTGGCAGTGCTTGCACGTCTGCGTCTTTGGAGCCCAGCTACGTCTTGCGTGCGCTAGGCAACAGTGATGAGAGCGCCCACAGCAGTATCCGATTCGGTATTGGACGTTTTACAACCGAGCAGGAGATTGATTACGTTCTCAAGGCCGTCAAGGAGCGGGTCGATTTTCTGCGTGAACTGAGCCCTCTTTGGGAATTAGTTCAGGAGGGTGTCGACCTGAACACGATCCAGTGGAGCCAGCATTAAGCATAGGTTCCGTACGGTACACGTGCCTGCGCACTCGACCTCGTCTATCCCAAGCAAAACCCACGGGTTACGCGAGGTCCGCGCAAGAATTCTCCCGCATCTCTCTAATGCAGAGTTGCCTGTACTAAAACCCACATTTGAGATACCTAAACAGCCAGCCTTTCGTTTTTGTGCTCGGGGATATTGGAGTTGGGACTGGGCCGACCAAATGGAAGTCGGAAATTTGACCGGAAAGTCCGCTAGCAGTCGAGTTCAACATGGTGACAATTGGCTGTTGTTGATGAACTTGAACCTGTACACTACTACATATTATTCTGGCATGAATGACAACGCGGACGCCTTGGGCAGTGAAACATGAAGCAGACGATGCCTTTGCTTTGAGTATTCTCCGCTAATGAGTAACCAGCATTTTAGCTTTGAATCAAGGGAAAGCATGCCCATCCCTAAAATGATTACATGTAAATGCTCAACAAGCACAACACCTTTCAGATCTGCATGGAGTGTCAGATGCCCAAAGCTGTGAGAGCTCCAGAATATTCTGGAGGGCTGCGACTGCGACGAGCTTATTTAAGGGCAGCTCGAGGATGATATGGCTTATTTCCTTAGACAAAAACGGCTAGTGCTGTACCATGAATGCGACAGTCCGATGCAGGCCAATATTCAGTCGCGTTGTTGCGCCATGCTCTTGTCTGATTATCTGATTGCCCAGGGTGCATCTTGCCAAGGCGGACGGGAGAGGTGCATCAACCATTCCTCATCAGGTAGCATGCTGGAACGACAGATTCCAGACAAGCTCTGATTACGTCTTTTGTGGGCTCACATGGCCATGACAATACGTCTCAGTTGTTGAGACGGCAAGTACGAGGAGATATCGGAAAGGAGGCAACGATGGCGTTGCTGGCTGATGAAGAAAGGGTGAAGTCGCGAGATGACATCATGTAAGGCGTGCAAGGTGCAAAGCTGCCCCTCCTTCCTGGGTTCCCCTCCACACTGGCCCCCTACTGTGCTTTTGCACCCAGAAGGCCCTTCTCCAATATGACATCACACCTTCAGCTCAACCTGGCAAACACGATCGCGATTGCCAGAACAACGAGATATCACATGTTGCAGGCGGCCTACTGCAGGAATGTTGCGAGCCTTGGCTCTGGCTTCTTTTAGATAAATACCAGTCCTCTCCCCAACTTCAACATTTCTTTTGACCACCAACTACACCACAACCCATCAGACTCGCTTCCAACTCACTTACAAACAAATAAATTTATCAACCAACCCCACCAAACCAATTATCACCATGTCTGCCAGCAACGACAACACCTCTACCCTCAAGTCCTACGTCGACTCTGCCACTGGAGCTGCCCAGAACCTCCTTGGCTCCCTCACCGGAAACACTGCCGACCAGACCAAGGGCGAGGCTAAGCAGGACAAGGCACAGGTTGAGCACGATGCCTCCCACGCTACCGCCAAGCTTCCCGGCTTCACTGCTACCGCCCAGGGCGTGAGCAAGGACGACCCTGACCGTACCAGCGGTTCATGGAACCAGACCGTCGGCTCTGCTAAGGAGACTGTTGGTGGTCTCGTTGGCTCCGAGGTAAGTTAATGTGACTCCTTTTGGCCACTGAAGCTGACATTTCAACTACAGAACCTCAAGCAGCAAGGCCGCCAGCAGAACCTTGAGGGTCAGTCGCAGGAGGCCAAGGGCCAGCTCAATGACTACACCTCTGGCATCGGCAACCGTATCCAGGGCACCGTCGGCAGCGCTGTCGCTGGCCTCACCGGCGACAAGGCTGGCCAGGAGCACTACCAGGGTCTGCACGACACCGGCAAGACTCAGCAGCGTGGTGCCGAGCACGATATCCAGAAGCAGGCCGAGGCTAAGCAGTAAAGTATGGACAAATCCTCCTGGTTTCACTAGTATGAGCGATGGCTGGCGTGGTGAAGGATACACACATGGAATTTGATACCCCCTTGCACGAGAGAATGCATATCCCTAGATAGTCCTGAAGGTAGACGGTGAATTAAATCATCCGCCTCATTCGTTACCTCCATCTCTTGTGCGCCTATGGTTGACACAAGGAAGCAAACCCAGATCTTTCGTAACGCATTGTGCCGTGGCATCCGGATTGGGAAAGTGGGTTGGTGCAATGCCGACTCATGGTATCCAGGATCCCCGCCCTTAACCCCCTGCGACAGGCTCTGGGAAGGCACGAAACGGTGAGCCGTGGGAAACCTAGTTCTGATATCGATTCTGCTCGCGATACCAGCGAGGCAGGTACTGAGGGTCGATGCCACACTTTTGCTACCTTAATGTCATGCACCTACCGGCGATCGGAAGGAACTAGCCACCCCGCTGACCTCGGGTTGCAGCGCAAGTGCATGCACAAAAAGCCTATACGCCATAGAATAATGCAAGTCTCCAGCCACTTACATAGCAAGTGCAGGGAGCCAAACATAGGCCGCAGCTTGCAGCGTTTGGATGGCACACTACCTATGGCGCTGGGAGGACAGACATGTAAGGTACCTAAGATCAAGGCAGTGTAAACAGCCAGTCGAATTTGCATGTCTTGACCGTGCAGTTCTGATGACTTCCCACAGTTGCACACATTGCCTTTTCTCATTCCCCCTTCATCGCGATTTGGACACCTACAAACCAACACCAGCAGTTATGCTACCTCTCGGCTCTGTGCATTCGCATCATCTTGTCTTGTCGCTGACCGCCAGACAAACACCCCTTGCCCAACGCCTACTGCCCACCCGCAATGCTAGGTCTCAGGTTCTAGACCTCTATGTCTCGTCTTCGAACCACCACCAACACCACCAAAGGCAACCACTGGCCGCCAAAGTTGCTCCCCTTCCCCTCAAAGTGAGTGGTGCGAGGGCTGGCTTCGCCCACGATATGCAGCACAGTGGATACTGCCAAAACCCACAGAACGAAGCCCCGAAAACGAGGGCCACGATGAAATCGGTGCTACTGCTACCGCTGGTCACACGTCCAGCCCTCGCCGACGGGTAGCCCCTCTCGCAATTCTCGAATACCCAAGGAGCGCCGGCCCCAGCGGATCGGTTCTCGAGCCACATTCGGGCCACACGGTGAAGCCATGCTGGATACAGAATTTGGCCTTGGTCTGTCCAGTGATAGGTGACGCTTCCATCTGCAGCTGCAGGGGAGGGCACCAACCATGGGAGCGTCGCATCCCACGTCCACGAACGGTATCCGTCTTGGAGCGACCTCGATGTCCTTTATTGGCTCCAGCCGCCCAGTGGCTGCATGTCGCGAGAAGTAGATGCAAGGGAGAAACGCACCGAAGAGGGGCAGAAAGAAGCAAGGAAGGGGAGGCATTATTTGATTGCGACTGCGTCTGGAGCCGACTTACATACCCTAACGTCGTACTGGCGCACACAGCACTGGGCCGAATGAGATGACTGCTGCCGTGCTGTGCCATTCACCACCCTACCACTGAGAAGGCCTCGAAGCCCTCCTTGCCCTCCCGCCCTCTCTGATTTCATGTGCGCACTTCTATCGTCATCAATGTTGCCTCCTACTTTCCCTACATTTTGCCAGTGCCATTCCGCTTCGCTGTCTCCGCGTCGCAGATCGCGGTCCTTCATAGACCTACCTTCTGACCGACAAACGCTGCTCCGTCGCATCATGTCGCCGTAGTCCATCGCCAGTTCACTCGCCACTTAAACCCTTCTATTCCGTGCTTCACTCTCCGCTATGGCCGAGACCGAGGCGCGCCAGTGGACAATCGTCCTGATCCTGACCGCACTCATCCTTTCCTTCGTCGTCCTATCCCAGATCCTGACAACATATATTACTGCCTACCGTGTCGCTCCCAACGAAATCATCTCATTCATCGACGCCGTTGACTTCTCGGTCGAGGAGAACGAGAGCTACGACCGCGATGTCGCCAAGGTCCAGCGCCTTGAAGACAAGCTCCGCCTCGGTCGCCTGCTCCGCGAGATCCAGAAGGGTGGTGACGACCTGCGCGAGGACATTAGCTCTCTGCTCCTCTCCGACGACACCACCGCCCTGCGCATGAGCGCTCGTCTTCTCTGGGCCAGCAAGCGCCGCGATCTCGAAGAGCGCGTCCGCCGACTGGATCTCGTGAGGATGCGCTTTCTCGTGGTATACATGGGAATGGTTGCAGAGCGGGCGACTGCCACAGCGGAGCGACAGGTGCCCGTGACAACGCCGCAGAGAGATCCGGAGAAGACACCCGTGTCTCCATCCTTCACACCACCTATGACCGCGTTGAACGCCAGTTTGACGCGCGCACTGACGGAAGAGATTCGCGAGAGGCCGCCGCTGAGGAGGCTAACTACCCAGGCCATCGGTCATCGCGAAAACACGGGAACAGGGCACAAGCTTGGATGGGCGGGTGTGGTGCAGGAGTTGCAAAAAAGTCCTCGGATGCACAAGAGACGCTCTTCTATCGAAAGGTCCATCGAGCAGGAGCTGGCGAATGCCAAGCTGACAATCTGATTTGTAGCGGATGAAGAGGCGTTGCCTGCCGCAGACGTTGAAATGCATCGTCCGCAGATGACGGCGATCATGGACACGCGAGCAACGACGAAAGCAGCGGAACATCGGCTTACGACTAAAGGTTACATGGAATTCACGACGTATGAACTATTGCATATGCATCAATGGCGGACGGCATTACCGTCTGGCTATATCCGGCATCTGGCCTAGAGCAGCATGTTTTTTGACAACAGCAGTAGCACATACCGGCTCTTTTGCACTTGTGCACTTTTGGTAGCGGACACGAATTACGACGAAAATCACGGGAGGGGGGTTTGGTGATAGGCGTATGGGGGACACGGGGTTGCAGGTTCGGCTCATAAGCTGATGCGGGAGGAAATTTGTTTTTACTGTTTTTGCCGTTTCTTTAGGAGGACCTTTACATCATTTCACGTGGATGAGATACCCCTTTTCACAGCATTGTTAGCCCCTTCTTGGTCCATACGGCCCCAGTCTACACTACACATCAGCGGTTAGTCTTTTGTTCGGCTCTCTTCGTATTGAAGACATTGATCCTCGAGCTCAACCGTACCTCGCCTGTGTCCTCGACGTCGGTACACAACTTGTCAGCTCAATGTCCAGTGAGCGAGACGTCGTCAGGGCCAGTGCTGTTCCTTTCGCCAACTGAACGCTTGTTAGAAATGTGTGTCGGTTGAGCACTTCGGAATCATCATCTTACCATCCAGAGCCACCAAGAACCGGCTCACGCAGTTATAGCACGCAACCTAAATCTCATCGTCAGCCGCTCTTCTCTTACTCCCACCCCCCACCACTCGTTGGTCTCACTTACCGTTGTCGTAATCTCCACGACCTCCCGTTCGCTGAACAACGACTTCAACTTGTCAGAAGTCTCATCCTTGACCCTCACGTTCCTCGTCATCTCATCCGAGTACACCAGAACGGCCCATTGCTTCTCGCTCAAATGCAGCGCGGGCCGAGCGCCTAGCTCCAGCGGCGCCTCGACTTTGACGGCATCCATGGCATCCGCCGAGACGCCCGCTGCGACAGCCAGCGGCGCGTGGTGGCCCCATTCGTACCAGGCCCGGTTGACGACGGCGACGCGCGAAATGGCGAGCTCGCGCAGGTCCGCGGGGATGGTGGTCTGCGTGCGGACGGCGCCGAGGAAGGAGTTCCAGCCGTCGGCAACGGGCGGGGCGTGTAGAAGAGCCAGGTCGAGGGGCTGCAAAGGCCGGGGGTTGCGGCGGGCTTGGATCCGGGAGACGATGGCGGCGTCTTCCGGGGTTGAGGTTGGCGGCGGGTTGGCGACGTAGGGGATGCGCATTTTGTACTTGGGGGTGGGGTGTTTTGCTGTTGGCGGCAGGTATGGTGACTTTTTGGGTTTGAAGAGATTCAGGAATCTGGCCAAGGGGGGCATGTAAAGATCACTATGGTAGGAAAACGGGTTGAAGCCGCAAGCAAGAAATATCGTGTGTAAGTTGACGTGTGAGCCCTCCGATGTCTTATATTAAGGTGTTCCGGAAGAGCGCGGGGTTATGAGTCCCGTCTCCACATCCCGAGAATCGGGCGGGCCGAGCGAGCGTTCTTCCCCCTCCCTTTCTGTTCTCCCGGTTGAATGCTGTCCCGGCCTTGCCGGTGTCGCTATCCAGCGACTCTGGCCGCAGCACGCCTGGGACGAACTTTGGCTAGGGTGCCGGCAGCGGTGGGTAATTTTCAGTGGAGAGCGTTTGGGGGTGCACTGTATGACATGCATGGAGAAAGTATGGAGTTGGCCCTTCGCGCTTGCGGAAGTTTGTTACCGCAGTAAACACTGCGAATAGAGGTTAACGATTGGGGGTTTTCGGCTCATGTTTTCGGCTATGAGCCGAAACTACGACAATACGGCACCGCAAGACCAGCCAGCCAAGTACATCTGGGTCGCTCGAGCGACACTTTTACTTTTGTTGTATTCGAGTTACAAGAAACCCGTTAGACTCCTCCTAAAGTCTCCCTGTCTGCGGAACCCACCCATCGAGGAGATCTCAAAGTCAATCGCCAGGAGCGCTCTCTATATGACAGTCATTGCAGCTCTGTTCTTCAGTCAACTGTTGGTCCGGTTTCTGCTTGCCTTCAGTCTTGGGAAATAACTGGCGATTTTACCTTAGTCTTATACAGACGTTCCTTACTGTCCTCACAGCAAAAGAAGGAAGCAGCTTCAACGACCCTGCAAAATACTTTGCCTTGGGTCTGCAAGGGTACATCGACTTGATGAAGAGCGACGTGGACATCACCGAGGTTGAAGCGCTGACGTCGACCCGAAATTGGCTGCAGCGCCTGCCTAAACCCAAACTACCTTCAGCACACTTCAGGCAAGCTCGCCCCCTGAACAGCTCCCTTTTCCTCCACTAGCCAACGCGCCACGAACCCCTTCCCTTAGCAACCACTCACTGAACTGCAACTGGGGAAAAAGTGAGGCGCGACGCGGTCACGTGAACAGCTCCTGCCTCGCCCAATTTACGCGGTGGATTTTTCGGATCTCGCGTCGCCAGCAGCAACCTGGAACCTTTCGTTCTTCAACCCCCTTCTCTGCCACCACATCCGTCACTCACCTCGCAGCGACGATGGCGGAGATCAAAATCGACAGCAAGGCCTTCCACGAGCGCGTCACGCGCCTCGCGGGCGCCTGGAAGAATGACTTGCGATCCAAGGATGGCAACATCTTCCACGGCGCCTCGTCCATCGTCGTCATGATGGGCAAGGTGGAGGAGGTGCCCGAGCTGCACAAGAACAACGCCATGCATGTCAGTCGCATCCTTCCAATCCGTAACGACGCGAGCCGCCCCATTTGCGTTCGCCATCAGTTCAATGCATGAGTCGAAAAAACTGACATTTTTGGGACAATAGTTTTGGCTTCTCGGCTACGAATTCCCGACGACGATGATGCTGCTGACGACCGACAAAATCTACATTTTGACGACTGCGAAGAAGGGTGAGGAGTTTTCGCCATCAACGCGCCACACGTGCGACGGATCTTGGCTAACGCAAACATAGCGAAACATCTCGAGCAGTTGAAGAACGGCCGCTTCCCCCTCGAGGTCCTTGTCCGAGGCAAGGACGCAGCTGAGAATGAAAAGCTGTTTGTCAAGCTTGCTGAAGTCATCAAGGCTTCGGGCGTGAGTCGCTGCCCTCAATGCGTCATGCGTCGATTGCCACTAACACACCTCTCCTGCAGAACAAGGTTGGCACCATCGCCAAGGACACCTCCAAGGGTCCCTTCATCGAGGAGTGGAAGAAGGTCTTCGCCGATCAATGCAAGGACGTCGAAGAGGTCGATGTGTCTCAGGCCCTTTCCCAACACGCCTTTTCCGTGAAGGACGAAACCGAGCTCCGAGCAATGCGAACTGCGTCCAAGGCCTGCGTCGCCTTGATGACCCCCTTTTTCCTCGAGGAAATGTCGGACATTCTTGATAAGGAGAAGAAGGTCAAGCACAGCGCATTGGCAGACAAGGTTGATAAGAAGCTTGACGACACCAAGTTCTGGAAGACGGTCGAGCTACCCAATAAGACCAAGCTTCCTCAGGACTTGGACCCGGCTCAGCTGGACTGGGTTCTGGGTCCCTTGGTGCAGAGCGGTGGCAAATACGACTTGAAGATGAACTCGGAGAGCAACGACGACATTTTGCACCCTGGTACTATTGTTGCCGCCATGGGCTTGCGCTACAAGTCATACTGCTCTGCGATCGCTCGTACCTACCTGGTAGACCCGAACAAGTCGCAGGAGAGCAATTACAAGCTTCTTTTCAACATTCACAACATGATCCTGAAGGAGGTCCGCGACGGCGTCGTAATCAAGGAAGTCTACAACAAAGCTTTGAGCATGATCAAGGCGAAGAAGCCTGATTTGGAAAAGCACTTCCTGAAGAACGTTGGTTGGGGCGTCGGCCTGGAGAACAGGGACCCAACTTTGATTCTCAACGCGAAGAACTCCCGAGCCCTGAAGGATGGCATGACCCTTGTCATTACCACCGGTTTTAGCGATATCGAAAACCCCCAACCGCAGGACAAGAACAGTAAGATTTACTCCTTGGTCATTACCGATACGATTCGTGTCACCACAAGCGAGGCCGTCGTTTTCACCGGAGAGACTCCCATCGATGCGGATTCGAATTCATTTTTCTTCAAAGACGAGGAAGAGGCCCAGCCTACGCCCAAGAAGGAGAAGAAGGATTCCCGAGTTGGTGCTGTTGCTACGAAGAACATCACTTCTACGAGGTTGAGATCCGAGCGAACCACGACTGTTGACGACGATGCGGACAAGAGACGCCGTGAGCATCAGAAGGAGTTGGCGTCCAAGAAGCAGAAGGAAGGTCTGGCGCGCTTTTCTGAGTCCACCAGTGGACAGAATGGCACGGAGGTGAAGAAGTTCAAGCGCTTCGATTCATACAAGCGCGATAATCAGTTTCCTCCCAAGGTCCGTGATCTGCAGATCGTGGTTGATGCGAGAAACGACACAGTCGTTCTGCCTGTCATGGGCCGTCCTGTTCCTTTCCACATCAACACAATCAAGAACGCGAGCAAGAGTGACGAGGGTGATTGGTCGTTCCTGCGAATCAACTTCTTGTCTCCTGGTCAGGGTGTTGGTCGCAAAGACGACCAGCCTTTTGAAGACGCTTCGGCCCACTTCGTCAGAAGCTTGACGTTCCGCTCGACGGATGGTGACCGCTACCAAGAAATCGCAACTCAAATCTCGAACATGAAGCGGGATGTGAACAAGAAGGAGCAGGAGAAGAAGGAGCTGGAGGACGTTGTCGAGCAAGACAAGCTCGTCGAGATAAGAAGTAAGTTGAAATTCACCATGGAAGTTTTTGCGCTGTTGCTAACAAGCTACCAGACCGTCGTCCCGCCGTGCTTGACAACGTCTTCATCCGTCCTGCCATGGAAGGCAAGCGGGTTCCTGGTAAGGTGGAAATCCACCAGAATGGTATTCGCTATCAGTCTCCTCTAAGCACCCAGCAACGCGTGGATATTCTATTCTCAAACGTCCGCCACCTCTTCTTCCAGCCCTGCCAGCACGAATTGATCGTCATCATCCACATCCATCTGAAGGACCCCATCATGGTTGCCAACAAGAAGAAGACCAAGGACGTCCAGTTCTACCGAGAGGCAACGGACATCCAGTTCGATGAGACAGGTAACCGCAAGAGGAAGTACCGGTACGGTGACGAGGACGAGTTCGAGCAGGAACAAGAGGAGCGTAGGCGCCGCGCCGAGCTTGACCGTCTGTTCCAAGGCTTCGCCCAGAAGATGGCTGAGGCTGGTAAGAACGAGAACCTCGAGGTGGATGTGCCTATCAGAGATCTCGGCTTCCACGGTGTGCCGTTCCGAAGCAACGTCTTTATCCAGCCTACAACTGAGTGCCTGATCCAAGTTGTTGAGCCGCCATTCATGGTCATTACCCTGGAGGACATCGAAGTTGCCCATCTGGAACGTGTTCAATTTGGCCTCAAAAACTTTGATCTTGTGTTTGTCTTCAAAGACTTTACACGGCCACCATATCACGTCAACACCATTCCAGTTGAGTTCCTCGATCACGTCAAGGAATTCCTAGACTCTTCAGACATCGCCTACTCCGAGGGTCCTCTCAACCTGAACTGGCCGACGATCATGAAGACGGTCACTGCCGATACCCACCAGTTTTTCCTCGACGGAGGTTGGTCCTTCTTGCAGGCTGATTCTGACGACGAGGATGCCGGTTCGGAGGATCAGGAGAGCAACTTTGAGATAGAATCCGACGAACTCGAGGAGGCTTCTGAGTCGAGCGAAGAAGATTCCGACTTTGGCTCTAATGTCTCCGATGAAGAGGACGACGCCGAGATGAGCGATGAAGATGAGGGCGAGGACTGGGACGAGCTTGAGGCGAAGGCGAAGAAGCGTGACCGCGAGGATGCTCGAGGTGGCGCCGATGAAGACGATGGCCGGGGCCGCAAGAAGCGGAAGCACTAAGAAGGGTCACTCTCTTCGTCTCTGGCATGATGCGGGAGATGGCGGACCGCAGACACAGACGGAAGCGATCTTTATGAGTGCACTGTGCTTATTATCTCGTCAATTGTATTATCAAAATTGTTGTGTAGGCGTCTTGGGATGAGTGGAGGAGAGGTCATTGGTGATCAAGGGTCTGCCTCCAGTGGACGGCGGAACGACGAAACAGATAGCTTTCTTATTAATCAATGATTCCTGCATGGAAAACCCGATTGTTTGTTGCTATTTACGTTTTATCTGGTCTGCCGTTGTCGTAAGCAGCGACAAGTGTGTGTGTGTGTGTGTGTGTGTGTGTTCACAGAATTGCTCATTTCACGTCGGACGGACGGGTTCCTAATGGGACAGGAAGGACCATGTATGAGTTTGAAGCGATGTTGCTGGTCTACCTGATGTCGAAACCAAATAACTCCGGATCCCTCGGTAAGCTAAGGACGGTTTCTGGTTTCTGCTGGTTGCCTACCTCGCCCTCGTTCCTGTTGGGGGGTGGAAGAAAAAGAAGTCCACGTGAAGACGACGGCACGCGCAAGGACGGTTGGTTGAAACCCAAGAAAGTCGTTACAGGCAAAAAAGAAAAAAGAAGCAACGCGCGTTGACCAGCCGGTGCAGAGCAGCAAAATAACAAAACACCTTCCCCTCTCAAGACCTCTCTCTCTCTCTCTCTTAGGCAGCGGGAGGTGTGGGTGATGTAGGGGGGAACTTGGCTGAAAAAATCCTGTTGCCCCCGTTACTCATACAAATTTCATGTCATTCCGTACAAAAACGCCGCAGGCCAGGCTTTCCCTTCCCAAAAACCACAGTCCACCAACCTCATAACGGCGACATGGGTAGAACCAGGCGTTGCCCCCCAACGGATGATGCGGTGACGCTGTATGCCATTGTCGTCGATGCCACGGAGGGGTCGGTGGCATTGGAAACTGTACGGCTGTGGAGAGGGCACTGCGACTCATCGCGGGCCTTCTAGGCTTCGCCGGGTCGTACTTCACGACCTGATGCAATTGCCGAGCTGGCGCCAGCACCCTGCTTGGACCCTGGTGCGTTGTTCCAGGACAGGTAGGTGTGGTCACCCAGCTTCCTGTGCAGGGGTCAGCCTTTGCTTCTGTGAGCTTCAAGTTATGGAGAAGGATCACTTACCTCGGCTTGATGAGATGAGTGACAGTGAAGACTACACCGAGGAGAATACACATGCCACCAACTACGACATATGCAATACCGAGGAAAGGGTTTCTGCCGCCCATGATTGTACGCGTGGTGATAACGATGGACTTGGTTCCCTTGTACTCCGTTGTTGGGAAATCTAGACTTGTCAGCACTGCCTGGCTCGTGCAAATCTTACCACAAAAACCTACTGTCGGTAATATTGACTTCGTATTGGCCTTGCTTCATGGTCTCATCGTCGTTCCGCTGGTATAATTTACTGAACGACGGCAACCCAGCAGTCCTCATCCATACCTGAAAAGCAGGCCACTTGGAGATATCTGGTGGGAGGTGCTCGGCGGTGTAATTGGGATACCGGACTCTCCAATTTGGTGGCGGCACAACATCCTCGGGGTTGTACTTGGTTTTGCCGTAAAGGTCAGCATCGGACGCCCAGGCAATGTTCTTGTCCGTCGACATCGGGTATATCTCGTCTTGTTGCAACCAGCGGGGCGAGGTGAATGTATCGTTGAACATTGAGTTTGCAATCAATCCTAGCAGTCCTTTAGTCTACTGAAAGAGGGCACCGCAACCAGCACCAAGACTTACCACAGGGATAATACGGCTTCCCGGCTTCTTTATCCCACTCAAGGGGCTCGCAGGAGGAGCTGTTGACATTACTGCCAGACTCCGCATTACCCTTGAGCTGCTTGTCATAGAAAGACGCGACGTATCGTCTGTGGTTCTGATAAAAGTTCGTGAGGTGATAGTAGAACAACACCGGTGGCCCCATGTCTTCGGGGATAGTGAACTGGATCCTGCATTGCTTCGCTGGGTATGTAATCGGTCCATCCTCAACTTCGATGTCCGTCACAGCCCACACAGCATTCTTGGTCTGGTCGTCACTCTTGAACGCAGTGCTAATGTATTTCGAATCCATGGCCTCGAGGTTCTCCGTTGCTTCGGCAAGACAGTTGGTGTAGTCGATCCGTATCTCCTTGACCTGCAGGACGTGTTATTTAGCGACCGCTCCATAAGTAACGGGCGGCGTGCATTTACCTTGGCACTTGCGTAGAGCAGTAGTCCACCGATGGGAGCGAAGATGATGCCGATAATGAAGAACAGGGGCAAGACAGTCTTAGGCGTCAAGATCGGTCTGCAACAGTCAGCCGCTAAGGTCTGTCGCCGCGATTTGACGTCGCAAAGACATCGCCATGAACTTACTGCCATGCCTTCAAGCGCTGTTGACGAAATGCCGTATCTAATCAAACACACCAGTATCAGCACCGCTTTCCTCGTTTCGCTCGAATCCCAGCGCTTCCGCGACCGCCGAAGGGAGGTTGACATCGGTCCGGGGCTTCCACGTACTTGCAGGCCGGCGGCTCTTCTTCTTCTCCTCCTTCTTTCCTGTGTCATGTTGCGGGTCGATGGAGTCAGCGTGATTGACGCCTGGCGATGGTTCGGGCATCTTGGGCAATCATGCACTCTCGGGGGTGCGCGATTGAAGTGGTGACAGGAGGGAATCAACTGCTGTCGTTGAAGTCCGGGCTTGAATGCGCTTGCCCGGCAAGACAGGAGACTTGGAGGTCAGCGAGAGTGTGGCTTGGCGTCCAATGCATGGATTGGGCCTAGCGTCGTGGCTTAGCGGTCCACTTGTTCGTCAGTCATGGAGCACGGGCGGACACTGCAAAGTGCTTGATCACAGTGCAGTCATCAGTTTAAACATCTAATTCACTGTGAATGATCCGCTGTGGAGGACGAAGAGTACCAAAGACGCTCACTTAGATGACAAAAAGATTGGTGAACAGTCTTGCAGTAGAGCCATGCTTGACAGGGCGCTAACAGTGAAGGACCCTAGTCTACATTTCTAATATTATCATTTCACACAACTCCACCGCTCCACTACGCGGTTTTGCAATGACATTCGATCAGGAGAAAGGTTCAGTCAGATGCAACAAAAATGCAAAAGCCAGCCCAAAACCTCCACTAGTCCAAGCACGAAAGGTAGGCAAACGAGTTGACCGGAGGTAGACTTGTGCCTTGGAAGCAAAAACAACCAAAGAGAAAAAGAATACTTCCGAAACCGAGAATCGAACTCGGGGCTATGCCTAACCTCTCAACGGAGATGAGAGGGCATCATGTTGGCCACTACACCATATCGGATTTGCTATGTTTAGGCTGATCGTGTACATACTTATATACATCTATGTTATCACCCTAAGGAGGCCAATCTTCCTCGTGCATCTACTCTCTCCCGTTATGTCCTTTGCCAATAATTTCTGTTATTTGACGATTCACATATGAACTCCTGGGTGAGTCTTGTAACTTGCTCGGTTAGTCGATTGCACAAACAGGGCCATAAAATACGATATTGACGAACTGAAGATGTGTAATCCTCCCTTCCACCCTAGCCCCATCGCTCTTATTTTACTCTCAGGGAGAAACGGCTCAGTAACAGGCGAAGTTGTGGTGATGATAATAAAACCAGACTCAAGAGGAGCGATGGTGTGCCGTTAGGCTGTTCCTTATCCTATTAGTGGCCACGCGCGCTCCAAGCGACCTACCATCGCTGAGGACGCAACCCATTTCTGCAGGGTCCAATGAAATACTGGGTTCTTTCGGATATTGGCATACATGGGTGTTGTTTTAGGTGGGAAGCTGGCCGACAGGATTCTGTGTTCCCATATCAAGAAGCAAAAAGCGGCGCAAGAGGTGACTGACCATCTGTCAACGGTCAGATGTACGACCCAAAGGGAACATTGCCGCAAACTTCAAAGAGACTGGCGGCTGAAATGCCTCATCATATATGCTAACCAGAACTCGACAGGACGCATTCGCATGTCAATGTCGGACGGACCACAAGCAGCCTGGTGACACAAGAGACTTGGCTGTCTGAAATCGACGAGCCGCTGGAATTGCAGGCGAAAGCAGCGGGCTGATGTCGGCTAGGGAGGGATTCCTGAGACCAACAGGTAAGACCTCTGCTAGGAAAGGGATCGGGCTCCCCTTGGCTGCACCCCTAAAATGGCCGTACCGACTTCGATCAACGGGCTATCGAATGGACGAGCCACTGACAGCCGAGTTTTAGTGAGGGGCAATTGCGGGCGGACGGGGTAGACCCACCGAAAGCGCCCTGAAATTCCACGGGAGGCTGTCCCCATGATGACATGGCCGAAACCAGGGGACCCAGGGTGCCTTGAGCTTGAGGCCTCTGGGAGACCGGAGAGTTGAAGTGGACGGACGGTACGTATCTCTGCCTCGGTCTTGAGGCAATACCTAGCTGACGCGAGCAAACGTGAGCCAGTCAGAGGCGGCGCTGAGAGCTGCACAGAATCGCAACCGAAGCGGCTTGGAAGTGGAAGCTGAAGCCCGGACACTTCGGGCTGCAGGGTAGGGGAACGGCAGCAGACCAGCCTATGATCCGTGCACCTTCTAGAACCCTTCGACACCCGTGACTGGTCGGCCGGGGCAGCAAGGCCCCTCAAAAGCTAGGACCTCACCGTCACCTTGTGGAAAGAGAAGGGGAACATTGAGGAGCACCAGAAGGAGGGGAGCACCTGCTTCTTTGCTGCTGTATTTGACTGGAAGCAGCGATGCGTCAAAGGGCCCTCCGTGCCTCCTCCTGCTTCTCGACTCCCCCCACCTTCTTGCCCCCGTCCCAGAGCAATCCTCGTCCCTAAACCGAACCCAAAAAGCTTCCCTTCCCTTGGCCATTCCGCTTCCTGCGCTTCCCCATCTTGTGCTTCCATCTCGTCACTTCCTCCCGCTTCCCTCGATCAAGACACACAAGCGAACGCTATTCTCGTGGCCTCGTCTCTCACCCGGACGACAGTACGAGAGCAGATACAGAAACCGGTCACTTGCCACGCCTCCCCCTGGTCCCTCCTTTACATACTAGCCGCATCCCCATCCGGGATCATAGTTGCTGCACCGCACGCCGTGATCTTTCTTCTCTTTCGCATCTCTCCTCTCCCACTTATTGTTTCCCTCCCCCTCAACCCACTCAACCCGATCGCCAAGTGTCACTCTTGGTCTCTGACAGCTGCTTCGGCCTGCTAGTTCTTCAAGTTAGGGTCTGGTCAACCACAAATCTTCTCCTCAAGATTCTGTAGCCAATATCACGGATGCTGTCGAGCTCTCCGCCCCAACTTACCATCGCCCACTAGCTAGCTCCGTACACGGCCCTCCGGTAAGTGATAGCTCCCTTCGTGGCCGCGCGCCGGTCCAGCCCCCGCTCAATAGTTCAACCCATCACCGTCATCTCCCTGTTGCTTGCCGTCATATCTTCGTCGGCTTCATCACATCGCAGCATTGTTGTTACGTTTGCTACTCTCTTCCATCCTAAGCCGCAGTTTACAGGAGTGTCCTGCTATTTCCCATCTTGTCCCCTTCCCCTTGTGTCTCTTCCTTGGCATCGCATTCGGGCATCTTGCCACCCCTCTGCGTCTCCCGCCACAACCAACGGCATTTGTTCATTCCGATCTGCGTCATCGCACCTATAACCTCTCCGCGGCGTAGTCGCTAGGGAGTCGTGATCAGCTCGTTTACTGCAGCCTGAACGCGGGGACGAGGCATCAGGTACACCCACACTTGCACCCTACCCAACAACCCCACCAATTTCACAGCATTCTTTGTTCACCACCCTGATGACCTAAGCGACAGGGCAACCATCCATCATTCCTGTTGCTGCTGCCGCTCGAATGTCGTGAGCTGAATGAAGCTGATCAGAATAGCACGAAGCCTCCAACCACGACGCTCATACAAAATATCTCCAGTCGACGTCCTTGAACTCTGCGCCGACTCGCACGCCCACTTAGCAGCTAGCCCCACGAAACGAGCCCCCATCTACGAAACGAACTTGTTTACAGACAAAAACCCTACACCAGAATAATGTCCGGCATGTTCAAGAGTCCTTTCGGGGCTAATGCCAACCCTTTCGGAGGGCCCAGCGATGGAGCCCCAGCGGGAGGCAACGCCATTCATCGAGTAGTTGAGGAAGAGGAGAACGATACCGTTACGTCTCCTACATCACCAAACTTCGGTATGAATGCCGGTTCAATGTTTAGCGGCCCCTTCGGCGGCGACGCTGCCAACGACGCCCCGCCGTCTGCTCTTAGAAGCCCGCCGAATCCCGAGAGCTATCCCGCTCAATACAACTTTGGCCGCCGAACCTCAGTCTCGGCCGAGTCGCTGAAGCCCAGCGCGGACACGTACGATAACTGGTCACCTCCTTACCACGAGAAGAGCAAGGAACAGCTGGGACGTCTGCAGACCGCCATTGAGGGCAACTTTCTTTTCAGCCACCTGGATGAGGAGCAGAGCGCCCAGATTCTGGGTGCGCTCAACGAAAAACCGATTCCTGCTAAGGACATCAAGGTAAGCTGGCTTTAACATCGAACTATCGCACGAACGGGGTCCTAACTTTCCATAACAGGTTATTAGCCAGGGTGACGCTGGCGACTTCTTCTACGTGGTAGAGAAAGGGTCTTTCGATGTATACGTGAACAGCAGCGGTCACTTGCAGCCCGGTCCCGAGGGCATGGGCCAAAAAGTCGGTACCATCCAGGCTGGAGGCTCCTTCGGTGAACTGGCTTTGATGTACAATGCCCCTCGCGCTGCGACCGTTATATCCGCCGAATCTGGATGTACCCTTTGGGCGCTGGATCGTCTCACTTTCCGCCGCATCCTCATGGAGTCGACATTTGCTCGACGACGGATGTATGAGAGTTTCCTTGAAGAGGTGCCTCTGCTGCAGAGCCTCACACCATACGAGCGGTCCAAGATTGCCGATGCGCTGGAGACCCAGAAGTACGCGCCGGGAGAAACGATCATCAAGGAGGGAGACCCTGGACACTCGTTCTTCCTTCTAGAAAGTGGTGAAGCCGATGCGTACAAGGGTGGCAGCGAAGAATCTGTAAAGCACTACAGTAAGGGGGACTTCTTCGGTGAGCTTGCGCTTCTGAATGACGCCCCTCGTGCCGCTAGCATTGTTGCCACAACGGATGTCAAGGTAGCAAGTCTCGGCAAGAACGCTTTCCAGAGACTCCTAGGTCCCGTCGAAGGCATCATGAGACGGACAAAGTACGAAGGCGTCAAAACTGGTGTCGAGGAGATGGATCCGCTTCAAGCGGCCTAAAAAGGGGTAGAAATGTGGTTGGTTTTTCGTTTTATCCAAGATTGGATGGCAGGCTTTGGCAAGTTGAGAGTGAATGTGAAGATTCACGGCGGCGTTAGCGGAACCTCTTACCCTCGCTTCCTAAGAGACACGGCTAGTGATGTCCAGATACCTGTTAGTAAAGAATATTTCATCCACGATGTTGTCCTGGAAGTGTAAGGGTTAGAATATCCCCGTGGTATCATTGATTCTTGTTGGTACATATACAATGCGACCGAGCAGTCTTTAACAGGCAGTTTCGCCCAGTTCGTGCTTCAGTGTCGGCGCCAGAGGGTCCGCATTAACCACCTCTTACTCTCATCTCTTCCAAAATCTCCCTTCTCAATTGTTCAACGGCGATCTCAGTCTCCAATGTCCTTCCTACACCCTTCTTCCAAGTCTCTTCCAGGCCCTTCATCTCAGCTGCCACCTCCTCCTGCTGCCGCCTTCGAGCGACGGTCAAGACGTCGATCAGGCGCTTCGTTTCGGCGAGATCACGTTCGAGAGACTTGAGCTCATTCTCCAGGCCCCAATTGCCAATCAGCCAAGCATTCTTGCCCCATTTGTCCAGCAGGTTGAGGTTCTGAGCACGTGTGTCTAGATAGGTGTAGGCAATGTAGGCTTTCTGGAGTGAGTCGGCGAGACGTTCACGGTCCTCTGCTGTCGATGGTTTCTCGGAATCTGGGAAAGGCTCTTGTGTTTGGTAGCGTTCGAGGTCAATGGCTTTAAGTGGTTGCTTGGAGGCGACGCGTTCCAGCTCGAGCTCGATCAGGGGGGAGAAGGACAGTTTTGTATAGGTTGATGCAGGCGTCGGGGATGATGTGGCCAACTCGGCACGAATCAAGGACTCGGCGGCTTCGCGCTCCGCCGCTGTGGGTTCGTCGTCAATGTCTATAGGCGTTTGGTATTAGTCGAGGTTGCGAGCGCGAAAGAATCCCACAACAACGTACATGGAAGAGACTCGTGGAAGGCGTTCAGAGCAGACATTCTGATGGTTCCAATGCGAAGCGCGCTATGTAAATAACTACTGAAGGAAACGGACAGAATCCAACAGTCTGAAGTATCAGCAGAGCGGTTGAGAGGCTGAGGGTGTTCGATAGTGTAGCTTGATCTGCCGATGTCAACCGAAACGCACGAGGCTGCCGCGAGCTGAAGTTTAGAAATTTGGGACCTTGACGCACATGCCCACCCGATAAGCAGATAAGCTGGCTACAAGGAATAGGATCCGTGCACTTCTGGCTTGAGTGAGAAGCGGATGCACGGACCATCCGTTGTCGATCATTGGCCTGGGTAGTGGTCCACTCACGCACATTGCTTGGGCAAGCTAATCAGTCCTTGCCTTCCGGCTTCTGTTCTGCAGCGATTCTGGCAACCACTACACCAGCACTAGCAGGTTGAGGAAGGCCCCCTGGCATTCCCACGTTGCCTTGTGTCTATTCGTCCATCCCAACTTTTGGAGCAGAGAAGCATGGAAGACACGCGATTGAACTTAGCGGATTGATGATGGGACGACAGGAAACCTGGCGTGCAGGCATGGAGTTAGTTGGTGATGGCTTCAAAGCATGCCTGCCTCACTGGGACCTTGTTCGATTCCACGTTTTTGGGGTTACACGTACTCGAAGGGATTGGCGCAAGAGCTAAACTTACACTTGCCTGATGAAACGCGTTGTTTTTCTTTGACACTGCCCGCTGAGGGACATCATGAGCAGACTGACCCAATGGATGGTTCCACGCGTTCTCATTCCAGGCGTCTTCCATCCGCAGAAGGACGAAATCAGGCCGGTAACGGAAAATCAGAGGCACTGCAGGGTAAATTGCTGCCATTGTCTCCCCCCTTTCCCAGACAACCCATACCAACGCATTCCGACCAACCAAGCCCTACTACATCCGCCATGAAATCTCATCTGCTCTACACCGGAAGGTCTACAACAACAAAACAGTCTGGTGCCCTTAAGTATAGCCGAGATTATACCACTCGGGGTGCTTGTGGCTTGTTGTTGCTGAGCAGCTATCCCAGTCCGGCCCTTTCAATTTCGAGTAGGCGGATAAGATGATTGGGCCCGGCACGCGTCTCCGAGCCTGGAGCCAGCCCAGTGGCGTTTCCTGCCAATGGTTGACTGCACGAAGCTGCCTGCCGAGGTGTTCTATCCATTTCTTGTTCCCTCTTGGACCAAGGTAAAGACGGTAGCCGCCAGCCTTGCCGTAAGCAGTGCCCCCTCTACGATCTGGTCGCAATGAGAAGTCGATCGTCATCCTCTAGCCGTATATCCACCATGTGGAGGAACTAGAGACTCGCCGCCTCTTGCGCCCTTTTTGGTCTAGGCTTGGGTGGCGCACGCCGAGATTGACTATTGCATGCGGCACATCATGTTCTTTGAAGGCGGCCTAGGCCGCCACTCGCAAAGGATGGCTCTGGGCTACCCTTGAATGTTGCCGGCAAAGCCCACCATGGGGTCCTTTTTACTTCTCGGTTTGTGTCCTGGTGGTTGCAAAGGACAAAAGCGAGGTCAACGGTCTGCAGCTGTCCTTGCTTCTCTCTTAAAGAAACGTATATCCCACTTACAAGATATAGAGTCCTGGAACGGCCTACCGCACTTGTTGATTGACGCAACGGGCGCATACAGGACATCATGAGGTATTCGGTGTCCCTCACCTTCATGGTGTCTGCGCTATTGGTCGTACCAATGCTTTTTGCTGCAGCCCAGAAGGTCAACAGCATAACGGATGCTGTGGCACAGCTCCCTACCTGCGCCGTAAGTGTTCTGTTTCTTGTCAAGAGCACGTGAGTCTCACATCACCTAGGTTACATGCATTCTTTCTGCAATCCAAGGCTCGCCATGTGGGTTGGCAAATGCGACGTGTATCTGTTCCGATTCGCAATTTGAAACCACGACCCAGAGCTGTATAACATCAGCCTGTTCCATCAAAGATGCCCTTCGTCGGTAGCGACCCCTTCAAAGATCCTTAAACCATGGGCTAACAGCGAATCAGATGCCAAAGGTGTCTTCGAGGTAACCTGTAATAGACCCGTAAGAGATCACAGCCCCGAGTATGTTCGTTTGACCTGGGTATTACTGGGCCTCAGCACTTTCGTTGTGGCTGCCCGCTTGACATACAAGTTCTTTTCATCGACACAGCTCGGACTCGATGACTTGTTCACCTTTCTCGCCTACGTCGCCGTTCTCCCGTCCTTCATCATCAACCTAGTTGGTCTCGTGCCCGCCGGCCTCGGCAAGGACATATGGACCCTAACGCCAAGTCAAATTGAGAGTTTCGGCTACTGGTTCTATCTCCTGGAGCCCGTGTACTTCGTTCAGATGGGTCTCGTCAAGATGGCAATCTTGTGCTTCTACATGCGCATCTTCGACCGCGCCGGCCTCGGAAAGCTTTTGTGGGGCACAGTTGCCTTCAACGCCACCAATACTGTCGCCTTCCTCCTCGTCGGCATCTTTCAGTGTACCCCTATCTCATTCTACTGGACAAGATGGGATGGTGAGAAACAAGGCACCTGTGTCAACATCAATGCGGTAGCTTGGGCGAATGCCATCATCAGCATTGTTCTGGATCTCTGGATGCTCTACCTGCCCCTATCAAGAATCCGGACCCTCAACCTTCACTGGTGGAAGAAGCTTGCTGTTACGCTGATGTTCTGCGTCGGCACTTTGTAAGCCCCCCTCCCATACACTTTGGGACAGCGATCTAACGATATTCAGCGTCACCATCGTCAGCATTCTGAGACTACAGTCATTGGTTCGTTTCGCGAAATCTATGAATCCGACATGGGATCAGTTCGATATCGCCTTCTGGACATGTCTCGAAGTTCCTACCGGCATCATTTGCCTCTGCATGCCGGCCCTTCGTCTTATTCTTATCAAGACGTTCCCAAGACTCTTCGGGAAGCTCACCCGACGCTCTGATTCGGATGAACACACCATTCCTTCAAGCGAAGCGGGCCGTAACCGGGGCCGTAACCGCTTATCTCACGTTACTGTTCCCGATTCCTCAACTACCGAGCTGCAACCCGCTGTTCGGGGCGCTAAAGGTAAGATGACCACAAAGCAGTCCGCGCTCGAGACCCACGAATCCTCGGGTCTGTATGGAATGAAAGACCTTGAGGCTGGGAGCGTCAAAGATTTTACCACTCGGAGTCGTCGATCAACGTCAGTTTCACACTCCTCTAGCGCGGTGTCAGATTAAGGCCCCGGGCAGACGTAGATATAGCCCATAGTTAATATGGTTTTGACAAGAAGTCCGATTGATGTGGTTACATATTTTCATAGTTTCCGGGTGCAAAAGACTCTCAGTCATTGAACAGCAGTACAATAGCAACCAAAAGCGGTCTGATTTGCAGCCTAGGAGGCAGAGATGTTGCGTCGGGCGTTGAGAGTTGTGACATACGTATTCATTGTTTGTTCCATATCTGTATTTACACGCATCATTTTCGTTGGATCGCTAGTTAAGCGTGGAAGAAACCGACAGAACAGAACCAGCACTATAACCGAGGGAGAACCCATATAGAAGACACTGAGTTATGTGAATGAGAGCAAGCATACACATACTTGTTCCAAGCTTCCAAGTAAGACAACAAAAACAACACGTACATCGAGGATAAAGTTATTTCTGTTTCTTTGAATCAACCTAGGGAGCTTCGCGGCAGCTCTGTGGTGACGCTGCGATTGGGTGTATGTGTAGCGTTTCCACAACTGTCAAGTGCCAACGGGACCGCCGAGACAACCTCAATGATCAAAATAGCAAACCACCGGTGGATCGTCATTCTCCTGAAAGTTTTCCTCTTACAACATGTAGCTCTTTTGAACTCGTCGGGTAACCCTCCCGTACCTATGTAATGTCTCAACAAGCCCGCTTGATATACCGTCTACCTGTTGCCCTAACTTACAAAAACGAAGAATCTCCAACTTCAACGCTTATCGTTTTAACGTATGCTGTTAGCTGGTATCATAGTAACTATGGCTTAAAATTGTTGTTGCCTTTTGAAATGGCAGCATCGGAAAAGTGTGTTGGCATCATAGGTAAGGAGGCAGGTAAGGAGGCAGGTACGAGGATGGGTCCTTCCCTGATTCAACATCCTACTGCTCCTGCCTTCTGTTCCAAGAGCGCCAAAGAGATTTATATTGATAATATTATCATTAGCACACTCTCCAATGGATTAAGGTAAGGTAATTGTCCTTCTGGCCATATTCCTATGTCGAAACGTGTTCATTTTTCCATTGACAATCCTCCGTCCCACGATGTCGACATTCTCCATACAGGCCTTCTACAAGAAGGAGCTTCCGACTTCGTCAGAAGCTGCGTCAACTGTAAGATGGCCACTGAAAGATGATGGCTTTACACAAGCAGAGATTGATGCTGGTAACAATCCTCTTGCTCGTCCGTGGAATCCGTCAGAGGACTACGAGGAGGTCTGTATCGGCGACATTCAACCGGGCCCGAATCGCATCCGTTTCACCGGCCGTGTAGTCAACTACGCTCCGGCCTTGCTCGACTCCATGAACACTTATAGTCGCCCGACTCATCAGTTGATTGTCGCAGATGACACAGGCGCTATAGGGGTATTTATTCATGTTGTCACACGATCATTGCAGAGACTAACAGCATTTCAGGTCAGACTCATACCTATCGGTATTCCAGTTTCTCTTCTGGTTATAGGACAGCTTGTCACCGTTTGGGCCAGCTGGACAGGTACCGCGGCTGGTTCGAATCATGGCAACATCCCCTTTGTCACAATGTATACACCAATCAACCCGGCAGACGTAGGCACGAAACAGTTCATCCAGTTTCTGCCTAATACTCCAGAGAACGAACGACTCTGCCGGGTACCCTTAGAGTACAACGACTACGGACAGAAGTCGAAGCTACTCCCTGGTCTGATGACTTTACGCCAATATCTAAAGACGGGACATGACACCCGAGGAGCACGCATCATCGTCTGCATTAAGAGCATCGGCGCCCGTAAACGCATTCTAATGCAAGAGCGTATGAAAGAGGCGGAGCTGATCGAAATCAGCGTGTGTGACGATACCGCTAGCTGCGTACTGACTCTCTGGGAAGACAAGGCCAACTCCGCCAAGTTATGGAAGCCTAACGAGACCATTTTGCTTCTGACGAGCCCAAAGTTCGTGCCTCCCAGAGACACCAAGCCAATGCCTTCAACCGCCCGCATCAGCCTGAACTACAACACTATCGTTGACGTCAATCCGAACTTCCAGGATGCCAATTGGCTTCGTGGATGGGTTACGAACAGAGTCAAGGAGGAGGGCGTCTATTTACCCTTCCCGAAAGGCGTCTGGAATGCAGCGGAGGCCGTTCATGGGCCCGTCCGGCCGCTTTTTACGCTCGCTGAGGTGGACGACTTCGCCTGCGCCGACCCAGCCACCGACTTCACCGGCAAACTGAGTCTTACTATCCTTGGAACCAACCTGCTTGAGCTCCATCGAAGAAAGATGATATTTTGTATCGAGTGGTAATTTACACACTTCTTCCCATCAAGCCTCCCGCCATAAATAATGCAGATAACTAATGTGGCGTCTTTCTTCAGCTGCGGAGTGCCCCTATATGCAAACCTGCCATCTGCGACGTGCAAGACCTGCATGAAGCAGCATACTCTCGTTCTTAACCCCCATATCATGGGTACCCTAGCAGACGAGACAGGATGCATTACGCAGGGGAAGCTTGTCTGGACTGACCAGGCCTGGAGCGAGCTCTTCTTCCCCGCTAACGAGTCCAATGGTACCCCGAGCCCGTTGCTGGAGACAGCGGATGAGGCGGAGACTTCTCCTGCTCCAACAGTTCCGGCTGCTCTATGGAGAGAACTGGCTATGATGGAGACCAACGGGCTCAGGGTGTTGGAGGAGAAAATACTATACGCCCGTTTCATGTTGACATTCGGCTAGTCCCCGTTTGTCAAACGGCTTTGCGTACTTGGAGTCGAATGGTGAAGAATCGTATTTGCAAAGTGACCAAAAGCGGGGGTAGCAGATTTGTTTCGTCAGGGTGGTGTATACACAGTGTGTTGGGTGCTATCCACAGATGAGGGGTCGGTATGAGGCAGAGTCTGCCTAATCGGGAGGCTGTAGATGCGGGAAGGGTGAACTTTGCTCAAAGGCTCTTAAGCGGTTGACAAAGAAGCCAAGATTGATTGCTTGAAGTCGACACAGATGCGATTGATCGGCAGGTGTCCATGCTTCCTAGAGAAAGAGCTACGGTGTAATGGTGGCCCCTTGTTAGTGCCGGGCCAAAAGTAAATGTTGGTGTTCGCCATGATACTTCGGCCATGAGGGATTACCGCCTGAACAGGACTCGATCCGAATCAACAAGAAGGCTCGGTGCAGTAGTTAGAAAATCGAAACATTATAATCAGAGACAGCACAGGATTGCAAGCGAAACTTCACAAGGCAGCGAGGAACAGAGCATACAAGGCATGAATCTATTCTGAAGATCATTGGCCGTTTGAGTTGATAGTACAAGGGCGACACTTTTCGTCGCCAGGTCATAATGTTCGTGATGCATGCTATCATCCGCCGCCGAGGCAGTCAATCTTTGGGTGAGGATCCTGATTTGACCCCCTCCGATTTCCTCGTAATACAAAGCCATATGTCGCCGAATCCGTTCGAAATAAAACCAGAAGCCAGTAAAACCTGTCCTCCAATGCAATATGTTGTGTTTGAGTTGTTTGTTGGTAGCAAGTTGTGAAAAAAGACAACGTTTTGACTGCCGTGCCGGAAACAGCGGTTATGAGAGGGAGTGCACACGAGCGAGAGACATCGTAATGTGTAAATTAGATGTCAGGGATTAGTGCTTAGTGACTTTGTCGTCACCGTAGGCCGAAGAGCGGCCGCTCTCGGATGACTCGGTCTTGGTGAGGTCCTCGCCGTCCTCCTCAGCCGGGCCGTGAACGGACTCTTCGAAGACGGGCTCGGGCTCGTTGACATCGAACTTGGTCTTGAAAGCCGCGATGTTGTCGGCGAAGCCACTGCTGTTGGTGCGGCGGCGGGCGTTGGTAAAGTGGAAGTCCTCATCAATGACCTCCTCGCCAGCGTTGCCCCTGTGAGGCGAGCAGCCATGTCAGCCAACGGAACTTTATATTAAATGAATGCATGAGGTGTTGTCTTTGGGGGGATATGGCGGTGCTCTGACATCGCCAAGAAAGAGATGCGTGTAAGTGGGGTAGACAGGAGGTCCGAACATACCAATTACTTCTGCCAGCGCCGTTCTTCTTCACCTTTTTGGGGTCGACACCCTCGTGGCCGTGCTTTGCGAAGAAGCGAGGCAAGTGCTCCTGGGGAGAAGCGGTTCCATCGGCCAGGCCGGCGTGGTCACGGTCGTTGTACTTGTGGGAACGAGTCACTGGCGTGATGTTAGTCGAATAAGTTCATGTAAGTATCGAACAGCTAATTGACATGTCGACGAGATGAATTCGAGCACGGGTGGTAATGATATGAAGGATCGGCGTCCTCATTGGGGGCTAGGACCTGGAGCAAGGGACGGAAGTGATGAAGGGAGACGTCACACGAAGGGGGTTGTGATGCGGGGGCAAGTTAAAGGGTCGGGGGAGCAGGAGGGTTAGTGGGAGAAACATACTCTTGGAGGAATTGGTTGTTGGTAAGTTTGGTTGTACGTGTGCAAGTGGTGGTTAGATAGGCTCAGTCAGACCGGATTGATGTGTCAGTCGAGCGTGTGTCGTTGATGTTCGCCGAGGAAGGAATCGCCTTTGAAGAGTTGGTTCGATGGATTGAAAAGAGAAGCTCGTTGATGAATCGTTGATGTGATGTGAGGATGGAGAGGGGAGAGGGGGGAAGATATGTAGGCGAGTAGAGCTACGCGGGATGCTTTTAAAGGTCGAAGGCTCGAGAGAGTTGGCAGCCTATCACATCACGCGATCATCAGACAGCTTGTCCAATGAGGTGCAAGGCATGGGCGGGTTGCATCTCGCAGGTCCGGAAAGCCTGGGTCCTGTGGTAGAGTAGGTAGAGTGGCAGAGAAAGCTGGATCGCGTGACCTGATGCAGCGGAGGGGCTTGTTGCAAGGGAAGCAGCAGCAGCAACGATGCAGGAAGGGGGTGGGACGGGGGACCGGCCGGTGTGGACTTGGACTGGCCCCCGGGGAGTGGAGACGGACGTGGACTGACGCCAGACCAAACCTTCATTATGCCACCTTTTTGTGTCTGTCTGGCGGCATTGCACTGAGCTGTCTCCTATGCTGGCTAGCGGTCGGCTCCCCTTGTGTGTTCCCTTTCTCTCTCTCTCTCTCCCCCTCCAGAGCACACAGCTTCTTGCTTTGCCTCTCCATTGGTGTCTCGCTCGTTCTTTGGCATGCCAGTCTTTCTGCCAGAGGATCAATTGAGTCTTCCCTAGTGAACCCCTCAGAAGAAACCAGATGGTCTTTCCTCAGCTGTTCCGTTCCTTCCTCTGCAGAGTCCCATACGTTTGACCACGGGAGCACAGTGACGCAAAGGGGACCCACCCGGGATCCGGGGTCTCAGGTACCAGCGCGCAGCTGGGCCGGGTGGTCAGATTGCGGGGTAGTGGATACACAGAGTACCAACCGCCGCTAGCCCGTTACATTGCCCAAGCCACTACACCGCAGCGGCGACCCAAGTACCGGCGCACCACGCGACCAGTACCCGCGAACCCATGCTCCGACGAGCCATCGAGCCACTTCGACGCCGTGACTCTTGAGAAAACTGCCCATCGTCAGTGTCGTGTCATCCCAGCTTGCTCCCTTTTCTTCGTCCCTGTCGTCGTCGTTTGTCGCTGCTGCCACCACCCGTTTGAATAGCCTTGTCCGTTGACATCACTTGAAGAGTAAGTGCCAAACACCAACCGGGACATTCCTACGGCGTATTCCCGACATCGGATGACCCAAGAACCGCTGGGCATGGCTAAGGCTGTTGCTTCTTTCGATGCTTCGGTTTGGGCCATGTGGCACCTCTACCGTTCTGGCCTGAGCATGGGGCTTTACAACGACTCCATTGCGGCAACCCGCAGCAATGTGACACATGATCATGCTCATGTTCGGCGACTACCGCTCTTTCCGTCCTGCTCGCCCATCCAACCTAAGGCATACAGTAACAGCACCACACGAAGCTGCGTGGCGGCAATGCCAACTTCAACTCGATGGGGAACGGGGTCTCTCTGATGGGTCCTTTCCATCGTCAGCTGGCCACTGCCCGCCCCGTTTCTGGACCGTGCCCAAAGAATTCCCGCCCCAACAAGTCTGAAATGCCCATGCATCTCTTGGGAGAAGGCCCGTATGACTGGAATTCCGCGTTTCAATCTCGGTCTCCGAAACCCCTGGATCGGTCAAGCTCGTCAGTTCGGGAGTCAATTGACCAATGGGCCCCACTCGGCTCAGTCACAGAGCTTTCTGGAGCTCTCTCGAAGCGGACGTCCGCCATTCGACCGATCTCGCAATGCCATCTCCGACTGACGTTCACCTCCAAGTCACCATCGGCTTGCTTCCAATTCTAGACACTCTCTATAGCAGACTCATTGACTGCCCGCCTTCGTCCTGCTTTGATACGGCGCAGACATCGGAAGTGCCCACAACGACAGCGGAGAAAGGTCGCTGAAGCCCCCCTGACTCGCGCGAATCGGGTCCCCGCCGTCTGTGCCCCTCCCCCTCCGATCTACTCTGCAGGCCGGCTGTCCTGACAGCGCGCTTGACGTGTGTCCCATTTGGCCTGCCGCATTCCTCTTGAGGCTGCCATCTCATTCGTCGGCCGACGACCGTTTCCCGATCAGCTCGAACGACCTCCGGCTCCGTAAGCAGGCTCGAGCATCAGTCCTCTTGGCTCTCTCTGGTCCGATCTGCTATCAAATTCGGGGCTCTCGGAACTAGGACCCCGATAACGCAGATATGCTATCATCAATCGTGGAATCCATGTTACACCAGTGATGGCGGGATGGATGATTCCACAATTCACTACAGCAAGAGTCATGAAAGTGAGAAAGGCAACCCGGATTAGGGGGCGTTCGTCATTGTGAACCGCCTCCTTCACAGCGGGGTCTGCGATATTGACAGAACACGCTGCAAGCAACCAGTGGGTCTCGGTTCCCTCACGAGTCCCGTGACCATCATGCCAACCGAGGCCCCTTCACCTATCCCCTTTTCTTCGTATCGATCGGTCTCGACCCGTCGGTGCTGATGATCTATCGAGTGAGTCAGGCTTCCTACTATCTTCTGCTATCACGACAATTCGCCACAGGCTCTTGAGTTGTCAGTAATTGGCTATACGTAGCTACATCGCCATGCAATTGAGTCATCGAAACTTCGCTCGAGTTCCACAATACACGACTCTTGAGTTGACTGAAGTTTCCGGCAACGAATGGCGTGGACTTAAGCTTAGCTTGCGCAATCTTCACCCGTATTGTTTGATAACATAGAATGGTGACGACCGAACAAGACACCGATCTATCGTTGATATGATGTAGTCTAGAACATTCTAGATCAACTTACCTCATGGCCGCCTGTTGAAGAAGATGGATGAGACTCTAGTCAGGGACCTTGACCCAACACCATGAGTGATTATTCCTTGTTAGCATGTGTTGAGGACACGTTGCCACTATCGGTCCGTGACTGGTACTTCTGCCCAACGTCCCATTCGTCCAGTCGCTCCATTGATATCGATACTCAGGACCTCCTTCTCAAACAACCTAAGATAACTCAGATGAGCAAACACAATGATCTATGGCTGGATCTCTTTCACGAACTTCGGAGCGATGGCTCCGCGTCTCCACTTGCATGTCTCATCGCATGCACATAGCATTCATGCCACTTGTCTCTCTTCGCGGTGATAGAATTGAATGATGTCGACTCTAGCGTCACCCGTAGCCTGCTTCGCCAGAGGGATCACATGGCAAAAATGTCTTCAGCAGCTACTAGCAGCTGACTTAGAGCGTGGGCTTCTAGATCTGGAGACCTTGAACTCCCTTTGCCTCATTTGAAATTGGCAAGAAAGTAACGCGGGACAAAGGTCAAAGGAGGCTCGAGTGCGTCTGTAATATTCCCGCTTCAGGTCTCGTTTCTACCTGGAAAGTGTATGATAGCTGCATTGGTAACCCTGGAGGCTAGAAACAGGTGTGCCTAGGGGTGATTGATTCCCGGCGTCAGGAGCCTCTGAACGGACATCCAATAACTATGATCAGGTCGATCTAGCCAGCAGTTCGAAGCCTATAGCTTCGAGTGATCTAAGACCAATAAGATATTAAATATGGAGCAGCCATTGACAGACAGCTCCAGAGACCCGTTGGTCCGGAGCGATTTAATTGGCACTATCGAGGATAAAGTAAGCGAATACGTTACCCAACCCGCAACGAGAAAAAGACCACGATATCGTTCTTGGGGTTGGCTTGATGTCACTGTCGCTACCAGGGCAGATAACCCAATCAACAAAGCGCTGACAAGCGTGCCACAGACGTCTTCCGGGCAGAGCTGTTGTCAGCAACTTGATCACTATCAGAACTAGGCCAACTCTCCTTGTTGAGCTGTCAGCCTATGTTTTGTGACATCGTCTTTGAAACGTTATCCCCATTCTTGTCTAAGATGTTGAGCGGAAGTCGTGATTCTGAAGTAATTGCATAAATGAACATCTTGTTGCTGGAAGACGAAGTCCAGTTTGGCTGGTGAAGCATAGAGCCTCGCAGTCGTTTCCCAAGTAACGAGTTTACTCTATCATCCAATCTTACCGCACCTACTACCAATTTCAATATTTGGTATTTTGATGTAAAGTTTTCGACGCTACTGATAATAAAGCAACGTCCATCTTGATCTCTTGTGGTCAATGAGTCTTGAGGATGCACATAGACTTGTGCGAGGTACCCAGCAAATTGTCGCCGAAGAAAGCTGGTTCAATCTGTAGCTCATCAATAATCACTCCATGATGCCGAATTCAATAGAAACCTTTTCCTTTCTCACCTTGTTTCCATTCTCTTAATTATCGGGGTGGCATCTATAATGAGGAGAACACCCTCTTTGTCTACTGACCACAGAGTGGCCGAAGTGGCCTTCATATTCATATTTTGTCCACAAACATTCTCTGCGGATTTAATCATCGCAAGTAGAGTTGTTCATATTCTAGCAGTCTACTTGCTGGTGCTGCCTTGGTTCATATAGCCACTTGCACGTCATGACCACGTGAACTAGAGCAACGTAGTTGTGAAAGAAATGCCTCTGCTATCACTCAACACGTGATTACCGAAGTCGAGGTACATTATTATTGAGTGTTGGCCCCAAAAATAACCACTGTGAATACAGAGCAAAGAATGGAGTTCTATAGCAGATGAAGATGTTTGTTTGGCGTAGAGACCGGCTCATGGATACTCTCGACAGTCGCTAAATACGATACGTACAGCCTTCACGGGACCATATCAACCACCATGTATCGTAACCCTACCAAGTTTCATGGTTGTTTTCGTAGAAAAGCTGACATGCCATCATCCTGTCACGTCGCAGGCCGCAGAGGCCGCCGGAGAGACGGGGTTCTCTAGGCCTGTGGCACTTTAATGCGGCCCTGACGATCTCCAAGGCCAGGAACAGTGTCGCTCAAGATTTCATTGGCGTATCAGCATCCTGAGCCTGTTTATATTCGACTCTTCTAGAACCGAGGCAATTCTCTAATATTGATATGCTCTCAAATTTGCAAACAGGGCATGGCGGGTCAATGAGTGTCAGGTAGGCTTTTGAACATGCAGCTCTGAGCAACACGGGACATGTAACAAACACTATCGAAGTAGGCTTCTGGCTTGTGATAGAAACAAATGGCTTGGGGGTAGTCGCGCCTACTGCTCGCTCTCAGATAGAGGCCTCTTGGGTCGTCGGAATGCAGCCGCACCTCGTGTTGCACACGCACATGCAGCAGGCCCTTTCTCAATCGGGGTTGTTCAGGAGAGAAGGGTCATCTGTTATCGTATTTTCGTGTCGAGGCTGGTGTGGCAGTGAAGATAGCGGAAGCCCGGTGCTATCTCGCTTTGGTAAGGGTGCCGTCAGCTTTAACCGGCCCGAGTTTGTCACCTCATCCTCGGGGACACCGAGATGCTAAGAGCCCGCAGCGCATGTGCGGCACAGCACAAGGCAGACAAACCACTATGAGCAACGTAACATGCCGTATTTGGTTGTTTTCTCAATTGGATTGAAACGGTGCAGAAACCCCGATTTGCCTTGATGGGAGAAATCCTAGAATGACATCATCTACGCGGAGAGGACCGGCCATAACGCAATATTCATAGCATGAGCTGCGTGTTCTCTCAGCATGGCAAGAGGGTTACGCAAGCCACGAAACATCAGACTTGATATTCCGATAACCGACTAGTCGGCAGCAGCCGACTCCCATGTCGTTCCAGTATTCGTGCCCAAAACCTTCATTCCCTACACAAACATAGTTTCATTGTCCTGTCAAGCTGAACTAGCACGGGCACCACGCGCCACATTGTAAATATATCCTACTGTTCATTCTAAAAGTGTCAAGGTAAGCACACACCAACACCATCCTGTAAACCATGCTTTCTCGGATTATCTCAAGTATCGCCACGAGTTCATGAGCGTAACGGCGCACGGAAGCCTAGCCGCGTCTACCCTCCACAGCCACACGTTTCACTACAAGCGGCGGTTGTAAACTGTCATTTCAATCTTAGAAAAGCTTGTTTCCGTGATCTTCATCCCTAGGCATCCGCATCACGGGAGGCTTAGGCTTCCAAGCTCCATAGCCGCGCACGCAACCCAGTAGATCACCGAGTCCCATAACTTTAAGAAGATCATGACGGGTACAATATGTGAGTAGCCCCCAAAACTCCAAGACCCTGGAATCAGCCCCGGAACCCAGATCAATGGACCCCAAAACACGACACTGAAAATGTCCATCCTCGTGGGTAACGTCAAACAGGGTGCTGACGTGAGTAGGTGCTGAGTAACCTCCCCATGACCTAAACTCCTACAGGGCTGATGGCAGGGTTACCGAGAAACCGCATACACACACTTCTCTGTCGGTGAAGCCAGATCTGGTACAGAGATGCCAAGCCTTTTCGGTCGACGAATCTGTCACGGCAAGCCCCCTACCCACCTGAGGCCACAGCCCCCCGAAAGCTTGGGAGAACTCTATACGAACTTGGCTGGTTCCGTAATGGCATTGTCGCACACGTCTCTTCGCTCGATCTGGAAGACGGCCAACCTGCCATCTTTTTTGGCAAGCTCAGCCCATCGAACCACATCGTCCCCCTCGGGAACCGGATCCCTACTCTCCCTTCGTGACATGGTGATATTTATAACCTCGTCTAAGAAACAAGGTTATCAGGACGCAAAAGCAATGACCGAACCCCACCCTTGTTCACCACTTCGGACGTCCAGACCTGGAGCCCATCATAGGGTTGCGGGGTCGGCTTTTACAAAGCTAGTCCCAAACTTTGGCAGTGTGAAAGCGCTTGAGATTCTCGAATTGGCAGTGTTCAGAAAGATGGAATTCTCACATGTCAATACTATTCTTTTCTCGACTATTCCCTAAAGGTTTTCCATCTTCCGAACCCCAAAGAGTGTCCCATAGACAAGACCGAACCCCCGCATTCACACATCGTGGCAATGGAACGCGCCGATTTCCTTCTCGAGGAGAAGCCTCCATTCAAGTGACAGAGAAACATGAAAACTCCATTTCAAAGAACGCCAGGATAACAAGAAAGGCCCGAGGCCTGCCAGCCCATGTTCGCCATCTAGTAATAGAGCCAGCCAATAGACCCAAGCACGCCAAGACCGGAAAGCAGAAGAGACAGAACCCCAAAGAACCAGAACAGAAAAATCAGCTGAACCACCTTTAGCCATAGAACCCAATCGGTCGTTTTCCATTCGCTTGTTTGCATAACCGTCATAACTTCGGTTGCCCTCCCAGGATCCCGGTAACAGTAGTAACACTCATCTGGTGGGAGAGGGAAAAGAAAAAGGAAAGGAAAGGAAAACAGAAGCAGAAGGAAGTCCACGGCTTTTGCGTTTTCCCTGCCGCCCATCACCATTGCTTTCTCATCAAGAGGCTGATACCCCGCTCAGAGTGTGTAATTCTGCATATCCTGAAACATGAACATGTTGTCGGCAAAATTCATCGTTCCCGCGTGCGTGGGCATCCCCATGTGGGCAGCGGTGGATGCGTCGTAAGTCATTGGCGGCGCGGTGTGTTGTCGCGGAAGCTGTTGCGACCTCGCCTGCTCGCCCCGAAGCTTGAGGTACTCGGCGTGAAGGGACGAGTAGGCCTGGCTGAGGGAATCGTTTTTCTGTTTCTGCTCGGAGAGCATGACCTCGAGGTCCTTTATGCGCTGGTCCTTACGCTCGCGATAAGCCCGTTGTGAGGCCCTGTTCTGTGCCCGGCGACGCTATAAGGAACGGAATGTGTTAGTTTACCGCTAGAGGGTCGTACAACCAGCGCCGTCTTAGGGAAAACTTGGACTTACCGAAAGGACCGACGGCGGCGCATTCTTGTAACGGTTCTCGCGCTTCCTCTTGGCCGGGGCTTTGGCCGGGGCTGCCTTATCGTCTAGAGTGGGTTGCGGTGACGCTGTGTCGCGAGACGAGCTCATGGGACTGGGATAGATGCCTTGATCCATGCCATTGAAGTCGTTCACGAGGGTCATGTCAAACTGGGCCAAGCGTGAGTCAATTGACGCTCTCGGGGTGCGACAAGAGTCGACTTACACTTGACATGACGGGACTTGTCGACTCGGATGAGCTGGCGGTATCCAGATATTGTTCAGGTTCGTCGTAGATGTAAGGAGCGTCCATATCCAAGAAGGTATCCACGTCGTCGTACATGTTGAGCGGCAGTGAGTGATCCATGTGTGACAATTGAGTGCCAGAGGGGATAGAATTGTGGACGGTAAGTTGATATGGGTAGTGGGCGAGAGCAGGCTGGCTTGATGTCGGCTTGGGATGCGCAAGGTTCCAAGTCTGGACGGGGTTTGGGATGATATATACTGAAGCAAGGGGGTAGCGCGTCAGTCTGGATGTGTGTCTGAAGAGTGATGTGTAAGGCAACATAAGCTACGCCACGAGGATTTGCAAAGGGCTGGGAGGAATTATATAAGGCACGCAGCGTATGGGCAGCGTATGGGAAAGAAGCACCACGAAGGCATACACCCCAGCCAAGGTATCGGTACGGAAAGGGAAGCGGCAGGGTGGAACCCATATGCACATGTGCAAAAGCTGTGTCCTGTGGTTCGTAAGTACGTAGGTAAGCAACATTCTGGCAGATCCCTTCAGGACCACGAACGTAGACACCAGCAATGCAACCACCCAGTGGGACCCCGGTGGGATTGGACCCCAGATAGCGCACCTCCTGGGCTGCTTAGGTGCATGGCGGGCCCCCGTCCACCCTCTTGTTCCTGGTCCCTGGTGGCATTCAAGGTTGCGTGATGGGGAAGCGAAGAGCACAGCAAGAATCGCCTCCGCTGTCTTTTTGGGGCTGGCCGAGAGCTTGCACATACCGCATGGGGTGGTGGTGCGGGCAGGGATGGAATTGGAGACCGCTGCTGTCTTCTCTGCATTTCGCGCGTGAAGTCCCGCTTTCAACGGGCTGAGATATTGCAAGGGCCCCTGGCAAGACAGAACCAGATGTGACGGGGGGCAAGACGGAAGACGGTGGGCAAAGACGGAGGTGAGGGGTCGAGGTTGTTGCGGTAAGCCGACGCGGCGCCGTTAAGCTTTGGGCCTGCCGCCGTTGCATGATGCTGAGCCTTCTCGCCCACGACGCCTCGAAGGGCAAGATGGGATAACTCTCTGTGACCAACCATCATCTTCTCTCACTCCTGACCACTCAGAACCTCGGACGGTAGGTTTATGAAAGCATCGCCGCAGCCGGGCCCATCTCCATTTTCTTGTGGTTTGATCATTCCCACCCTCAAAGCACGGGAAGATTCTGGAGGCGAACATCGACAGTCTCGCCTCTTCGGTATAGTCTAAGTGATGGAGGCGACCTTTTCTGTCCGTGATCCCAAGGTGTACTAGACTCGTTTCTTCGCTGGACGGGCAGACGTATTTTGTTTGCTGCGATGTTAGACAACGGCAAAACGGTTGGCCGTCGGTTGGCCCTTGTCTCGCAGATCTTTGTAGATAGGCGGTTTTGCCTGAGATGACTGTCGAATCGCGGAAGCAAAGCGGCAAAGTCATCATTATCGCCAAAAAGCCAAGCATGGCTTCTCATTGCCCGAAACTCGTACATCGCCAAGGGAGGGGTGCGAAAGACGAGGGGGTGGTGCCGCTAAGCGCAGCAGTTGCAATCCCGCCTTTTTGGGTCGCTTCCCAGCAGTGAAGCTTCAATCTTGGTAGACTTCTGGCAGAAGAAGGGCGGAGCCCAATTCGGATGCAAGCTGTGGGGGCAGCATGGCAAGGGCGTATGCATAGAATGGCAGCACCTGATGCATGTCGTACCTCCTTCGCATTTTTCGGGTTACTGGAAGACAAGAAGCCTACATAGTAGTGCGTCAAATTTCCTGATGGTATCATCTCATTAAATGGAGGAGTAGGCAGCACCCCGAAGTTGGATGGGGACATGTTTTCGTTGATGACAAGTCGAGCGAGCAACTGACAGTAACGGCTACACTTGTCCCGATGCCGGATATCGTCGCTGACAGATAGTCAGTCATTGCCGGCCCGTCTCGGAACCAGTTCCCAGCAGAAGCTGTTCTGGTGCCGTATGACGACAGTAATGACTTTTGATGCGCGTCCTCGCATGGCCTAGCCATCGTGCGTTTCCCCAACTCTGTAAGACGGTTTCCCGGCGCCCCTCAAGCAAAGAGGTCTACGTATCTGTTGGCCAATTCGTATGAAGTTATGTTACGGACCACACCAGTAATGAACGGCATGCAGGGCTGCGGCACGATCACCGCACCAGTGCATGTGGCAGGGGGAGCGTTGCCTTGCGAGGCTGGCCCAGCCCGGTAGCCCAAAGCTAAGGTACTCCGCAATACCAACAATAGAAGCCTCCATGATTCCTTTTTTGGAGGCGAACAGATTCCTCACATCAAGACTCCTGCGGCGGGCATGTCAGCTGATGTTAATCGTCGTCGTCGGAGGGTTTCCGAACAGACTTTGACTCGGCCATAGGCCGGGCATACCGCGAGGTAGGAAGGGTTCTCAGCACCCCGGAGGGGGGGAAAGCGGGGGACGCAGGTCTGGCCCCGCACGCGAGCCCAACTCAGTCTTTGCCTGGGATGGCTGAATGTCTCATTCTGATTTGGTGAATGGCAGATTTAATAGCAAGTCAAGAAACCCTGGTCTTGGTGTTGCGACACCCAGCAGGCCTGTGCTTGCGTGTGCTTCGGTTTGGAGCTAGTTGTCTTGCCGCAGCCCGTGAGGAGGTGGTGTGAAATGTGCAAGAGAGAAAACATGAGATTGGGATTTTCTCCAACTTCCCCAAAATTCTTGTGCCAGTGGCTTCTGAATCCGGGGATGATTGACGTGGACGCGCAGGCGATGTTGGGCTAGACCATGGGGGCTGGTTCTTCAGTGTTCGGCCCAAAAGGACACACGGAAAGACTGAGTTTGCCTTGTCATTCGTCCTCGTGTGTGAATCGGAAGGATAGGAAATTAGATCCTATAGGTACATTCTATTCCCTGTGCTTGCAGCAGCGGCACGGAATTCCATCTGATAAGCGGTGGCCCCATTTATGCAGTGATCTGGATGGGTGTTTGGAGATAGGATCAGGTGTGCTTGTACGCTAAGTTTACAGAGCCTTTCTGTCAGAGCCACAGCTAAATGCTTTCGGGGCTCAAGCGATAGCCGCCGTTGTAATCGTATCCACGGAATGGGGAGGTTCATCTGTACATAGACGACACTCCGTGTTTTGATGGACATGTCGACTGTTGCTCAAAGAGAAGAATCGAGGCTTGCAGGCGGCGACCAGGTGCCGTGTCTGTCTGATTACATGCAAAGGAACCGACAGCGTGGCATGTGTGCTGTTTGTTCTGCGAGGTGGAATTCCGCCGCACTAGTGGGCCCACCGTTCGGGTTGCAACGTTCGACCAGGTGGATGGATATTTCCTCCAATCGGCAACCGTTTTCGAGCCGTGCCGTTTTGCTTCTCGCGCCGTTTTATCTGCAAGCCCTGAGAGGCCTCGGTGTAAGCGAGATGACGCACGCCCGTTAGGTATTGAGGTGACATCCATAGTTGCCCTCAGTGGCTTAATGGCGCTGCTGTCATGGTTCTCTGCCATTCGAATTGATCCACAGGTGCTCGCACACCGAGCAGATGTGTCTCGTGGTGTCGATTGTATTGTTGCCTCCGTCAAATAACCTTAAGCCTAGGCGACCGCCGATCAGCAATCCTGTTCCGCCCCGGAGCCGAATCCTGCCGCCGCAGCCCGCTCCCCGGAGTGGAACTCCACACCGGAACACCGGAAACCGTCCTCAATCACCTCATCTCTGGAGACAAAAATCTATTGCTGTACCAGAAATAGCAGGTCAAGGAAAAAATCATTGTTGCACCGCCCGCATGTGCGAAATCCCCCGGTTCTGCGTAGCTTCTTTCTGCTTCGTAAGTCCCGCTGTGGCCGGTCAATATCCCCTAGATCAGGCAGCCATAATTGTCCCTGTTCGAACCTCTCCCGATGTCGTTCTTCGCTTCCCATCTCGATAGCTTCGGCGGGGTTCTCAATGGCTGGGTTTGGGGTTGTCTCAATTGTGGTGTTTTTTGAACATCAGCTCTCCCCGCCGTTACGAGCGCCCCAATCAGAAGCTTGGGTTGTTTTTGTCATACTGCTGCAGCTGCTAGCGCTGCCAGCGTCCCCATACACCATGGGACCATGCCTTACTTAACCCAAGCAACTGCGTACAGGGGATTTAGACATCGCGGCCCCCGTAGTACGAAGAGGACTGGGTGAAATCTCGCTCCGCTAGTAGAACCAGCAATCACCGTAGTCCATAAATCTCGGTGAATGAAAGGATCACGCCTTTTCACTGGCCCGTTCGGTCCCGTCCCGCAGTTAGGGTGTTCCCTCTTCTAGACCCTAGGCCCTGTCCCGAGTAGTTGGGTTCGTTGTCAGAGCACCTGAAGCCATGGGTCGACCGAGTTGAATCTATTTTAAAGCTGACAGCCCCCCTTATTGCCAGACTGGGGAATTTGGGTCGCGGCAGGCACCACGGACGGCATATGTACCCAGTCTTTCGAGACGGCTTCTCCCGTCACTTTGTCTTTCATTCCTATGTTGCCTCGAAAATCAAACAGGTGATGATAGCCGAAATATCAAGCCTTCATCCTGTCATTGTTGCATTCATTTGGCGACCGGGATGTCCCTTTGGCCCAGGTTTGCCCGCAGCGTGAATAGGCAAGGCTCTGTGAGTCTAGACGCCACTAGTTAGCGGAACTCCGTTTGAAACGTCGGAGTAGATCTTCCCGCCGCTTCGGTCACTTCGTGCAGGAACATATATGGCTGTGGGGGTAAGAAACGGTCCATTTCAGCTGCCCACCATTCTTGCACCCCGTATATGCCAATTGACGGACTACTGGGAGGCGGTGCTGGCCGCTGAACCAGAGCGACGTTGCAGTGTAGCCTGATTGGAGCTGGAGAACAATGTCATGGTAGCGAACATCACGAAGATTGCAAAACCTCGCCTGGTAAATCCAAGGCGTACTTCGGGGCAAGAAGGGAGGAGTGACCGGGGTATCCAGCTGGTAGCAATTGGATTAAGCTCTCCTTCTTCGTGTGGCATGTATGAGTCTCGTGCAAGCGGAGATCCGATAAGGTAATAGACTATCAGCACTTAGAAACGTAACATCGCGGTTAGCTCGGCCGTAACGGTAGGACACTGTATTCACAAATGCCTCAGGTTGACGGACACCGGCGTTGCCTCCCGCAATTCCGCAAGCTGCAGTTTGTGAAGGCCCACTCCAGAGACCATGCGCCCGTGGAAATGGCCGGAGCCCATGTGCATGCGAGGGTTACCCTCAAGAGCAACGGCGGAGAGGATCGGAGGTACCTCCGTTGCCCGCAACATTTGTTTTGCACGTGCTTGAAGCCCTTGTGCGCTTCCAGGCGCAAGTCGGGTTTGCTTTGACAAGGTCGAAGACTACGTCGTGATAGAGGTTTCAAACGTATACTTTCGTTCAGCCCAAATATACAAGTAAGAGAATTCGGCAGGTTGTCTTCATCTGAACCGAAGCTCGTTGAGCTTCGTCAGATTGCAGAGTGACAGTACTTCTTAGCATACAATCTTCGCGCGCGAGAATGTAACGCCGCAATGAGAAGTCCACCTCACTGACCGCCTCTCTCTGTGTTAGTGAGTGAGGGTATGACAGCGCATCTTTACTCGGGACCTCCAGGTCTAAGTATTTGGAATATGCCACTGTGCCTTTTTGAGGTCAGCCACTGACGGGAGTCTCTGGTTCGATCAGGTCGAACTAACGGCCATTGATCCAAAGGTAGCGTGAGGGCCCTATAAGTCCCGTACCCCACAGGTTGCAATGAACGGTGCCGGATTAGTCGCCGGTTTGTCTGAAGGTATTGGAGAAGTACCTGGCTCTGTGGGCACCACATGATACCCTTTCCACAGCCATCTAGGCAGAAGGAATCTTTGCAAGTTCGCATCGGGATTCGGGTATCCATCCTCAAGCTCGTCCAATAGGCTGAGCGGTGGTTGGCGGGTTTCCACTCGCCCAGCTGGGCTCCTCCCCACTGAAGAGTAACTATTTTCCGAAAAAGGCAATTTCCCGCTGGCTTGCAGTGATGGCGATGCCGGGGTGAGCATGCAGGGGACTGAACCCGTCAATATGCGTCCGCTGGCACGCCGAGCCGCTATTACCCGGCCACGCGATTGGCGACGACAGATTTGGGGTCCAAATGGTTTTCTGGGCGACGCGGCCCAAGCTTTTGAGGATGAATCATGAAAAGGGGTTTCTTGGGGGTGTGGAGAGTCATGCTCTCGGAAGCCTTGAGTCCTTCATAGCATTCCTGGTCCCAGACCGAAATCTAACATCGTGGATAAGGCGGAATAGAGATTGTTCCTCATCTGATTTTCAAGCCCAGTCCCACGGTAACAGATTAGGCACATTTTGTCAACAATGATTGCAGCTGATCCGCAATCCTCTTATCTGCATACTTGACGACATATTGCAGTGCTTAAGGTTGCCATTGATTGAATCGAGTTTATTGATACCGCCGCCGGTCCCTAAGGACCGCAGTTGATCCGCCATCGTTGCAAGTAGGCGGTGGCTCTAACAAATACGATGGGCTCCAGATTGATGCACGGCTCACATGCTGCCGGTCAAGACGAAGACAAGGTCTAGTGGCACATGGTTGTCGCCATGACATTCTTCCGTCGCTACAGCCGGCCCAGTCAAGTTTTAAGGGCCAATGCCGGAAGGCAGTCAGAACTCAACGCCTGACTTCGGTTAATAGCTGTAGGACCCTGGTGTTCAAAGAGAGAGAGCGGGGGCCTGCCTGCCCGCCGGCGAATAAGTACAGTAGAAGAAAATTCCTGTTTCAGTTGTCTAGTCCCAGCCCTATGCAGGGACTTTGTGGACGCGATAGTAGGGGTCTCTGATGCCACTTGCCCTATCAAAGGTTGCTAATGCAGTTTCGGGTATGGCTTCAAGATCCTGGCGTTTGTAAAATTGAGAGAAGATGCACTAGAGCGGCCAAAGCGGGCGTCTCTGGCAGTTCTAGAGCCTCTCAAGTCCGGCCTTGGCCTGAGCCACACCGGGAGGGAAGTCAATCTTATTGCTCATGTCGATGGCTTGTTGGAAACGTTTCCTAGCATCTTCCTTCTTTCCTAGCATGGCAGCGATGTCGCCCATATTTGCCAAGGCCACAGCACAAGCCTCGTCACACTCCTCTGTGCGCTCGTCACCCGTGATATCCTTGGAGTGTGAGTAAGCGTTGCGAGCCCAGTTCTTGGCAGCTTCCAGGAACCCGGCACGATCCGTTGGCATATCAGGGCTGACCATTGCGTTGGAAATTGCAGGGGCGTTAGGTACGGTCTCCAGTAGAGCTTGAAGAGGATGCTGCGCGAAGGCTACAGCCAAATTATTCACTATGTAATGTGTCAGCCACGTCCACATGTACGCTTTGAGGGCAACGAGCAAAACTGTCGAGGCGATGCGGTATCAACTTACTAATTGTAACTCGGTGGCAGGGGTTATCGCAGAGACGCAATGCCTGGAAGAAGAGCGGCACTGCCAGATGGAATTGAGATTTGGACTCATAGTGTTGAGCTAGGGCTGGGATAAACCGTCAGTATGACATCGATCGAGGCTTCGTGATATTACCAAGTAGGATGATAGATGGCAACGCACATTCCATGGCTCCCCCAATCTCCTCTGGGCTCATCCAAGAGCCCTCTTCCTTCTTGACACCCTCATTATGGCGGCGACGTGATTCCTTCAAGGCAGTCTCGACAGCCCATGTCAAGCGAGCCTGGGCGTTCTCTGGTTCCATAACATGCTCATCGGAGTAGAGAGCACCAAGTTTGGTGCTGGTGCCAACGGCTTTAGCCAGCAGACGGGTACGCTTGTGCCATAAGTTCTCGACAACCTTCTCTTCACCATCTTCTGCAACGGCCGGGTGTTGGTCCTTGTTTAGTACCTCGACAGCAGGGGGCTTTCCTGACTTGTCCACTGTCCCGTCTGCGATGGACTTTTCCATCCACTCCACCCACTTGAGGCAATCTCTTAGTACCGAGTCTAGAACAGTGATGGCTCCCTGATAATTTCCGATCTTCTCAAGCCAAGCGGCAGTTTGGATTCTTATGCCCAAGACGTCGTCGGAGAACGGATCCAGCTGGAGCTCATTGCACTGCTCCAAAGCTTGTTTGTAGTATTTCCTTGCTAAATTCGGGTCGGGGCTGATGTTGGTGTAGTATAGCGCTCGGCGGAGAGACTTTGCGATCGGCTTGGGGTACTTGGTGAATTGCCGAGCCATGAAGTAGTCGAAATAAAGCTTGACGATATAGATGGATACACCTGCCAAACCAGCGAGACTTGGGCGCAGACTAGTCAGCAGGGTGGTTCAGAGGTTGGCAACAACATCAGACAACTTACATCGCTAGGGCGAGGATAAGCTCTTCGGGACTCTCCCTAAACATCTTCTTCATTCCTCGCGGTGTCATGGAGGTCAACAGTGAGCGGAAAGATATTGCTCTCCAAAGCTGGCGTACTTGGGGTGGCGGGGGTGGAGGCGGAGCTGGCGGATTGGTCTTCTTGGAGCCATTGTAAGATGAATTCGAAGTGCTTTCCAGCCTCATTTGAGCATGTTGGCATATGTTAACAGTTCTCGAAAGGGTACGGGCTCGCAATGTTGCCCAGGGCGCCGCGGACGATCCAACGGCCTGACGGCGGCAGAGGCTGTTGATGGTCCGACATGCCGCAATTCGCGACGCTGCCATCGTCGAGATCAGTCGAATGCTAACTCGTATTGTAGTTGAAGAGCCGTAAGCTTCAGAATTGGTTGTCGGACAAACTTGGTCAAAAATACCTGTAGTGTCTGGTCGGGTTCGGGCGATTGTCGAGTGACGTATTCCACGAAATTTAATAAAAGATCGGAACAGTCGCAGAGCCCAAAGCTCTTGCTGTTGTGGGTCTCTCATCACAATGCGCAGCGAATCAGACGACGGCATTTGCTCCGAGGCTCACCCAGCCATCTCGCAGGAGCCCCCCACCTGGATCGTGGGGAAGCTACGGCATCAGAGGGGCAAATGTCGAGCTTCTTCCCCTCCATTCACCGTCTTTGTAAGAGAAACCAAGCTTCTTCAACCCTGCAACTCATTTTTCGACATTTCAACGACTTCGACTCGGTACTGATACTCTCTTTATTGTCTCTGTCTCACCGAACCCTAAGAAAATGGCTGGAAAGTTCGAACCCAAGGTCCCTGTCAACCTGGCTCCCCCCAAGGACGACCCCATCACCCTTGAGGAGTTGGCAAAGGCTGATGGTAGGTTGCTTTTGTTTCTATTGTTTTGATCTTAGAAATATTTCTATTGCGTCTTTCCTTCGAGCGAAAGCCGCCAGGTGACTCTTATCTGGCCTTGAGCGAAGTTGCCTGTATGTGCACAGAAGAAACCGTTACCATTCGCCAGGGCGTGTGCTCGACAACAGAAGCCCGGTCACTACGATTTGAGTAAATCTAGATTGTTTTATTCTTTGGGAAGAATGTCTAATGATTCAAAACTGAGTTCAGTTGTTGGGTTCTATACTACCCCTATACCATCCCCATACTATCCTAATCACATGCAAATGTTTCTTTCTAGACATCTCACCCGCTTAATGCCGATGAGGCTAACAACATCATAGGCTCAGACCCCAATGGAAAGACGTACGTTGCTATCAAGGTAAGATAGAGTTTTTGGGCAATTACGACCGGTTCTTACAATATTGACCTAGGGTATCGTCTATGACGTGACGGGCAACAAGGCATACCAACCAGGAGGTTCTTACAATGGTGAGTCGGAAAACTGCTTGCTAAAGCCACGAAAGGACCCGAAATTGACGCTCAAGGAGTCTTCGCTGGAAAGGATGCTTCCCGCGCCCTCGGGATGACCTCAACAAAGGCCGAGGATGTCAGCTCCGAGTGGCAAGATCTCCCCGATAAGGAAAAGGGCGTCCTCAACGACTGGATTACCTTCTTCTCCAAGCGGTACAACGTCGTAGGCCGTGTTGCCGGAGCTACAAACACAGAGTGAAGGGTAAGAGGAAGAGAGGCCTGGCTCTGAAAGAACGGAACGCAAGTGGGAGCATTAAGGGCGCAGAGGATAACAGGAGGTCAAAGATGGCTCTCATCCGAGCGTGGAACGTTGCTGTGATCAAGTGTCAAGTGTAGACGTAAAAAATATCATAAGCCCATTATGAGCCACTGGCACCACGCCAAAGCTCGCGAGTTCTCTTCAAATCCTCCGGAACCTCCTTATCCAGTTCCTCTTTGGGAAAACACTGCTCTTGAATTCTACGATGGCGTTGCGGTTACACGTCAAGTCCTTTTGACCGCTGTTGTACGTTGTGCAGGCTATGTCACTTCAAAGCTTATCCAAAAACTATGTCTCGTTTGGCCACCCTCAACGCCTTAGGCCGTGCGTCACAGCCATTGCTCAGATGCGATACCAACAATGCTGCATTACGTTCCTGCACGGGTCCAGACCTGGTGCTCGCCAGACCGCCGGCCTCAGCTTTCCACAACTACCAGAATGAGTCGGAGGCTTCAGTTGCAATATTGAGGGTCTCAGTTCCATTATGTAAAGGAATCTTTTCACTGGGATCGACTCAAGGCTTTTCTTCGAGCTGGAATAGGTGAAAAATAGCGTGTCTTGCGTAATCAGCCTCATTCCTCTGGCTTTGCTCTACAAGAAATCCTTTATGAAAACAGTCTGCGTCTCAGCTCTTGAGACCCCCTTCTCCTTTTCTTTTTTGTCGAATTATCTTCAGGATTACGCAAAACATACAGTGGTCCAAAAACCGTTAATGTGGAGCGCAGCCTTTTGGTTTTCCGGTCGTACGAAGGATGTTTGTACATGTCGGTTGCCGTATTTGCCATCCAGCTATCTACTCTGCTACATGGAGTCACGAAAACTTCAAGACTTGGGACCCGATAAGAGAAGATTCTATGTTGACGCTATTCCTATGAAAATCTACCCGTTTCAGAGGAGGAACCGGCCCTCGATTCTGCGGCTTAAATCTAGTCTCTGACCAGACACTTTGCAAAGTGAGCTTGGATCCTGCTTGCGAGAGAACAGCTCATGGATACGCTGAGAGTATCATCACCCCAATGAACCATTCTCTTACACGGAGATACTTAGGTAAAGAAGCCCTACATTGTTCATCGCGCCGAGTTGAGCCAATAAAGTCTATAACTTCACTCAACCGAGCCCCTTGGTATCTCCCGTATCTTGTCACATATTGAGACCCGATGAGAAACGGCACAACTGAACCACTTCTCAAGTCACTCCGTAGTACCTTCATCACAGTATCAGCGTATATATCTATTGGTTAGTTCCTACGAGAATTGAGATACATGTACCACAGCGTCTTCGTCTGTTCATCATCCTGCTAGAACATGAACACACTACAGTCCCCCGGACCTAGATACATCCGCGAGCTGTGCACAGAGACTGATCATAATATCAATCTGCCAATATTCCAAGATCTGCCCCGCTCTTTGATGCAACACAGCCCATAAAAAGTCCCTACCACTATACAACCTGGCACGTCGGTCATCCTGCGCCTACCTATAAACCACTGTTCAAACTTTCAAGTGCCATGTGCATATGGATGCCCAAATTTGCTCCCAACAGAGACATATACCATCACCATTGTCGTTGAGGCCAATCCCTCCTCAACGACGGCGGCTCTGATCGCCAATGCACTCTTCTCGGTTGAACCTGGCGACGAAATGAGAGCGTTCCTGGTCCTGCCAGACCGAGATGCAGTTATTGCATGGGACGCTTTGTTGCCACGAGTTGCGGAGAACCTTCACGCCGAAGCATTGGTGGTTCGGGTCGTTGCGGGCGAAGTGGCAATACGACTTCAGCCGGACAATCGAGTGGTTGCAGGTGAAGAGGAATTCCTCCCAGTCACACATCTTGTAAGGGTGGGTTCAAGGAAGCACTGGAACGGGTTGGTGGAGGATTGTGAGAGTAGCTTTCTTCCTGTGGTCAGCTCGGGACTTCCGGCAGTCAAAAGACTTTGACACTATTTGGAGACATACTGTTGCAACGTTCACCCAGTTTTGTGGATAATCCCCGCCTCGAAGGGCTCTTCTCGCTTTCCAAATATGTGTTGATAACAGCAAGAGTATAGAATGTGATGTTATATGCCTGCTGGTGCAACCATTGCCAATTGATGTCTAGGAGTGAATCCCACAGATAACGGAGTAGATATTCCTGAGCTTTCGCCACCCTTTTATAGACATCCCGCTTCAAGTCATCGTTCACAGGCTGCAGTTTTCATGATGGAATTCTCTAACACTAGTCTGCAGCTGAACAAAAAGGGCAGCTCGAGGCCGCCAATATATCCGTTTATATGGACGCAGTGTACGTCCCTATCTAACTCGTTGGTTTCGTGCATCGAAGAGACGCTGATTCGCGGAGGTTGCCATGCAAGCCGGGATATCATGCGGGGGGCAACTTCGCTCAATAGCTGCCTCGTGCAGGCTTGAACAGCTACGATACGAAGCTTAGCGTCGGACGGGGAGGGGACTTAACTGTGCAGCCCCGGAGGAAGTGGCTGCAGATCACTTGCTCGGATGAGGGATAGCGATGTAGGAACCCTCTCATCCCTCTCCTTGAGATACCTCAAGATTGGCTTGCTGTTTCGAGAAAGAAATGGCAATACACAATATGTATGACGAGAGTAGTGTGCTAGCCTTTGAGTACTGGCCGGTGGACTTCAGCCATAGTATGGTTGTGCAGACGAAGTCAACTACTGCTCCTAGGAACACTGACCTGTTGATCTGGACATTTAAAAAGGTCCATTAACCTGACCGCCTCAGCATGGCATCGCCGTGCAAAGGTGATGAATGTTATGTGTTTCTTCGGGAGGGTTGTGCCACAAAAAGGGCTAGTGCAGTGCAAATCCTTGCGCGGCCAGGTCATCAAGGTGCTGTACATTTGATAACAGATGGAATTGTCCGTCTGGACCTCTAAGATCTTGTCGGCTTGAGACGACCGGCCTCATCCTGTTCTCTCATCGGGTTCGTCTGCAATTTGCAGGCCATGTGACACGATGGACGTCAAATTCTATTGACAGTGGAGAAGATGCAGCCTCTACCACCCAATTATCAAGACCATCAGCTTGGGACCCAAGTCATCTGCATTCTGCGGAGCGGCCCGATAGGCGGGTTTACCTAGCTGAGTAGGCTCGCTCCTTGGCGTAGAGCAAACATCGAATATGTGCACATCAGACGGGTCAAATACAAACTGAAGATACGGCCGAACAGTCCCCTGACTGTCCAGAAACTCTCGGATATCGTGCTGTTGGATACGTAGAGTAGGCATACTGCAGTGCAGGGCGGAGTTGAACGCCCATCTGGTGAGGGCAAGTGTTGTGGCAAAAAAGGAAGTCCCGCACGTAATACTGTGTACAACGGGGGACAAGGCCCCGTTTGCCAGAACATCCGAGTAGTCAACCTATGCAGATTTCCTCGAGCATTAGAAGGTTAGACGGGAAAGGAGGCCAACGGAAGTGATTCTGCAAGTGCCGGAAGGGTTCTCACCTAGGGATGAAGGCACCACCGGAAGATGGCATTGGAAAACATGACACATCATATGTCGAGCGATGGTCGTTTGTTCAATCAAGACTTGTCCGTTGGATATCGGGTTGTTCCCTCTTATGAGAAGTGATATGACAAGGTACTGTGCGGGCTTGCACAACAAGCAGAATACGGGCAGACATGATGTCGGGTCTTTGTTTCACCCATAGAAACCTAGTTCATTTGCTGGTAGGTGGGATCATGGCAAACTCGTGTATGCGGGCCTCGCTCTGTTGCTTGGGGTCGATATAAGTGCTCTGCAGACAATGTGACGAAACGAGAGAACAAGACGATTGCGCACTTGCGCGGAAAGCCATGGCTCTGAAAGCCTTCTTGTGAGACATTCTCAATAACGATGTAGACCTCCAGCCGCCATGGTCTCACTCGCCTCTGAGGACTCTTCCTGGCGGAAGGTCCGGTAGGCGCTAGCGGTCAAGAATCCGAAGACGAGCGGCTTGCTTGTGCCGGCTGAGACATATAGAGACGACGTTTACCGTAGGAATAGTGAGCATGAGCACATGACACAAACCTTCCTCCTCTGGCCATGGCTGGGTATCATGGTTGGAAGCCCTCGACCAGGCTGTCTCGGGGTACCTCGAGAGGGACGTCGGCTCAGAAACATGCAAGTAAGTTGGCGTGGTTTCCGAGTGGTTCAATCGGCCAACGCCCATGTACACAGACAGCACTTTTGAAATTAGTTGAGCAATGTGGCTTCGAAGTCTTGCTTCTTGGCAGATGGGTGACTTGAATGTCCTGGGCCGTTCTTTGAGCTGTTCATGCTTGTCCTTTTACGGGGTGTCTTCAGTGGTAGGTTGCGCAACGGGACGACGGCCGAGGCCAGTTTGTGCTGGAGTGATTGTTCAATGGTCTGGACTGTCGGTGTTGGAAAGTGGGAAAATGCGAACCATTCCCCGGGCGCCTGATTGCCTCGCTGGTTGCCTTGTGTCGCTGCCTAGTGTGTTTCCGAATGCTGATTGGCCAGGGCCATACGACGACGTGTGCTACTCACCGAGAGTCGCCCAAAAGCAAGGCGGACTAGCGAATTGACTGCGCCCTCGTCCTCACAGTTGCCTCATCTGCTCCTCACCTTCCCTCGCATTAGTCACATCGGGTCCTCATCCTCACCCTCGACCTCATCCCCTTTCGTGCTCATCCCTCACTGTTTCCTCCCGTCCGAATGACTACAAGTCCCCCTCCGTCCATGCCTATGCCGCCTGACTAAACCTTTGGTTTTCTTCTATTTTGTCCATCTCTAGCCAGCAGTCTTCGTCGTGCGAAACCTCGCCTGTTCGTTCGCCCGGCCACCCATGTCTTTCTAGTTCCGGGACTCAGTCGTCCTCTTCCGACCCCCGACCGACCCACTGCGGACCGGCAACTGAACTGTGTCCAACTTCATCCTGACTCGGCCATCCGGACTCTGTCTCGCTTTGATAAAAACTCCATCTAGACAGCCGGGTTCTCCCCGATTACACCGACTTCGAGCTTCTGTAATAAGAGGGGAAAACAGTACTGCCTGCCTGAATTCGAACTCGAGTTGGTTACCCTTATTCTCTTCCGCGTCTCCCACTACACGCACCATTCTCAATTTTGTTATGTAAAATCGGGCCAGTGCCTACGGCCACGATTGCGAAAGCCCACAGAGTCGCCCTTTCTGTATGCCGCGATCTAACGTGTCATTAGTTGCCCGTTGCAGCTAATATATCGAGTCGATACCCCTGGCGCGATTCTTCGCTACGACGACAACCTCTCATTCATGGCGAACTTGCCCCAGACGGTGGAGATGGATACCGCAAAGCAAGGCCAGATGGTTTCCCTTCAAGGCACAGAGGCCGTGGCCAACATGCCAACATCTTCGAGCCAGAGCTTCCATCAGAAGACACCAATACCATGGAGCTTGATCGAATTTTATGGCGGCGAGCAGCCATGGGTTCCTCCGGGGATTTTTGCCGGGTCTCAGCAAGGCCGACAAGCACTTACGCCAAATAGTCAGCAACGAAGCACCAGTGGCTTCCAGGGCTGGCGGAGCACGCTGCCCTCGGAATGTGATACCGTCCCCCAGGGTTCCCGCCTTCTGACTCCGGTTATGAGAGTAGGACGAAACACAGCATCGAAAACACATCCGTCTTCAACGATGTGGACCGAAGCCAGGATACCCAGAGTCTTTCGGGGCAGATAATAGACTATCACCCCTTTGGTCTAACCGCCACCGATGGGGCTGGGACAACATAGCTGCAACGCCCGTTCCCGTATCCCATCTTGGTGCTATGGGGAACAGATTGATTTGCCCTGGCTGCCAAGCCCTTTGCAAGACTAAGTCAGAATTGAAGTGAGTTTGTGAACTGACAGCGCTAATATCGGACAACCCCGCTGACATGTCCCCAAGCAAACATAACCAGCGGCACCGCAAAGCGTACAGATGCGATGTCGCCGGATGTTCCCGGAAGGAGGGATTCGGCACCTTGAACGACCTTGACCGACACAAGGGCAGTGTTCACCCTGATGTCTTTAACGCAGGCCCTCGATTTCGTTGCCGGATTGGCCAATGTCAGAACAAGGACAAGATTTGGCCCCGGGCGGACAACTTTAGACAGCACCTGAAGCGTGTGCATCGTCAGGATGTCAGCCCTGAGGATGATCTTAGCGAATATTCGCTGCAGTAAGTATGATTGTCATACTGTCGTTGGATGTGACATCTAACATCAGCATAGGTCATCGCTCCAGAGACCCCAGGACGATTCATTCCAACAGAATGCGCAAGATGCTCTCGAAGGTGTAGGCTCGGAACTTTTCAAGTCCTACGCAGGCTCCATGGCCTGGGGTGGTCGGCCGCCGGCCTTTGAGGATATTCAGCTATCCCCGCAAGAAGAACAGCCAGCATCCATGGACCTCATCCTCGACCCATCTCTAACAACTCCCGATGGTTCAGCATCGGACGTAGATATGGCTGGTTCTAAGGTACAGTTACAGAACGAATTACCTGATCCGGTTCGTGAACCCACACGCCATGAATTCGTACAGCCCAAAGAGATCACGATCGCTCCATCTCCAAAGGCCGTTATTGGTGGACCGAAGCACGAAAACTCCAATGGACTTCGTGCTAACCAGCCTCAGCGGTCCTCTATCAACTTGAGCGTCGGCTGCGAACGAGATGCCACTAGCCTGAATAGAACCCAGAGTGAGACTTTTCATAGTCCTCTAACGGATAGCATGGACTGCGATGACGCTGCCAAAGTTCCATGTCATCGATCCACAGGCGGATCCAGTGCAAAGGAACGACCCGTCGACCAAGAGGAGCAGCCAACGAACCAGTATCCTTCGGTTCGCCAGAACAAAGATCTGAGCCAACAAGCCATGTTCGATATCCTTTCGCAGGTGCCTAAGAATATCATCGAGACATTCTTGAAGTCCCAAACGGAAGCCGCTCCTCAGAAACGCGTACCAACTCCGAACATCAGTGCCAGCGGCCCTCATCGATGCCCACATGCTAGCTGTGACAAGGGCTTCAGCCGAAAATGCGAGCTCAAGTATGCAATCTCCGCCACGCCTTGACCAAAGATAGCGTTAACACAAAGACAGGAAGCATATGAAGCGCCATGAGAAGCCGTATGGTTGCACATTCTCAAACTGTAAGAAAAAATTCGGCAGCAAGAACGACTGGAAGCGCCACGAGAACAGCCAGCACTTCCAGGTGGAGATGTGGAAGTGCCACGAAAAGCGGGCCGATAAAGAAAGTGAGAGTTGCGGGAAGGTCTGCCACCGCCGGGAGACTTTCCGGAACCATCTTGCAAAGGAACACAAGATGGACGACGTCGCGGAAGTCGACAAGGCCCTCGACAAGTGCCGCGTTGGACGCAACGGCGAGCCAAGGTTCTGGTGCGGTTTCTGCGTCAAGATTGTCGAAATCGCGAAAAAGGGAACCAACGCTTGGGCTGAGAGATTCAACCACATCGACAACCACTACGCAGGTCGGCACAGTCTACCCAAGAAAGACCACTCTGACTGGGTAGCTGTCGATCGCGAACTTCCCGAGATCGACCTCTCCGGGTCTCTGAGTGACTCAAGCGACGATGATTCGGCCGATGAGAGCCCAGTCGCTGTTATCTCGCGAAAGCCCGAGGATACTCCTAAGGCTGTAAGCGGCCAGAGGAGGAAGAGGCGCCTCGACGACGATGACGAACAACATGACCCTAAGCGTATACGAATGTACATGTGGCACTGCGTGAGTGACCCTAGTTCATCATGATAAGGCGCGGTGAATGCCTGCTAATAGGTTCTCTTTATAGTGCTGCTGTACCTGGACCGCTGATTATAAGGTGCACGCCAGCTGCATCAACTGCGCTCACGTATGGTGTCGTGGCTGTGAAGTCAAATATGACTTGATTCGGAGTGAAAAGGAAGCCGATCGTTCTACCAAGAACCAAGAGTAGAGCGTTGTAATGTAAGATGGGTATGATGACGATGATATCCACCATAGTGCCATTGGATGCACTGATGGTTTGTTATGATGGACATGGGAGTGATGCTAGGTAACAGGCATGCCTCGCGAAACAAATGACGATTCCCACCCTCTTTGTGCCTTTGGCCAGGCTAGAGAAGTTGCAACGGATCCTTGTCTGTATTCCAATGATCCGATATACCTTTTGCTATAGTAAGCAGAAAGAAGCCGGCGTCTCTGGCAGCGTCTGCTAATACTGATTACCTACGCGGCGGCTACCTAGGTAGTGTTTGATCCACACCGTGTAGGCATTTGTCAAATCTTTGCAAGCCTTTTCTCTCCCGAATCAACATGCCCCGGCCGGCAACTCGTTGTCCCCTTGTGCTCGACAAACATGGCGTGTAAGAAAAAGCCCCTGTCACGGCACGTTCGCTCACTTCTGGGCCCCATCCACATGCCACGAGGCCGCAAGGCTCCCAGCCCCCCGCCGTCACACCGCCGCAGGGCGGAGGTTCCCAGGCTCAGGGGTTCAGAAGAGGGATTGGAAACCAGTCACAGGATAGGAACCGTAGCCGCGTCCGTCCTTTGGGCACGTCTATTCTTCGACGGCACCCTCCCGAGACCTGGGGTTTGGGTAAGTAGGCTTTGCCTTTCCCTCCTCGAAAGCCGCCTCGAGCAAGCACTCGGGCGGATGGCTGGCAGTAGGAGCCATCACACGTTACTCCACCCCGTTGCCACCACCCGAACGCCTAATATACTTACTTCCGTAGCCGCCTTGGTATGTGCTACCCATCATTCTTTCCCAGCTTCCCTGAAACCCGTGTGTTGGGGGCCGGTAGCGTCAGCCCCCTCGGCGGAAGCAGACCAACAGGGTTCTGATCCGCAGTCTGAGAGCTTTCAACCCATTTCCCTGGAGGGGGGGTGGTGTCTGTTAAAAGTACAGAGCCGGGGAAGAGGGGGTGTGGTGGTGATGGGAAGGCGGAACAAGGCAGGGCTGGACCTGGCGGTGCCGGCAGGGGAAGTAAGTAGCAAAAGGATTCGGCATGGCGTTGCGATGATTTGCACGAGATATGCTTAAGGGGTATGAATATGCATGTTTCCTTATCATTTCCCCAGTTGTCTTGACGTTACCGGGCTTGCCTCCGTGGGTTGTTGTGGGGGTGTGGGCATCCCCATGCTTCGGGGTGGCTTAAGGCGTGGGAGTGGAAGGGTTGTCTAGGGAAAGGGAGGGAAATGCACGCTGGAAACGTCAGCGAGAATCGCGTGTGGTCTGGTGCGGCTGAGCAGTCACGGTGGCTCATGTTTCGGCTGAAGCAGAGTGCTGGGGTGGTGGTGGTGATGGAGGTGGATGCGCAGAGATTCAGAACCCATGGTAATGGAGGGGGGCCGTCAGGATGTCGTCAGGCGAAACGAGGACGAGTGCCAGGCGTCCTGAGATTATGTTCTAGGTCGATTTGAACCCTAGCCAACAGCTTCCAGCCTTGAGACGGGATACCGTTATTGTGTTGGATACGGAGTGCCGACATGCTCCTTCGAATCAGTCTCGCAATAGACCGCTCACCAGGCCGGCCATATTGTGGCTGCCTGTAAAGCCTCTTACGAATCGCGCAGATCTGCAACCAACATACAGCAATGTCGAATGTTTCAGCACAGGTTGGCGCCCCGTTATGTGGTGTATCAAGAGACCACACACCGTGTGCTGTCATGTAAACATGTCTTCCCTCTTTGGCCACAGAGAGAACTACCTGTGCCCCATTCATGTCAGTGATACCATGCATAGGTTGCCATGAGTATGCTGTGTCTCCAAGCTTCGATGAAAGATCCCCAACATCAATTTCGGGTGTCCCGGATGCCAAGATGGCTTTCGACCTGTATTTGGAATGAAGGGTTTCGGAGACGGAATACAACGAACATTCGCACCCGATCGATGCGAATGCCGTTATGGAAGAGTCGGAATCGGCACAGACGGGCGTGTTATCTCCATTAGGTGCTCACGCCGGTTTCTTTCCGGGAATGCCTGCAGTGTCCCATGAGACCAGAGGGACCGCCCAATGGCCCGCCCATCCCACGCGAGCCGGCCTTACTAGGGGGAAGGTGAGATGGCTGAGGAATCCAAGATCTGTTCCATTCCCGATCTACCGATTCTAGAGGCAAGGGGCTGAAGGATCGCGGACGCACGGCTCGGAATCCCAACGCCTGGCTGGCAAGAGGGGCTTAGGAAACAGAGTGTTTGCTTTGCACTATCGACAATGGTGGATGTCATTGATCTCGTGCGCGCAGTTGCGCGTATAAGAATAAACTTGCCGCGCGACCCGCACAAGCACCAAGTGTGTCTCATCGAAAATTGCGCAACTTGAGCATTCAATAAAACGCACGTAGTCGACATTGCTGGTGTCGCCAAATCAAGACATGCATCCGTAGCTTAAGATCTAAGAGATTTGTGGGTTTGCATCCCTGCTAGAGATTGCAGACCTCCGTGAGATTGTTGGTAAGCCATGCGACACAAGACTGAGAGTATAGCTCAGCATACTCATCCCATCTTCACCATACGAACAGTATCAACGTGTGTGCCACGTGCTTGAACCGGACCCAGCTACAAGGGTCCGGAAACCAGGGGCTAAGCGGAGTTAGACCTTGGATAGGAAAGCATCAAGAGATCGAAATAGCTGTGGTTCGGGGTGGGATTGCTGCTTGCCGTTGAGTAATCTTCTTTTTCAGCTCTAGCTTGGCCGTTCCAATGGGCTCTCATCCTTGTCCCCGAACATGGGGTCTGAAAGGAGCAGCTCTAGCCCGGAAACAAGCTCGAGAGCAGAGATTAGCTGCTAGCATGGGGTGACTCTCAAAGTCCGACATTGCCTGCCGCGAGGGCGGCAACGACCCTGTGCTTTATTCTTCCCTGGCTCACTAGGGCAAGAATTGTCCAAGTAGGCAAGACCAAGCAGCCGTTCGGCAATTGTCAACTGCTGAATGAACGACACGCCCGCCACTCATGAGGTATTGCGGCAAGATTCCTTGTCAGTGAGATATTGCATGCAAAACAGCGAGTCATCCTTGCACGGGGGAATCGGATGCGAGCAACGCGGCTTCTGTTGGACTGTAGCGCGCAATTGCGCAGACGGGTTATCGTCGGTGATGTTGGTCGAAGTCCCCCTGATCGACAGGCAAGCCCGAGAAAGCCAGGGTTCTCTATTCCCAGACGCCTCGCATGCTATCCAGTAAAAAGTTGGTGAGTGGTCCTTGAGTGCTGGCTCCTCTGTGTCTGCGGGGGCCGGACAACCAGGTCCATCGTGAGATAAACAACGTGGCAGCGTAGCGTGCGCGAGCAATTGCGCGTGTTCGGTACTCCATGTACGGAGACGGGCAACCCAATCGACCAGGAGTTAAAGACGGGAGGAGTGTGAACGAGCGGCGGAGGAATGATGGGTAAGTGGGCCTTCCGGGCTAGCCATGATGCCAAGAAGTCTTTGCGCTAAGAGGGACAGAGGCTCGCAGATGTGGAAATCAATGGCTTCACGCCATCGTTGCAGTGAAGGTCTGCATGGCAGCATCCGAAAAGAGGGTTGATAGTCCGAGGTCCGATCAAACATGATGAGAGGTAGGTTGATGGCGCCCGGGCAACGGGGTCGTGGTCAGCCCAACCATGTATATGCAGCTTGTTGACGAGTGACAGCGAACAGGCTGAGGCTTCGGATAATGGTGTGTTCCATTTGTCACATTTAGTACAGATCGGGGAGCGTTGTTTGAAGTGCAGCCACTGAGGAGTCTAGAATGGGGGGTCCCTGACAGGAGTCGTTTGTTCGAGGACCAGGGTATTGACTCAGATAGCGTATCTCTGGCGGTAGCTAGGTCCCGCGTAGGGTCGTCCATCTGTTAGTTCGTCCGATTTTTCTGTGTTATCCCCAGACAAAATATCTGTGGCGGCCGCGGGTGATTTCGAAGACCAACAAGGGTCGGTATCGCAGACTGGACCCTCAGCCCCCAGCAGCCGAACAGATTGCCTCAAAGGGGACTGAGCAAGGGGAAGCGGGGCAGGGAACGTGGGACTTTGGAGCAAGCACGGCGTCTTGCGGGACGGACCTTGGGTAGGTAGGTACCGTAGTACATACCATAGTAGTACTTGGTTTAGGTAGTGAAGTGGAGACGTTGTAGAGTCGAAGCGTGACGGGAGGGTTACACAAAAAGCACCGCAGTACCTACTACTATGCAGTACTTATGGGCGGCCCGGCTGGCAAGCTGAAGTGGGAATATCACAGGTTCATCCCAGGCTGTGAAGTACAGTATAGCGCAGTAATGCCTGGGTCGGGTTTGGTTTGCTGCCCCGGGTGGCTGGCGACTTCTGCCCGTCCTACATAGAAAGGAACGACAGTGCCATGTGGTTGACCCGCCCTAGGGAACCAGCAATCCAGGCAACCTTTTTTAGAATCGAGCTGGGAGGTGCTACCTACGTAGGTAGTATGGCACTGATGGGCGTTGCTGCGGCGGGTACGAGATTGGCGCCTTCCCGTCAATTCCACATCCACCGCATCCACCGCATCCGCTAGTACGCTCCTCCCGCTGAACGGGGAGGGAAGCCTTCCATACCATCCTTCGACCGGACGGGGTGGGGACCGTACTGTATTTGACTGGATCATCACCTCGCGTTTTTAGCCTTCCGTCTCCCGTCTCCCGCGTGGTCCCATCCCATGCCGGGTTCTTTTTGTCATGCCCGGTCCTTTTACAGCACCTGCCCACTAAATTACCTGAGCCGCCTTGTCAAGTCAGCAATGGCCCTCTTCCGATGAGACTGCGCCAGGTAGCCTGTGGCTGCCTTGTTGGGAGTGCGCCTCGTGGGGGAGGCGGAAAGAAGCCAATCGCATCTCCACGTCGAGCTGCATGCTTGCTTAGCGCAAGTGCGCGATGCTGTCTCTTCTTGTCTTTCTCGCTCTCTCACCCTCTCCGTCCCCAAACTTCCGCCCTCCACCCTCGACTCCTCCAAACTCCACTCCTCCTCCCCTTGCCAGCCCACGCGGTCACAGAGACCTTGACTCTCCGCTGGCACACTCACAAACGCCCGTTCAAAGACAAGGGCTGGCTGGTATTACAGAATCGCGTTTCGTCCAGAATGCCCCGTCCCAACTTCTGATCTCCACCGCGTCTCCTGTTCCTCTCCTTGACTTTCCCTTCGTCACCGACTACTGTATCTCGACCCCCAGCGACCATCTTTGCTTTTTGCTCGCTGACAAGGCACCCTCCCTTGCGACTTTCTTCAAGGCGTTTGAGCGGCTTTGGAATCCACACTCGAAGTGCCTTGGCCGGGGTTTTGTTCTTCAGTGGCATCAGCACTGCGGAGCAGTCGCGAGTTTCGACTGACTGACTGACAGGCAGCAGACTGACAGATAGACTCCGCCCCTGGAGTCAACCCGTGGCTTCCCTATCGAATCTTCATTCCTTAGCGGAGCAGCCGGTAGACATGTTCTGAGCCTGTCTTCAGTATCGACACCCTAAGGCGCCATCCGAGAAAAGCCCGGGGCTTATCTACCCGCTCGCGGTATCAAGAGGTCGGACGTTACGCTGAACGTTGGGCGGACATCTCGTCTAACTCCTTGGACGGGGCCACCCTCCATGGTTTAGGGCCACCGAAATGGATATACTCCTTGCGCAGTAGAGAACATCTTCCCAAGCCCGCAACTATAAAACTAGATAACGGTTGACCGACACTCACAATAATGATCGCCGGTGACGTTGGCAATGCATCCTCGGGCACACCCTGGATACAGCGGCAGTGTCAGTCAAGAATATACAAGTCTTGATGGACGCTTCACCGTCGGACTGATTTGAGTTGACATGCACTGACTGACATTGCGCATAGATGCACAGAGGCTGGCAAGTCTGGGGTTGTCCACTTGGGGCAGCTTTTGATTCGCTCTCGACGAGGCAACCAGAGGGCAAGGCATCCGTATCTGCCTGGATACGACAAAAGATGTGCCTGGTACCAACCCAGTAGAGACAAGCTACCCGTCCCGTCAGCCGTGGAGTCGCAAGGGCAGACCAAGACACAGCCCTGGCGGCTCCTCTTGTCCACTACCGTCCATCACTGGCCCTCCGTCTGTTCTGTTGGTGGTCAAGATGGTGTGATCCGCGTACCGTTCGCCAACGAGACGACCAGCTACAACCCATCTGCAGCCACCAGAAACTAGGTGGGCCAGCCCACACCACACATACCCTGCCGCAGTCCTTGGGCGTCAGGGGTGTGCATATGCTCCTCGCAGCGCCTGATGATGATGGTCCACCACCGCACATCTTTGCCTCTTCCTTCACGCCTCTCATTCTGCCCTCTCATCTGCTGCTAGCTTGTTTGTCCCCACCATGAGGCTCTGCGCAGTACGTATCTGCGTGATGGGGGTTCTGCTCCTTCCCCCAAAGCGCTCTGCTCCTGGAGAGCCCAACCAACTGCCCTGGCGCACTCCAGTGTCACCGGTCTTCCGCTTTACCTAATGGACTTATATACACCTAGCATCGCCACACTGGTAGGTTTCTGATGTCGATGCCGTGTCTCTTACTATTCAACCCAGATGTGAAGACAACAACCTTTTGTTCTTTAGCATACCTAGGGTATCTGCTCTCTTATATCACTCTATTGTCACGCCGTCATTTATACCAATTGCCCAAACCTTCCAAACCTGTCCCAAGGCAATTTCCTTATAGCCTGCTTGAGACAGACCCGTTCGCCAGGCTGCATACCCGGCTTCGCTGCTGTTTTGTCCGACTATCTGTGACTCCGGGCTCATTCAGAAACTTTCAATACTTACTTCCGTGGCTCTTCTCAAAAGATAGTCGCTTCCTTAGATTAAAGACCTCAACTGGAAGAAAGACGCGACATGGCCTATTTCTACGAACATGCCCAAGGGGGGCATCCTTCTCACGAGCAACTATACTACGGGCAACAGAACTTCAGCCAGCTGCCCATGTCCTACTTCGAGTCGTTACCAACTTCAAACTCCTCCACTCCAGTCGACCCAAGTCTGGGATCCTACTCCCAGACGCAATACCAGACGCCATGGCCAGTGAACCAGACCCATCAGATTCAGCAATACATCGACGGGCCACGAACAGCCTTCTTCGTCCCTGAATATGCCCAGGCCTTGCACAACCTAGCCCGCCCGACTCAGGAAACCACCGCGCTACCTCCAGCTTCAAAGCGAAGGCACGGCTCTCCCTGTTCCCAGCAGACACTGTCCAGCAGCGACTCTAACAGTCCTCCCACGGAAAGCGATGTTCTCCCGGCAACTCCCCCGGACTGTTCTGCCACTTCTCCTTTCATGCAAAATAAGCAATACACTGGCGATTGGGAATCCCAACAGTACCAATCCCACACTTTGCTTGGCCTTGGTATGCAGGCAAACGTCTTCGTCAATCCTCATGAGGTAAACATCTCTCAAGCCGTGTTCGAGGACGAGGTTGTTCCAGCCACTTTCAGCAACAGCCGAACCTTCAGCTTCTGTTCCTCGGACTCTGACGAGTCGGGCATCCCCCAGCAATCTGCTTTCTCGTCACGTCAACTTACACCTGATGCCCCTGGAGCCATCATCAAGCAGGAGCTCCCCATGGTTGAGTCTTCGTGCGGAACAAACTACCCCGACCCTGAACTAAGCGATCCGGACCCCTTTAAATCCAAGATTGAGTTCGGCGTTTCCCTCGAAGACGACAAAGATTCGGACTATAAGCCTAAGCAGCATACACGAAAGCGCTCTCGCAACGCGAATATCAGACCTCGGGTGCACAACTATGGCCCACTTCAGGAAAGAAAGAGGACGAGGGTCAGCGGCAACGCCGGTGGCCTGCTCCCAACTCCAATCAACCCGACCATCGCCTCCACGCGGAACCCCAAGATTCTTTGCACCGAGTGCAAAACCCCCTTTTCCGACGAGAACACTTACCAGAAGCACATGAAGCAACACCACACCCGCCCCTTCGTATGCGTTTTCAACTATGCCGGTTGCCCATCCACCTTTGCTAGCAAGAACGAATGGAAACGCCACGTAAGCTCCCAGCACCTGGCCCTCCAATACTGGCTTTGTATTCAAGATGGCTGCTCCAAGACCACCAATCCTCCAACCAACCGACGTTCCTCCTCTTCTTCCTCTGGTTCCGTCGCGCCGACACCGCCTCCCTTGCCCAACGGCGCCATCTTCAACCGCAAAGATCTTTACACCCAGCACGTCCGTCGCATGCACGTCCCCCCTCTCGTCCGAAAGGCCCAGAAGCAGAAGAAACCGACTCCCGATTGGGATGACCACCTCAAAACTCTCCAAGCAGACGCCGAACAGACGCGCTGCGATTTGCCACAGTACATGCGCTGCCCCGCCAACGACTGCGAGCACGAGTTCAACGGACCGCAAGCCTGGGACGAGCGCATGGAGCACGTCGCGCGTCACCTCGAGCGCGCAGCCGACGGCAAGGAGCCGATGGTCTACTTCGGCGGTGAAAACGACCCAACTCTGACACAGTGGGCGTCGAGCCGCGATGTCTACGTCGTCCGGCAGACCAAGGCCCCTGGCGGTTGGGAGCTCATCAACCCACTCAAGGGGGAGGTTGGCCCCTCTTCGGGCAATGGAAAAGGGGTAAACAGTAGTAGTAATACCTCATCCTGCCTCAAGGAGATCATCGTAGCTACTGGCTCCGATGAAGACGCTGAGGGAGAGGACGAGGAGTGACTGGCACCAACACACAATCTCTTTTGCGGACCTTGTTCAATATTCATACGTTGCTTTGTAGATATGCCCACTTGACATGTTAGTCGCTTGGGGCTTCGGTTTTTGTGTTTGATTTTTCTATATTAGATACCTTTCCACCTGCTTTCTCTCTTTACTTTATGCTCTATCAACATCTTGCGAAGGTGTATTCGTGGGAGTTTGGGCTTTTCTGTCTTGGCGGAGTATGATGGGGAAGGGTAGCAGAATGACAATTATGTCACATACCAAGGAATAGAATTTACACATATGGACGGGCATAGGGCACTCTTAATGATATACCACGATCTCCTCTACATCAAAATCACAATGTATTGGTATCAAGTCACTCCTGCCGTGCAATCATGGGGTCTCCGTCTGTGTACAGACTGCCCCGACTTAATGGCTCTGCCTGTATACAGGGCTGGACAGATACGCCGAGTCCTGCTCTTCGCCTATGGAGACCACAAATGGCAGCTTTTCTGACAGGTCTCCCAATTCGGAGACGACCCTTTTGCTACCCAGCTGATTCCTAGAATTGAGACGCCTAAGGATGTCAGGAAACAACTTAAGCGCGCCAGAGGGACAGTAACCGCCGGAGACTCCAATGAAGCGTCTATTCCCGCCTCATTGAGTTCATCTGGCGCTCGACACGTCTCAAGTGGAAGCTCTGGAGGCGGCCCTGTGTCTGGCGGCGGCGGCGGCAGAGGGCCGCACTCACTTACACGACCGACCGCTAACCGACCGCTCCCACCCACAAATCCCATCGTGTCAGGTTTTCCAGCGACTGGGAACCGGGGCAGCCCGCAAACCCTGAGCCGTGCGGCTCAATGGCTCGCCCTGGCGCTAGTCGATACATCCGCCATGAGGGTCGATAGGGCGGGACACCTTTGGGGCTTGTGGAAGGGGTCGGGTGGAAGACTGACAGGTGGCACCTTTTGACTCTCCTGCATGGGGGGGTGCGTGAGAAGAAGATGCATAATGCTTCGGGTCCCTTTACCGCTCCAAGGCCCAGCTTTCGGTCTGGTTTGGTCGGTCCAGTCTTATCTTTCAGGTAGCGTACCCGTTGCCAACCCTCCCCAGTCCGTCCCAAGCAGCGGATGCCATTCCTTCAATCCTACATTTTACCGTGTGCCTCTCGTAGGGCAGAGAGGGGGGGTAGGGGGTGCAATTGGAAAAGAACTCGAGGAAGGGAGAACTCGTGCGCTTGGCGTCTGGCCCCCAACCCCGGGGAAACCTGATTTCCTCCCTTTTGTCACTTTGCGAACGACAGCGTTCCGTTGGTTGTGGCCCAGCGTTCCCGAGCAGAGACCGAGATGCTTCAGCATGGCGCTGTCAGCACTAGTCCGCGTTGGACACCGGCCGTTGTTGCAGCTGGCTTGGCTGGATAGAGTGATGACACTGAACGAGTTGAGAAACAACGCGCGCGCAAATTGCAGCTTTGCATGTTCCACCAACGGTTATGCGGCTTGGAATTATGCACACACATGCGCGCGAGCGCGCGAAACCATAGGCCCATTCGGTCTGTTCGGTCTAAGTGGGGGACTGCGCCGCAACGGAAATGGACGCGAGAGAGAGAGAGACGAGAAAGAGGCAGAAGGGTACGCTAGCCGACGGCGCAGCTGCGCGTTTAGTTGCGCACAAACTCGCATCTCTGGGCTTTTATCGAGATGGCTTTTGGGGCAGTGCGCTTCCGCCATGGTACGTTGCGGCCCCCAATTAACCGTCCATCCGAATCTATGACAAGGATTGTCGGGCTCTGTCGGTACTTTGCCAAGTTGGTCGGAAGTGGAAAAAGTATGAAGAGCAAGAGGAATGGATTGTACCACGATGCTCTGCGGTTAGTACCTTATGGGGGGATTCTCCAATCCAAGGCTGCAGTCTTCCGCTGTTGCGTGCTGGCTGCACCATTTCGCCTCGTGTTCGGGGCGTGGGAATCAGCCCGGCTTTTCCCTACCTCGAGGTTCTCCGCCGTTGAACTACCCATGTGAGATAAGCAAAGCCATTTGGCCCCCCTATTACATTCTCGAAACCCCCTTTTTCGCCGTGCGATCGATCCTTCAGGGGGCGTCATGGATGAACGTGAGGATATCTGGCCTCCGAGGAGGGGGGGTTGTATCCTGTTAGATGCGTGATAGAGAGGCTGATGAATTGGAGCTGTAGACTCGCAAGTCGGGCCGACACGGGAATAAACTGGGTTGGGCCTAGAGGAGGCGGAACAAATGCCACAGATGAGCAGTCAACTTGGGGGCGGCAGGGTGTTGACTCGGGCCGGACCCTTCTGTCCACAGCTGAACAGCCATGTGAGGTAGCCTCGTCAGCCCAGTCAGTGATTCAGTGAATCCAGTTCGGAAGATGTGGCCGCGTATTGGCATTGCTCCAGGATGTATGCGTGTCGTGGCCATCCATGCAGAAACCGGGACGGCGCCGGAGAGCGGGGCCCGGGTGTGGCGGGGCCGAGTGTTTACCGTAATGCCGGAGTCGGGGACGGTCAAGCCAGATGTCCGACAAATGCGAAGCACGGCCGATCAGGCTTGACATTTTAAATTGAAGTCATCGGATGAGCACCTTCTCCGGGCCGATAAAGGGCGAACCAACCCGCCGCCGCCGCCGCCGCCAGCCCGCCCACAAATGGAGCTGACGGAAGCGATGGTGATCTTGCGACGGAGTACCGCGAGAGCGTGCGGTCACCGCTGGAGTTCATTCAAGCCCAGACATGTGCAGCGCAGGGCGACGGCGGAAAATGCATCGGGCTCTGTCTAGTCTACATGTTTGTCTGCAGGGCATCTCGTGAGCTCTGTTAACGGCCACAGCTTATGATTGGGTAATGACGTCTCCAACATACAGCTATTAAGGGGCACGAGTGGGATCTTAACCTGGCGAGGATTGTCTGCTGAGTCGTGCCAGGCGGAGGGCAGTTGGCGATGTGGCACCGCTGGCTTCTGTCCTGTGAACGTCGGATCGGCGGCGCCATTGACGGCCAACTGGTGCCCCTGGCGCGATATCAACGACGCTGTTCCCCTGGCGATGAAGTCAAGGATAGATGGGATGGCTGGGTTCGGTGCTGCTGACTGTTGCTGTTAACTTGGCGAAAAAAAGCGGAATCAGGGTCCTCCTTAGTACCGCCCCCAAAGGAGCAAGCTAAGGCCCTGCTGAGAGGACGACATTGAACTACCCCACCAACATCACTGCCGACGACTAAGGTACCGGTACCCAAACGACAGGGCGACAGTGCGCAAACTGCTACGGGGCTATTGATAGGACGACAGGAGCTATGGGAAGCCTGCGCCCCCGCTTCCGACTGCAAGCTGAGCCATCCTCCAATGTACAAAGGCCGCAGCTGTTGAAGACAAGCGCTGGGTGATACGAGCGAAGGCGAGTGTAGCAGTAATTAACGAAAGAAACTCTCTTTCCCCTTGTCCGTTCCTTTTCACAACAAAGCATCTCCTCCTTGCGGGACCAACGCCTTTCTCCTCGCTGTTTCTCATCATATCCGCCCGCATCCGGTGCTTGTCCTCACTGCCCGCTTACAACAACCTTATAACCCACCCAAAAAACAACCAACCCCCCGGGCTGAGGTGAGCATCGCTTCCTTGCTACGTCATATTGTCAAGGTCCATCCCGACCATCAGCAGCTGTCAGCATACAAACTTGACCTCATCCTCGCGCAATTCTGTCCACTATTTTCTTCTTTTCCTCCCCCCCGCCTCCCATCGACCATTGTTATCCGCATTTGTGAGGCCAAACGACCTATCTAAACCGCCATGGAGTCTTTCGGAGCTCTCAAGCGTCGGACGACCGAGATCCTGCAATCCCTCCCCCAGAACCTCCCCGCCATGCCGAACATACCCAGCGTGAAGAGGCCGTCTCTGTCAAGCGGCACAGGCCCGAAAGCTATGAAGGCCACCTGGGAGCGAATTGACGTACCACCCCTCGGCCGTTCCTCCCACACCGTCAACGTCGTCAACGGCTCGGCCTACGTCTTCGGCGGCGAGATCAGGCCCCGTGAACCGGTCGATAACGATGTCCACGTCATCAGGCTGCCGTATAACAGCGCCGGCGCCGATTACTACAAGATCAAGTCCGCCCCCGCGAAGCAGTACAACCCGCCCGTCGAGAAGGCTGAGGAGACGGTCGAAGCCCCGAACCTCATAGAGAAGGCCGCACAGAAGGAACAACTCCTCGACGAGGTTCCCCTTGCCTCCCCGGGCGTTGCCGAGGAAGCGGAGGATTCACCCGTCATGGCTGGCGAAGAAGGCACATCGTCGGGCCCTGCTCTGGACAAGGGCAAAGGCCCAGCTCTTCCTGAGACCCCCTCCCTCAGCGACGTCCCGGCCCCGCGTGTTGGTCATGCGACTGCCGTCATCGGCAGTCGTATTTTCCTTTATGGAGGTCGCGGAGGGCTTGACATGAAACCCCTCGAGGAGGGCGGTCGTGTCTGGGTCTTTGACACACGAACCAATTCTTGGTCCTTTCTTGATCCCGTGCCGCCCGCACCTGGGGTAACCATCCTGCCAATGCCCTCACCGCGCAGCTACCACTCGGCCGCCGCGACCGATCGCCCGCGCGACTTCGCCCCCAAGCGCGCGCGTGGCAAGCAGACTTGGAGGGCCTGGGCCCAAGGGGACAGCGCCGAGGTCGGGATCCCTCAAGCTCCCATCGTAGGCCACGCTGCTGCCAATGCCACCGACGAAGAAGATGACGGATACGGGACTTTCTTCGTGCACGCCGGCTGCCTCGCTAGCGGCGAGCGCGCCAATGATCTCTGGGCTTTCGATGTCCGATCCCGAGTGTGGAGCCAGCTGCCTTCAGCGCCCGGACCGGCCCGCGGCGGCGCCGCAATCACTATCAGCAAGAGCCGGCTGTTCCGCTTTGGTGGCTTCGACGGCAAGGGTGAAATTGGTGGACAGCTTGACTTCCTCCACCTTGAGATGGACACCTTCGACGACGGCGTTTCCAAGGGCGAAATTGCTGTTCATGGCCGCGGCGGCTGGCAGAGCATCGTCCAAGGAGCCAACTCTGGCGAGCAGGAAATCCACCTCATTCCGGGCCAGACGTGGCCCGGAAACCGGAGCGTAGCGGGCCTCGAGGCCGTCACCGTCGGTGCCGGCCGCGAGTACCTCCTGCTCATTATGGGCGAGCGCGAACCCAGCTCGGATGGTCATTCCGGCGCCGGCGCCATGTGGGACGACGTATGGGCGTTCCAGGTCCCGCCTCTTGGCATGACCGCCGCCAGCGTGCGGGATGCCATGTGGCAGGCCATTGGCCGGCCGACGGGCGAAGGCAAGTGGACAAAACTCGTGACGGAGCCGTATGATGATGATAATGACGACGGCGAGCCTGAGCCGCGCGGCTGGTTCGCCACGGCACCGATGGGAGATGTGGAAGAGGCCGGTGTTGTTGTCTGGGGAGGACTCAGCTCCGAGAACAAGAGGCTGAAAGACGGTTGGATCCTGAGAATCCCCGAGTGAGACACTGTCTCTAGGACGCACAGTCATTTCCCCCTTATATTCCATGACACAGGAACTGGACTTGAAGCGACGATTTGGTAGCAAATTGATGTTCGACATTATCGTGTCGTCACAAAAGAACAACGAGTAAAGTGGTCGCGATCTCGGTTGCAGGAACATAGGGCCATGAGTCTCTAAATCGTTCGCCCATGCATTTCGAATACAGCACATTGTGTTTTATATACAAGCCGGACTATCCTCCGGCTCTATTCCGTTCGCTCGGCCCATTCGTGGGAGTGTTCTCCCAACTTTCGCGCACGCTCTGAAACCGCTCTTCACCTCCTTCCCTCGTTTCCCATTTGTTGCTTTTTCTTACAAGTCGCTCCGCGTCACCTCGGGGCCCCACGGCTCGGAGGTGAGGTTTGTCAGGCCCTTGCTGTTTTCGCAGGTTTGGCGGCCGCTGTTGATAGGGCCGGGCTTGGGGACCTGGGCAGCGGCGCCGCCGCCGGTAGCGGTCGCGGTGGCCTTGAGGGCATCGAGGAGCTGGACAGTGGTCTCGGGGGTGAGATCCTCGTAGTAGTCGTCGTTGATCTGGACCATGGGGGCATTGACACAGGCACCGAGGCACTCGACCTCGAGGAGGGTAAAGAGGCCGTCCTTGGTGGTCTCGCCCTGCTTGATGCCGAGGTGGTCGATGATGGCCTTAACGATCACGTCGGAGCCGACACCGCCAAGCTGGCAGGGGTCTATGGGTTGCCAGTTAGCGATAACTCAATTCTCCGGAAAATACCATTCGGATTCTCGTTCCGTAGCCCTGTGATATCAAGAGGAAGTCGCTTCCCGACTATGGCTCGGCTACGGGATTCTCGGAGAAAAGACGTTTCGAAGGACCGTGTGTGTTTCGTAACAAGGGTTGGACTCACGGTTGTGCAGGCCTGAATGAAGTACTTTCCAACGGGGGTGCGGTTGTACATGGTGTAGAAAGAGGCGACTTCGTAGACGCGCTGGGGGGGCATCTCCAGGAGGCGGGCGACCTCGTTCATGACGCTGATGCTGGTGAAGCCGTGCTGGCGCTGACCGAGATCGAGGATAGGCATGACGGCAGCCTTCTTGTACTGCGGCGGGTAGCGCTTGAGGATTTCATCGATGACGGCCTCGTTCTCCTTGGTGAACTTGAAGGGGATGTCGGTGTTGTTCTTCGGGGAGTCGCGGTGCTGTTTCGACAAGGCTGATTAGCAATTGCTCCTCGAGGAGAGACTCGCAGGCGACTGTCTCCGCATGTTGGAATTGCTCTCGGTCATAGCCATACGGACAATTGACGTCGGAGCGGAAAAGGTGGAGGGTGCTTACCACTTGGAGTGTGTCGCTGGGGCGGACGGCTGTGAGGGAGAAGGCGCGGAACTGGGGCCTCGCCGCTCGACACGTTGCCGAGCGGAGGGCTGATCTGAAGAGGAGGGGTGAGAGTCTGGAGGCCATGGCGAGGGATGTGTGGTGGCAGCTCAATTGACGATGGGCGAGCGGGCGAGCGGACGAGGGAGGTTAATTTGCGGATATCTTGCGCTGTTCGTTAGATTCGGGAGGTTCAAAAGTCGTGAGCTTCTGCTTGGATAATGCATCATTGTGATTGGTCGAAATGGCCACAGTCTGATTAGGTAAGTCTATGGGGCAGCGGATGCACAAGAGGCAAACATGGTCGAGTAAGCGTCATTGAGGTTTGCATAAGTATTTGAATCGTGTTTTTATGCATGCAACCGTGCGTTCGCTCAATGTCCATTGTTTGCATGCAGGTACGAAAGCCCCATGAGACACCACAACTTTCACGTTGTTCCTGCTTACAGAGGCTGGTGATGGATTGTTTCCTCCCACTGCTTCTTCGATAACAGATAATTGGTTCTAGGACCGTTTTTCGTTGGGTCTTGTTTATTCATTGCCCGTATTAGTAGGGCCCAAGTGGCAATTGGGCATGCAGATGGTGGGAAAACGAAGAATACCAATCCGAAAGCATCGAATTAGCACGCTTTCTTTCCATTTGGCTAAAAATCTATGTTGTCTCTGATCTCTCTTAGTAGATATTCATCGGCAGTATACCGTCCGCACGAAAAAGAGGAACGGGTGAGTAGAACGAAGCTGCCACGCTGCGTCCTGCCTTGTTAATTGGGGACCACATAGAGCGCTTGTGTCTGTGCGATTCGTCGAGGCCAAGTGCAGAAACAACTTGTCAACCAGGCCAAATAATTTTTTAGAGCTCCAGCCGTCTTGTCTTGCGCGCAGAACTCCAAGACACTAACTCTTTGGAGATCTGCTGGAGTCCGGGCCCGGTATTGGCTTATGGTACCGAGCGAGCCGCAAAACAATAAAAGCGGTCCTAGGTGAATCAACGATTGCAGTCCATTTGACCCAAACCTCGCAAACCTCGTTACACAACCGACTTCTACCTCGGGCTGAGGCGGCTCAGAAGCAAGACCTGGCCCCGAAACCTCCTAATCAGTTGCCAGGACGAGGTAACATATTGGAAAATCTACCAGGTCTACGCCCATTGGCCAATGCAGGTGTTGAGTCAAGCCTCAACTCTTGTGCGTCCTCTTATTAGATCATCTGGCGATCTCGCACCTTTAATGAGAACAGAGAGCCGCCGGGCGGAGTATTGCCATTTTCTGCCCGCATACAGCATGTCGAGCGACGTCAAGTGGAACATGTCGTGGAGCTGCCGTATCAGTTTTCTTTGCGCACGTCCTGTACCATTGACACCGGCAAACTCCAAAGTTTCGTTTCTTCGACGTCTGACGCTCCAGTAACGGAATTGAGAGCCCTCGATGGACTGTCGCTCGCTCCATCTCGGGTTCCAAATAAGCGAGATCCAGAGCCGGGATCGGCTCGCCTCCATCCACCTCCACATCGCTCCCATTTTCTCTGTATACTACGTCTTCCAGGCCCTCGGCCGGCAAAGGGTGTGGCGTTCCGGCCGCAAAATTGAACACACCGGAACGATTTGTAAACCCTTTTGGGAAACAATAGCTGTCGTCGTTTCTCCTCATCCTCCTCATCCCCAACTTTCCGGCAGCTTGTACCTCGGCTTGTCTCCTCCCCCAGCTTTCTCCTCCATTGCCTAGTCGCGGAGCTTTCCCCTACTCGCCCATCCCCGCATTCGACAGGGATCTAAGGCGGAGATCCAGCGTCACGAAGGTGCTCTCCACCCCAGATTTGAAAGCCTCAGTTGCAACCCATGGCGTCGCTGGAAGGCTGTAGTCATTGGCCGGGTATGGCGCGGGGACCCGAGGTTTCGTCTGGAGTTCCCTGCCTGGGTCGGCCAGTATATGGGCTACGGAAATCCACTTCTTTGTAGCAGTCCTGTTCGTTTCCTCCTCGGCATTGTCATTTTAGTTGACGTGGATCCCGCCGGTTCCGATTCCTTTCCCTCTTCGCATTGAACAAGCAGATTGTCTCGTTTCTGAGTAGGTTGCAGTTTCTGGGCTGTTCTGGCAGGAAAGCAACTATAGTCACTGACTCGAGCTCAGGAATACTATATTACTCTGATAGTACGGGACCCGCGGCTCAAATCAAGACTGGGATCTCGAAAGTGATAGCTTCAAACCTTACCGAAGCGGACCCCTTCTCGAAGTGGACGTTCCCACGCCGCACAATCCTCCAGTTCGATATCTTCCGTCTCAAACACGGGGATAACTCCTACCTATCAAACGCCTTAGGCCCCGGAGTGTCTGAGCAAACAACACCAGTCTCCAACTGTAGCCTTCGTCTTCTTTCTCGAGTCCCTACTTCATACTTGGGCTGTAATCTGCTGTTGGAATAGAACGGAAACGCTCACCAAACAAATATGCCGATCAAATCACGGTGGTCGGAACCTATTCCGAACTGCTCTCTGCAGACATGGATCTTCGGATCCTCTTTTGAACCCCTCTCCAACCGCAAGGCTTTCTATGATGCAGACTGTCCAGACACCCACTACCTGACCTTCTCTGATTACCGCCTCGTGGCCAAGCAAATCGCCATCGGCCTCCAGGCCGCTGGCCTCAAGCCCGGCGACCGCGTGCTGCTCTTTTCGGGCAACAACCTCTTTTTCCCTGTCATCTTTCTCGGCGTTCTGATGGCCGGCGGTATATTCACCGGCGCGAACCCGGGCTTCGTTACTCGCGAGCTCGCTCATCAGCTCAGAGATAGCGGCGCGAGGTTCATGGTCGCTGCTGAGGGCAGCCTTGACACCGCTCTGGAAGCCGCGAAGGAAGTCTCCATACCCGCGAGCAACGTCTTCGTTTTCGATACCACGATCCCGAGCTCGAGCAAACCCGAGAAGCCTGTGCAGGGCGGCGCTCGCCACTGGACTGAGCTGGTTGCGCCTAGGGCGCAGGCCGAGAAATTCCAGTGGGTTGAGCCTTCCGACGCCCGCACGACGACGTGCTGTCTCAACTACAGCTCTGGTACGACGGGCGTGCCCAAGGGCGTTGAGATCTCCCACTACAGCTATGTCGCCAACGGCACCGGCGTCGTTAAGGTGTCAGCTCTGGAAGAGGACCACGAGGCCTCCCTCGCTCGCTCCGTCGGCCTCTGCTTCCTGCCCCTCTACCACACCTATGCGCAGACGTACTTCGTCGCCAACTTCGCCAAACAGGGCATCCCAGTCTACATCATGTCGGGCTTCGACTTCGTTAAGATGCTTACCTACATCCAGCGCTACCGTGTTACACAGCTCGTCAGCGTCCCACCCATCCTCGTCGCTCTGACCAAGCACCCCATCACCGCAAAGTTTGACCTCAGTAGCCTCGAGAGCGTCGGCTCTGGCGCCGCGCCCCTCGCCGCTGACGTTGCCCGCCAGACAGAGCGCATCCTCAAGAAGGACGACCTTATCGTTCGCCAGGGCTGGGGTATGACTGAAGTCACTTGCACTGCCATGACCTGGGACCCGACGCGCCTGGAGCGCAGCTCCTCCGTTGGCGAGCTGATGCCTAACTGCCAGGCGAAGCTCGTTGACGAGGACGGCAGAGAAATTACCGAGGCCAAGGTGCCCGGTGAGCTGTGGATCGCGGGTCCGACCGTCATGCGTGGCTACTGGCGCAATCCCAAGGCGACGGAAGAGACTATCGTCACGGACGCTAACGGCAAACGCTGGCTGCGCACAGGAGACGTCGCATACGTCGAAAAGTATTCGACGGGCGGTCTCTTCTTCATCGTCGATCGCATGAAAGAGCTTATCAAGGTCAAGGGCAACCAGGTTGCCCCCGCTGAGCTTGAGGCCCTCCTCCTCGAGCGGCAGGACGTTGCTGACGCCGCCGTCATCGGCGTCACGATTAACGGAGAGGAGTTTCCCCGGGCCTACATTGTCCGGTCGCCTGGAACCAATGCCACAGGCGAGGAGATTGCCAAGTGGTTGGAGGAGCGGGTTTCGAAGCACAAGCGCCTCAGGGGCGGTGTTGCGTTTACAGATGTCATCCCCAAGAACCCTGTAAGTTTTGCTTCCATCATTTGCTGTTGGAACGAGCAGACTAACTCATTTAACCAGTCCGGCAAGATCTTGCGAAAGATTCTTAGAGAAAAGGCCAAGCAGGAAGTTGGCGATTCAGTTTCAAAACTGTAGACAGTCGGTGGAGACCAGGTAACAAGCAAACTTGTACTTGCTAGATTTAGCCTCGTATCCAAGACAAAGAGGGCTTGCGATACACATAGCTTCAAAGGAAGATACCAGCTCTAGAAATATATATAAAATCATAAAACCTAAGCGGACACACAGGCGAAGCTTGTAATACATGTTACATGAAGTCGTCTATAACGTCTCGCTAACTAAAACCACCCTGTTCGCCACCTTTCCATACTTGTGAGGCCCACAAAGAGCGAGCAATAGGGTATCGACCTTACTGTACAGAACCCTTCCTTTGCTAAAGAACCTTGAACGCCTCCCTCGTTTCTCTGATGAAGCTGAGCGCATGCACAACTCCCCCCTCTCCCCCCTGTATCCTATGTTGGGATAAACAAAAGAAAATTGAAAAGATTCGGCCAAATGGCCGAAGAGCAAAAAGAACCAACGACGCCTTTCCTGATGCCAATGCTGATGTGGGGTGATGCTGGATGGGCATGACTTTCGAAGGCAGCAAAACAAACCTCTTATTTACCTTTCCCGCCTTTGTAGCGCCGGGGACGCGTTCGAATCTGCCTTTTTTTCCAACCCCATAAGTGTCCCCAGTCCTTGTAGATAGGATGAATACCCCGAATGAAGCGTTTCGAGTAGAGCTTGTCCCTCTTGGAAACCCATGATGATTGTTCTGGTCGCCGGCCATACTATGACCCAACAGCCAGACATGAGTCCAGCACAGAGTCGAGGGCGCCCATGTCTTGAGGATCTGCGCCATCCCACCATGGCTCCGAGTCAATCTCCATTGCATCGACGTGTCCGTTCGGCAGCTGCTCCGCAGCCAGCGGCTTAACATCGGAGGCCTCTCCCGCCTTGGCCCCAATGGGCTCAAGACCCGGAAGCCAGGTATAATCATGCCAGTTTTCGAGCTCTCCTTCACGATATCCATACGATATTGCCGTGTTGATAATGGGGAACTGTGCCAGGCCACTGTCTGCCATCTCCAGGGCGATCCGCACGTCCGCCATACCGAGGGGACCACGCTCGCTCGCAGCTTTCGACTCGATAGGTAACAAGCCACTCTTATCGCGTGTAAGTTCGCCTCGTAATGCCGCATCTTCCTCTTTGACAAGCTGATGCCGGTACTTGTGGGTTTGGATCCATTGTGTACCGGCTCCGAAACCGGCGGTTCCGCCCTCTCCCGGGCCATTGCTCCTTGTCTTGGAGAATATAGCAGCGAGAGCTTCCTTAATGAACGTTTCTGTCGCGACAGACATGAAGTGTGGCGCTTCTTGGACATGGCCGCTGGTGAGGCCTGCCTCATAGCAGAAAGGCAGCATCCTGCCTTCGACTACGGGAGCGTCAGGAAACTCGCCCGACTCCACGGCCAATGGCTGTGCAAAGCGCTTGCGAATCTCCAAGTCGAAATCTGTATTTCCAGTCAGCACTGGCCCTCCCGGACAAGGTTGAGGTGTATTTCCACATACTCATCTTATTGATACCACCAATGCCTCCTGCACTGGGCGGTACTTCGGCCGGCTTAGGCTGTCGCCTGTGATTGTCTAGGAAGACGTTGGAAAGGCTGTCGTTAGGATCGAACTGGGTAGCAGCACTATCAGCAAGGGCCGGTTTAGAGAGGAAGAGATGGGGACCAACATCGTTGGAAGCCAAATCCTTGATGCGCCGACGGTCTTTGGTGGGCAGCTGCATGACATCGCCCTTGAGACGACGCTCCGCAGCATCGCCAGACACAGGCTTACTGCCAACGGGAGCAGTTGGCTTGTCGTTGGCGCTGACCCAAGGGGCAAGGCCCTGGTCGGGCATCTCTCTCGTGACATTGCCGTATATAGCAGCTAACAGCTGATTATGGAGGTGTTCCCTTTCGCCATTGAGGGATGCGAGGATGGGATCGATTCGTTCCGAGTATTCGGTCTGGTTCAGTCGACCTAGAAGGATGGGTCAGCAAGCAGGGAAGAAAATGCGCAGATGTCGTGGGTTGGCTACCGATGAGGAACTCCGTTGTTGACTCCTTGTACACGACCCATGCTTCGGGGCCGATGGCCTGCTTCAAAGCGGTATATAGCGGCTCAAGGTCAATGCGGGCCGGAATTATCTGGCTTGTTTTCGATGTTTTGAGGGAGCCGGGAGGCTGTACGGTGATGGACTTGGTAGATAATGTCGGTGTTGAAAGATTCACAGATGGGCGGCTGCTCAAGGCCGCGGGGTCGATGTCGGGCATTGCGACGACGGGATGCCAGAGAGGCAGATCACGTCGTCAGGCGTATTAGTGGAGCTGAGCGACAGTCGCGTGCGCGAGAGCAGCAATGGCAGACAGGACTTGGCGCAAGGGGGGAAATATGTTCATGAGTAGCAAGAAACAAAAGAGGGAGACGATGCGATCGCGAATCCGGTATTATCTCGATGAACGGGGCATGTTGCGGGCGCTGGCGTGATGGCAAAGGTCGGGTTGAGGTCAGTGGTTGGGTCCGTCTCGGTCTCTCAATTGCGGATAGTGGAGGAAGACGGGATGCGACTGAGAGGTGCTGCACTGCTTTGTCGATGGAAATTTTGCCGAACTGTCTGACGACAAATGCCAGGGGAGGACTGAGCCTGGGGAAGAGGTAGAGGAGACCGAGGAAGGCGCACGATTAATGTGGTAACGACGGTTCAAGGTACTTGGCTGAGCGCATTGACCACTTCCCCATGTGCTCCTGTGGACTGCTCGCAATTGGCATTAGCAACACTGTGAAGTCGCGTCCGGCGCGTCGCTCAGTGGATTGCATTCGCTGCAAATACACACACCCAAGCCCATGCCTTCTTTGACGACGAAGCCTCAATCTCACCATTCTTTCTTGAGCCAGAGACCCGCCCACTCACTCTGGACTCTGCTCGAGCAGGTCCCGCCTTTCTCTCGGGTCCTGAGCTTGAACAGTCGTCGGCGATGCCATCATGTCGGCCAACCGCGAGCATCGCATTGCCGGCGCCGTCGACAGCCTAATTGCACACCTGATACCCAACGATCCCCACGAGGACGACGCTGCCGCCCAGGAGCGACACGACCACTGCTTCGAGTTGGTGAAGTCAGTCTTGGAAGCGTAAGTCTCGAACAGTGAGAGGTTATGCAATTCCTCGGCTATGTTGCGCCTTTTCACTGACCGAAGCCATCTCACAGCCCCGCGTCCCCCGCCATTTCCTCGGACGTCAACCATGCCTCAGACCTAATCAAGAGGAAGCTCATACAGAGTAACCCAACACAAGCACTGCGCTTCTCGAACCTGTATACTCGCCTTCTTTCTCTACCTGTGCTGGGCCAGAAATGGGCCATCCTGTACCTACTTTACCAGCTCGCCGACTCGCCAGACCCTAACGAACCACTTCCCCTACCCCCGCCAAACCCTCCTTCGCAAACACAACGCGATCCTTTCAGGAAACATGAAAGAGAACGATCATCCAAGAACTCGACGCCAATTTCAAGACAAGAAGAGGAGCAGTTCAACGACGCTTTTGCGCCCGAGGGACTGAAAAAATTTCCTCCCAAGCACCCCAAGAACAAGTCGGTCGATGAGAGGGAAAAAGACAAGGAAACGGAAAAGGATGCAGACGAGCCTGTGGCGAACAAACGACAGGTAGCCTTAAAGTCGACGTTTCTGGCCGATAACTATATCGAGATCGAGCCCTCTGAAACCGTTCTTTTACGGGACCTCCCCTTTACTTTACAAGGACTGTCATCGACGACGTTACCCTTCTCGAAACCACACACCGTCACATTGCCTCCGACATTACCATCTCCGATCATCTCGCTCCTGCACACAGTAGCTGAGCCGTCTTTACTGTACCGACATCTAGATGTCTTCGTCAAATCCCCGGCGCAAGGTTTGCTGAGGCAAAGTATCCGAGCCGCAATAGGTGGGGAGCTGCGGTCGTATCTCAGCTTGGTCGCAACGCTCGAAGGACAGATCCGAAGAGCGCTGTCCTCGCTAGACGAATCTGCACCAAGAGGTGGCATTGGAAAGGCGGGCGTAACCCTGAAAAGATGCGTGGTATGGACACGAGAAGCTACGATGGGCCTAAGGCTCATGAGTCTCATCGCCGAAGAATCAGAGAGCAAACGAGGTGGCCAACTCATTTCTCTTATCCATGGGTTTTCATCGTCGCATGGCGATCCCATGGTAGCAGCGTTTGCTGAACGGCTGCTTGTTCATGTTACCCGCCCATTCTACGATATTCTTCGTCGCTGGATCTACGATGGCGAGCTTCTTGACCCTTTCTGCGAGTTTTTCGTCAAGGAACAGAAGCAGACCGACGAGCCCAAGACAGGTGGCAGCAGTGTTTGGGAGGATAAGTATGAGATTGATAAGGACATGGTCCCTAGTATCATCACACAGGACTTTGCGCAAAAGGTCTTCCTCATCGGCAAGTCTCTCAACTTCATCAGACACAGCTGCGGTGACTCACAATGGGTCGAGGACTACTCCAAGGCGGCCTCGAAGGAATTGCGCTACGGCGACACTGCCACGCTTGAGGCTTGGATCGACGAGGCGTACAAGACGACGATGAAGCGTCTCATCGATCTCATGGCGAACAAATTCCACCTTTTCGAACATCTTCAGGCCCTGAAGAATTATATTCTTCTCGGCCAAGGCGATTTCATCGCTCTTCTTATGGAATCTCTTGCTGCGAACCTCGACCGCCCTGCTGGTGCGCAATACCGGCATACCCTTACAGCGCAGCTTGAGCATGCCATCCGCGGCTCCAATGCGCAGTACGACTCACCTGAGGTCCTCCGCCGCCTCGACGCTCGTATGTTGCAGCTATCACACGGCGACATCGGATGGGATTGCTTCACGCTAGAATACAAAGTTGATGCTCCAGTGGACGTCGTGGTTACGGACTGGGGCAACCGCCAGTATCTCAAGGTCTTCAACTTCTTGTGGCGCATCAAGCGCGTCGAGTTTGCCCTAGCCTCGACTTGGCGCAAGTGTATGACGGGTTCGCGCGGAGTGCTCCAGAACTCTGACCCAGTCGTCGTGCAGACCTGGAAGTCAACCCGTGGCATCCTCGCTGAGATGATTCACTTCATCGGCCAGCTCCAGTACTACATCCTGTTTGAGGTTATCGAGTCGTCTTGGAATGAGCTCCAGAAGCGCGTACATCGCGAAGATTGCACACTAGACGACCTCATCAAGGCGCATACTCGCTACCTCAATGACATCACTCACAAGGGACTCCTCGGCGCGCGGCGCAGCGTCCGGAATGCCGACATAGCGACTGGCGAAGATGATCGCACATCTTATCTTTCCCAGCTTGGCGACCTTCTGCGCGCCATGCTCAGCTATCGTGACTCCGTCGACGGCCTCTACAGCTGGAGCGTCTCGGACTTTACGCGTCGGCAAGAGGTCGACGTCATGCGTATGTCGACCCGCGGCGCTCGTCACCAGAAAAAGCCGTCGGAGCCGGGTGCGGACGGCGAGGACGACAACCCGGCCGTTGCGTCAGAGTTTCCCGTTCTCCAGGACCGCTTGCGGCAGCTCGGCGCTACGTTTCGTTCCCGCCTTCAGATCCTTCTGGGCGACCTCGCATATCAGCCCGACGTGGACATGCGTTTCCTCGGTGTCGCGATGAACTTCAACGACGTCTATCAGCCCTCTAGGAGGAAGACTAAGACGACCTCAACGGCCTCGGCTAACACTTCCAGAGCGTGAGGTCAAACAGAAACTGGTTCGAGAGCGCAGAGGGGTTTGGAATGGACGTATAATCACCACGGCCCGCGGGCAATGGCCACAGCCGCCGCGATGGCATAACAGAAACACTTGGGAGGCGAAGCGAGGCATTACGACTGAAACAGTCTATGCCCGCCTTCGGGAGTCGGTACCGTTTCCTTCTGGGGGTGGAAGAGGATGGAGAATTACACGTTCCACGATGCCATAGACATTCTGGAATTAGGCGTTGCGTGCCGGGAGGATGGGAAGGGGGAACCCACTTGATTGGTGTCTTTACGCAGAACCGGATTCCCCCTATCTATGAATGATGAACTACCTACCCATCACTATTGTCCCGTGTTTGTGTGACAAGTGCAGCGGACTTGGTTCCAAGGGAATGGCCTCAATGGAGATTCACTGTGTTGAGACCAAAGCATTTCGAGGCTAACAACTACAACATATCAGAAGGGTCAAATCACTTTGGAGACAGATTCGGACTGGTCTGAATGGAACGTTCATAACTATCATGCCATTTCGTCATGGATTCATGAGCCAAAAGAAATTGCAACCTACCCATGACAAAGGGAACAGGCGCAGTCTGGCCAGGAGATGATCTATCTGATCTTTGGGTAAGCCCGCGTGATACGGTTACCATGCAGTATTCCTCACAAGAAACACATTAAAACAACAACCATAACCAGGGCAGCGGGTGCGCTCGAAGGCACACGACAAAAGAAAAGCCCTTTTCCTTTCCTCTTCTCCCCCAATCGCCAGCCTATACTCTGACAGAATTACCCATATATACATAATGTGATGCGTGCGCAATGCGGCCTGTGGTCTCCGTTTCTCGTCGAAGACTTTTCTTTGCCGTCATTACCGCACGATGCTTGGGCCGAGAGACAAAACCGAAAATATGTCTCTTGAGCCTCTCTAGAGCCTTTTCCCCGGATTCCCGTTTTTGTTTCCGTACTCGACGCCAAGTGTGTTGCGGAGCCGGTGCCATCTGACACAAATCGAAAAGAATACAGATCTAGTCTATACACGAAAGTCTTATAGCGACCGGAGCTATGACAGAAGAAAAAGGCTCAACAATGCTAAGCCATGCTCCTGAGCCGCCAGACTTTCCAGCTGTCTCTTTCGAACAAATAACTTTGGCGATACCTTGCTAGCACTACCAATTGGTACGTATGCCTAGGCATTTTCGTCGAAAGTCGTTTGCAGAGTGAAACGGTTCGTCGTTTTGATATGCCGCCAAGCGTACAACCAGAAAGGACATAAACACAATATCCACAACAGGCCTTGTTGAACTCTTCGTAAGGCTAAACCGTAGCATCGTCATGTCGTAAGCCGAACGTCACCGTATTAAAGTAATTTTCAATAGTCATCAATGACTGCGAGGCACAGGCTCGTGTCCCAACGCCATCTTCTGGAATTCCAACTCCATTCAGCTGTATCCACTTCAAAAGCGACCCAGCCAGAATCGTTCAATCCAGACGATGCATCAAGGGCTCTACACACCCTGTGCAAATCCAGAGTGGTGAGCGACTTCCAAGCCGACTGATGCGGCATATAGTGGTATGGATCGTACTCAAACGTCCATCATTTCGGTGTCTTCGTCCACCAAGGTTGGGAGTGCGGTCGACTCGCTAGGTCCCCAGACACCTTCGAAGACAGTCGCAGCTGATCTGCGACGTTGGGCAACCCACATCATTGAGGGAGTGGACAGCAACTGTTGAATGGTGGGCCTCTCGCTCGGCTCGGGGCTAATCATCCATCGAACAATTTGGTCGAGAGAGCTAGGGTGGAAAGGATCGCTCATGAAGTCCGGAGGTGACCTGAGCTCGGTGCGCTTGCGCGTGATGAAAGGACTCTCGTCGTCCATAACCACACTCACACGAGTGGGAGCAGCTGCCGAATGCAGACTGATATCTGGAGCACTGGTTTGGCCGAGCAGCGGGTCGTCAAAGGACTGCATGGTAGGAACCCCAGCTGCGTCTCGGTGAGCCGTGGTTGTGGTGGTGGCGCTGAAGGTCAAGCTAGGGACTTCAGAAAGATCACCAGAACGGAGAGCAACCCAAGTTGGACCGTTGTCGGGGAGGACGACGTTGGCGGCCATCTCAATAGTGATCAAACCGAGCGAGAATATGTCTGCAGGTTTGTTGAAGTCGCCGCGCAGGATTTCAGGGCCGATATATTCTCTGTCTCCTTCCGCATCGACGCCCTTGGCGGCGGGCCACTCAGTTGCTAGCCCGAAATCGCCAATCTTGAGGATGCCCTCAAAGGTAATGAGAATATTCGCCGGTTTCAAGTCGAGATGAATAAAACCAGCTTCGTGAATGCTTTGCAGACCCTGCCTCAAAGTTAGTTGTCTTCCTATTGCGGGGAAACGCAGTATACATACCAAGCCGATGTCGTGGATGACCTTCCAGATACGGAAGTCATCCAATCTGCCCTTGCGACCAACATTGCTGAGGAACTTGTCTAGAGTACCCTCGTCGCAATATTCAGTTTGGATGTAAAGGTACTGGTTGTACTCCCAGCTGTCGACGTAGTGAACAACATGGTCTGCGTGTGTCAGGGCTTGAAGTGCATGAACTTCTCTGAGCTTGGACAAGCGATCCTTGGGTCCCGTGAATTGGCGACGGGCTTTCTTCACGGCGTAAATGCGGTCGGGCTCAGGGCTCTCGCGATGGTTCTTCGTAGGCGTTCCACTAAAGACCGAGAGGAATGAGGCACGAGAGTAACCAGCCTTGACCACACGGTAGACAGAGGAAAATTCTCCCTTGCCAACCATCTCGACCTTGTCAAACCGAGAGTAGAGTGAGTCATCAACATCTGCGTCGCCACGACCAGCATTGACAGGAGTCATGAGTTGAGAGGTAGTGCTTTGGAAGGAGTCACGTCCAGAGGGCGTGACTGGAGTAGTTGTGCTCTTCGACTCGGCAGGATTAGAGATCGATAGGCAGCTGGCGTCGGGAAGAACGACGTGAGTCGAGGGCGTTCGCGGGGAGCGCTGTTCCACTGGGCTAGCTGTGTTTTGAAGAGTATTCTTAGCCAACAAATCCATTTGATAATCGAGAGCCATGGTATGAAGTCGAGTCCGCAGTGGCGAAGGGGCTCTGAGACCCCTTACCGCCCTCGAACGACAAAATGACGGCAAAGAAAGACGCTGGGAAGAGACAGTCCGCTAGTAGGAGCGATAGCAGTGCCAAGCCGAGAGCTCGGTGGGCCACTCGCACTCTCATAGTCGAACCGTTCCTGAGAGGTACACTTACCAGTCGATTCTCTGGAGATCATTGGCCGGACAGCAGACATGGGAGGCGGAAGTGACCTCTTAGCGCTGGGGCTCTCAATGCTTTGTTCGCTTAGGTTGCTCAAGCTGGGTGTGAGACCCTGCTTTGTAGGAGTCGGAGGGGCATCACTTTCAGCCCCAGGGCCGACGTTGAAGTTTGTGTCGAGGGAGAATTTCTTATCTTCATCCAGGCTCAAGACACTGCCACGGCGCGCATGGCGTGATCCGAGTCGCTGGAAGATACCCAGCCCCTTTCCAGTGTTGCCGAATGTGCTGCGAGATGGCGCTCCTGGAGGGTTGAAAGGTGTTGAGGGCATGCCGCCAAAAGAGTACCGATTGCTCTTCTTGATCGCACTGCCAGGCGGGGGTGGGAATGTTGCAAAGCCGTTGGTAGGCTTTTTGCAAGGGGTGTCGGGCATCATCAACTTGTTGTCCTCCTCGGGATTGCGGTTCACCTTGGAAACAAGACCAGTCGACATAAAAGCTCCCGCCCAAGGCCTGGCTGCCTTGAAAGGTGTAACGTTCTCGCCCTCTTCCTGCATGAACGAGGGTCGAGATGATCCGTAAGGCATTGACCTGGCAAAATTAAGGGGGGCTCGTGGCTTCTCGAAGACGTAGGGAGGAGGCATGCTGTTATTCTGCTCCTCGAGGCTATTGCCAGACGTTGAAGTCACCAAAGTCTTGGACAGAGGGTGAGGCTGATGAGAAGGTCGCTCTACAGGGTGAGCTGAAGGGTTGGGCAAGGGCCCGTTGGAGGTGAATGGGCTGTCCCGAGGGAGCTGAGGAGGAAGGAACTGGTCCATCGAGAGGCGCGGTCGATTCTTGACGTTGGGAGTAGAGAATTCCCCGCCCATTTGAGCTAGGTGATTGGCACCAGACTTGCGTCCCCAGGAGCTTCTATCGTGCTGTCTTTGCTGAAGCGTGGATCGTCGAAGCGACCCAGTTCTTCTCGGAATCTGGGGAGGCGGGGTCGGCGAAGGGAGAGGTTCCCGAGCAGAAACACTTGAACCAAAGAGTTCGTACTCGCGCTCCCGGCTGGCCTCGTCGTGGATGTCGAAATTGGTCTTAGTTGTGGTGCTGCCGGTATTGTCGAAAATGTTGAAATCAGATGTGTTTTGACCAAAACTTGAAATACCGTGCAAACTTCGCCGCTTTGCGACGGGACTACCTAGAGACGCTTGGTCTAGGTTCATAATGGCGTCGCTACGCTTGAGAGCGCCCGATCCTGGGGCACCCTGCGAATCACCTTGACCTTCCAGATGTTTGAAGATGTTTGTCTGCTGGGCGTGGCCCGATACGTCGAGATGGAGGCTGTGGCGAGATGATTTTTGAGTGGACGATCGCGAGTGAGGGCTCTGTTGTGCAGAAGACTGGTTATTTTCCTGGCCCGAGGCCTCCGAGCTTGAAAAAGAGGAAGGAGTGGAATTTACCCCCGATTCTGTTGTAGCGTTCAGTGCGCGCTTGAGGGGGGATTTGGGCGATGTCCGAAGTCGAGTAGCTGGCCTTGAAGGGCTGCCGGTTGCCTTGGAGGTCTTGGCAGAGCGTAGAGAAAGGCGAACGCTGGGGCGAAAAGGTGTTGCAAGGCTTGGTGGGAGCTGAAAGGCGTCGTCGAGGTCATCGAGTGCGGGAGCCCCGCTGGTGTTTGGCTTTGGAATGGCTCCCCGAATGTGGTGGTGTTATTGTGGCTGCTACTGGGAGGAGTCGGAGTTGGAGTGTATCGTCGGCAGGGCGATTGCTGCTGCACGGGAGTGTGGGATCCGCTGTGAGAGCTCTCGGAGCTTGGAGAATTCGTACGCGCCAGGCTGAACTTCGATGGTGATCGCGAGAGGGATCGTCGGAGGCTCCTGACTGATGATGCAAGCACGTCGACATGGTGGACGTGCGTGGGACTAGGCACAGTGAGTGTCCCGCCACTGCTGTTGGAGAACGACATCGTGATGGTGTTCTTTGTGTCGTGCTGACTGGCCGTCTTCTTTTGAGAGTGTTGTTGTTTTTGTCGTCGTCGTTCGCTGTGGAAATACAAAGGGCGGAGTCACACGACGTGATATGGTGTAGGCTCGACAAGCAATGAGCAATCCTTCTTCCAAACAATCTGTCGCTGGTATTTGTCGTCGTATACTGTTTCGCTGAGGAACCTAGGGAAGTAGGTAGGCGGTAGCCGAGGGCGCGATCGATGGAGATATATGGCGTAGGCTGGAGGGTTTGGCGCGTAATGTTTTCCGCCTTTCCGCAGATAGAGAGAGTTGGAGGGATGCCGAGAGTGTGGGCGCAGCTTTTCTGGGGTGCGCAAGGTTGTATCGTCAATGTTTGGGGGTGTTGCTCCAAGATGGCGATGGCGATGGGACGTGTTTAGGGGTCCAAGTATCCAGGACTGGCTGGTTACACGTGGACGAGGCGAAGTGGCCTGGTCAGCCGGGGAAGGGCGCCCTCTTTCTTGGTAGGACGATAGGGTGGGTGCGATGTTGCAGGAAGGAAGGCTGAAAGAAAAGGAGGGAGAGGGCCCAGACAGGAAGAGGGCAGAGCGAGGCGAGAGTAGAGAAAGAAGGGACGGGACGGGAGCGCAAGTGCATCTACTGCATGGCGCTAAGGCCTCGGGGGGTTTTGGCAAGCAGGAACGTTCAGGTATGCGTCTTGCTTCGCATCTCCATTCCCCTTCAATCGCGATTCGTGATCGGCAGACGGACTCATTCAAGTCATCGCATGAAAGAGCAGTCGACGGCTTCCTCTTGAGTGGTGGTCGGGGTTATCTGATGCGCGCGCGCGGGTGGCAAAGAGGTACCTTGGTGTGAGGTGACTTTGCTTTGGGAAGGGGCCCAAAAACTTGGAAACACGCGCAGGCGATAGACGCAACACACCAAACGGGAAGGGGAGGGAAAGTTGGGATGGGTGAACGTTGGAGAGTGGTAGGCGCAACGGATCGGGGAAGGGAATGTGATGCGCGGTGAGTGTGTGTACGTAGGTCGGGTTGTGTGCGCGAGAGTGGGTGGGTGGTTGGGCGTGCGGGTGCGGATGCGGGTGTAAGTGCGAAAGTGCAGCGCAGCGCGAAGCCGACGAGTGGGTGGGCGGGCGGAATAGAGAGAGGGAAGATGGGATGGGCAAGGCAGGTAGGTGGGCGGGCGGGCAGAAATGGCACGTTCAAGCTGGGGGATCGCAGTCAGGATGGAGACTTTTGCAGTCGAAACAGACATCTGACTGGACAGAGTGCTCTGGAACGGGGAGAAAGAGCGAGACGTGGAAAGTGTGTGCGGTGGGATTATGGAGTCTTGGTGCTGATGCTTTTCGCGATGGCGCGCGTGGCGTGTGTTGTTTACAATTTTTCCCGTAGAGGCTAGCGTTCACGTGACTCCGCGTCCCGGGAGTGGGGTACTGCTGTTAGAGCAAGACCCGGACTGAGGCCGTTCGAGAGACGTCAGGTCGCAGATGCAGGTCCCGAATAGAGAAAAACAAATCTCATCACCCGGGTTTAGACATGCAGACGTCTCAACTGAAGAATCCCGACGCCGCATCATGTCTTGGTCCTTCGCGTTGTGGCCCGACCTGCGACTCTGTTCCTTTTGTCTCCCGCTATCAGACACACTCTTACAGGTCGCAAAGTCCATAACAAACAGATCCACGACCTCTTTCCAACCCTGACATCACTAACCCAACGGTCTGGCAGTGAAGTGTGCGAAGCAGGCCAGGGGATCCCGACTCTAGACCAGGGGACGGTTATCGGGGGTGTGCCGTCGACATCCATTGGCTGCATCTTCCCTCTGCCTGCAGGGTCCCGCCCACGCGTCTGAGGTCTCATGCAGCCCTTCCTCACGAGAAAGGGAAAAAATGGGCAAAACAACAAGGGAGATCAACACGTTCTGGGGGGCACACTTGGGAGACGATACAGAGTACTGCAAAGCTGACCGCTGAGGCACAGGCACGTCGGCTACGGGTCCATCTTTTTCTCCCGTTCTGTGCGTTGCGCGACTTGCAGCAAGCGTCCGCACCACATGGTCCAACGAAGGCCAGACGAGTAGACGAGGCTTGCGCTCTAACATCCATCCGAGGGGAAGAGGCGCCTGAGTCCCGCCCCAAGAAGACACTCTCGACACCCCTTCCCTGTCTATTACATCCTCCTCTCGTTCGTTCGCCTTGATCAGATCCAGTCATAATCACAGTCACACTCTGCAGTAGCAGCTGCAGTCTGTAGAGTCGAAAAGGACCCCTGGTCTCAAAGCCACGATTCGACTGACACTTGTTCACTTGGACTCCGTCGAGACGCAGCGGCACGCTTCTTTCTTTCCTTCTTTCTCCTTCCAAGTCGTCATTGCTGGCTTACACCAGCTCGCCGAGGACGAGTGGCCACAATTTGGCGACTGTCGGGCAGCGGGGAAAGGTGGGCTGGGCTCATCGTTCAAAATAGAAAGACGGCTGGGCGATGGGGCCAGGCCACTAAACAAACGCGACAAGCCACAGCCGGGAACCAAAACAAAACAAAAACACCAACACCAACAAAACAAATATTATGTACTTTGTCAATCCTACCTACCCCCGAGGTACTTTGCCTCTTGTACACTCGTCCAGTTTTGGCTGAGGCCACCACCGTCGTCGCCACCGTCACTACCGTCATGACCACCAGGCCGGCCAACAGCCATTGACCTTGCCTCATCAAATCCCTTCCCAATCTCCCGGGCCATCCATACCATATCATGCGCATCGTTCATTCCTTCCATCATCTTGGTCAGGTCCTCTCCACACAACCGCATCGCATGTCCGATCTCAATGGGGAAAGCAGCAGGGTCAGCGATTAATTGCGCCTGATATTACGAATTCATGCTGGTCGTCGCAGTGCCGTATTGCGTCGCTTCCACTCTTAATCTGGAGGCGACGCCGCAATGTGCCCAAAGTCCTCCGAGACAATACTGAAAGTCACTGCAAGTGCCAGATGGCTTTTGATAAAAAGTCAAGGGGCGGGACGAGCTCGCCGGTCTGCCAACCTGGGACGCCTGAAGCCCACCTTCCCGCCCCTTCGCCTTCCTCAAATCTCTTTTTCTGCTGCCCCCTCCCCCATCCCATGGACGGAGCTTTTGGGACATAGGAACACTGGGAAAGGCCAGGCACCTAGGGGCGCGGCAGCGGCTTCACTAGAGTTTTCTCTAAGAAGAAACTGGTGTTTCTCCTTCTCCTCTCCGTCTTGACTCTTCTAGGCCTCTCTTCAACGGACTGCGTCAAAATCAAGAATAAAACGGGCGCCCGCATCATTGAGGGGAGTCCAGTGCCAGGACCACGCTTCTTATTCGGCCCACAATGGCGGGGAGCTTTAAGATCGCCGTTCGAGCCTCGAAAGCTCGGACGCTCTTTGACCCTCATGGAGTTGGTGAATAGCGCAGAGAAAACTTACAAGAGGTAGCCAGGCTCTTCCTTGGCTTAGGGAGGGGGATTGGGCTCCGACAAAAAAAAAGACTCGTCGCATTGCCTCCGAGGGCAGCGGTAGACGGGAATGCAAGTCACAAAGTCGAGGTGTCAGCCAAGGGTTACACCAATATTGCACATGAACCGGAACACGGACGGGTAGAAAGTAAGAGATGGGATGGCCTCTTGACTTCCAGGATGACCTTCTGACTTTGGAAGTATTGGAAAAAAGAAGTGGACCGGCCGAACCCTTTCTCTGGCTGTCAACTCTCTGATACGATGCAGCATCGCAGGTTCCCAGCATCGTATTGGGGGTACACAGACCAACAGGCAGACGTGTCGTTTTTCTCACACAACAGTCTCCGGATTCTCACCACCAGATTCCATTCCGATGCTGCCGCCACAACGGGACCGGAAAGCCGAGAGTAATAGGCACGGGTAAAGATGGCCCCCAGCCCCGTCCTCGCGCCAGTTGTGCTCCTCTTTTTACGAGTTTGCGGAGTCCTGGGTTTCTACCTTATCAGGCGGTATCCAGTAGCCCGTATGGTCTCCGCCAATTTCGCTTCCAGGTGGAATAGGGAGGATTCTCTATGTTTTGTTTGGAGTCGATTTGTTGACTTTCCCATTGTTTGTTGACTTCCAGTCAATAACAACGCAGAACACCCCCCTATCGATACCGCTTCCCTCCATTCTTTCCCCTCCCCCTCTTCGACCCTCTGTGGTTCCCCATCCATCACCCTCCGATCTTCTGAAGCAGGCAGGACAGGCACTAGGACAGCACAGACTCCCGCAAAAAAAATGTGACGAAAGGGTATGGGCAGAAGAAAAGAAACGCAGAAAATTAACCAGGTCGGCACCGGTTGCAGTCATTGTGTGGGCCGCCCATCGTCTCTAGATATCAGGCATCGGGACCAAAGGGCGGCGGCGCATTTATTCGGGAGAGACAACCAAGCCCGAAAAAGAAGGTCGGGAAAAGAAAACTAGCAAGCGACCGCGCAAAAAGCCGCAAACGCCGTCGAAAAGCAGTAGAGGCATCATCCATTTGCCGGGCGCGTCTAGCTCCCGTCGCACGTAAAAGCAAACGTGAACCTCGAGGGCTTTGGGGAGTGGAAGGCAAAGGCAGCCCAGCCCGCTTGGCCTGACCGTGGTCCGGCGCCGCCACCCGAACGAAGTCCCGGGACACCCGCCCTTTCTTCTCCCTCGCCTTCATCTCCCTTCCCATCGGGTATCCGACTATTTGTATTCAGTTGTGTCAAAATGTCTGCGACAGCCCCTCCCGAGAGATGCCCCGAGGCGGATGCTTCTTCCCGTGCGCAACCCAAGACATGCATCGTACTGGACCACGATCGAGGAGACCAAGGCGGATTGATGAGGAGCCGGGTCGCAGTCGCGCTTCCTCCTGCCCGGGCCCCTGTCCGGGGTTGAACCAACCTGAGATTCCCAACTTGGACTCATTATTCAAACTACCATGCCAGCCCGGAGGAACTCGATTGGCTTCGCGCAGTAGAAACGCGCAGGGTCTGGATCAGCAACCCATCGTTGTGATCGTGGAAAAAAAAAAACCCCCCATCGTCATTACCTTCGGCCCCACTGAGGAAGCAACATATGAATCAACAAATTGGACTAGGCGACGTAGACGTCACGGGAAGCCAGGCAGGGCAAATGCGCTTGTCGATCGATCCCGACAACCAACACCAGCGATCATCCCGCCCATGTGGGAGAGCTTCACTAGTGTAGCAGGACGGAGCGAGGGGACGTCATCGTAATCCACTTCATTGTTCACTTCCTCTTCCCCTTTCAGCCTTCCCGTAGGCGGCAGGCTAACCCGGACTACCGGATGAGAGTCCCTAACCGTTGACGCACCAAGTGGTTCCGCGTTCCCTTTGTTCGGGCTCGCTGCTAGATGGCTTCTCTCAACGGTCAGGCGAGCGTAAAACGGACCTCCTGCTTTGCCTCTCTTTCCGAAACCCCAACGCCACACGGGCACGAAAGCAAACCTGCATCACTTTCTTCTAGTCCACCTTCCCCGCCCGTTCAGGAATCGTATCCATGGGAGACTGAACGATGTTTCGTCCTTGGCTACAAGAAAAATGACGGCTCAACCAGGTGCCGATGATCCCTTGTGGTGAAGAAGGAAAGGTTCTCTGGGTATCAATTATACAGAACAAAAACAAAGCCAAATAATATCCAGAAGCCCTGCCCTCTGCCAGGGGGGCTATAAGACAACCCACCAACGTCTGGGGATCTATGACAGGTTCTTTCGGATCCATTCTGCCCAGGAACAGAGATCCTCCATCACCTCGAGCAACCTGCCCAGGTCTTGCGGGGTAAGCCGCTTGTGTTTGCCCTTGTCCGCGTCTGCCACGTCCTCGCCATTGGCAGGAACAATGTTTTGTGACACGACGTGGACCACTCCATTCTGCTGTATCTGCAGGTCAACGTTGGCTGTGGCGTTTCGGAAGGGGAAAACGACGTGGAGGCCGGCCGAAGGGTGGACAGTCAGCACCACGTCAAGCGTAAGCTCCTGCTCGTCGACGTTGTAGGTCTTGGACATGAATCTGTCGTACTCGGCTTGTGTCGTCGTGGTATCGCTAATGATGATCGATTCGTCGACTTCCGGTACGGTCTCGCCGGTAATGTTGGAGCCGAAGCTTCTTTCGAGCAAGGTTGATATGAAGGCATACTGGCGGAGAATGGGAAGCATTGCCACCAGCTGCCGCGGGTGCGAGAAGGATAGCTCAGTCACGGTCTGGCCATACACAGGCTTGTAGATGAGCAGGGTGTTCTTGTGCTTCCGCGACGTTACGGTGTTGCCGTCGCCAGGGACCTGGACCTTTCTCTTGCAGGATATGACTCGAAGCTCGCTTGCATCATGGTTGCTTCCCTCGGGTATCGGGAAAGAGATGCTGTCGAACGTGTAGGTGGGGAGAGGCATGGGCTGAGCCTGCGCTCCTGTGAGGGTGTGCAGCGTGTTCCATACCGATTGTGGCACGATCACTGACGGGGTGAGCGTTGCCACAAACTTGACGTTCGGGTATTTGTGCGTTGTACCGTCCGGCTGCACCACGTCGATGCCCGAGTCCTTATTGTCGTCGGTCTGGGGTAGCGTCGTGGGCTCTGGTTCCAGCCAGTCGAGAGCCGGTCCGGAAGCTGCAACGAGAATGTCCTCGGGTCCAGGCTCGGCCTTCTCCACCTTTTGGGAAATCCAGTTCTCTGTTACCCGGACTGGAGGGAACAGGTCACCATCCAGGGCCTTGCAGCCTATGAGAATCGACCAGACCTTCTCCATATTCTCGCAGTAGCGCACCGTCTCTGGCGTTCTGGGAATGACATGGCGCCTCTCGGTCCAGTACTCGATGCTGAGTCCCACCATGTCTCTCGTATGCATCATGGGCCGACCGCTCTTGGTGCACATGACGGTTGTCTCGAGGAAACGGTCTGGCTTACCGCCCATGGCAGGGTCCTCCCGCAGCTTCGACAGCTCCCACTTGTGTAGTCTCTCGAGACTCTCAAAGATGCCGGCGAGAGCTTCCTGGCAGTCAAGTCCGGGAATGACGCTCAGCCTGTCAAGGTTGGCCAGGCGCTCCAAGTTTGCAGAGAACTTTTCCAGGGTCTTGGTCAACGGGCTCTGGTCGGGGCGAAGCTGCAGGTCCCTGAGAAGGATGTTTCCGGCTTGGTCTTTGTGCCTTGTGACGATGGGGCCCGACTCCGGGAAACCCAATGAGACGTTCTCCACGATGTTGTTGTTGAGCTCGATATCAATCGTCAAAGCCTGACCGGCAATGACTAGCATCCTCGTCTTCCTGCCGTCGGGCGACCTATGCTCGTCCCACATGCTAGTAAGACCTGTTCGGAGCGTGAGGCGCTCGAGTCCGGCTTCGCTGACTCGGCCTTTTGCCTTCTACAAGACAGTGTGTCAGTCTTCATTCAGAATGAAAGGCGTGTAATGTGTTGGCCTACCCCGAGGATTTCAATGACTGCGTCGAGTCTCTTGATCTTGTCGTCCTCGCTGCCTAGTGCTCCCAGGCCGCCGAACCCTCCGACGCCAACGTGATCCAGCCCAATATCCAATCCCCCACTTATACCGAGCGCACCCATAGCAGCTGCCGCGGAAGGGCTGTCGAAGTTGAGGGCGCCATTCGCGGGGTGGCCCATCAGGGTGGTCGAGGTCGCGGGCGATTTCTTGAACTGCTGAGGCGACGATTTGGGCCCTCTGGGCGAGAAGGCCGCGTGCGCTTGCGACGCCGAGAATGGCGTCGACACTGGCGGAGTCGCCGCGGTGAGCTGCGAAGGGGTTCTGCCCTGCTGCGAAGCCGCGTGCTTCATCTGGGTCGGGGTGGCCATCGTGCGAGTTGGTCGCTCGGTCGAGTTCGTTCGTGAACACGCAGGTTGACTTTCGTGGAAGAATGCCGCCGCACCGTAGTATAATGCCAATGTCTTTGTGACCATTAACTGCTTTATCGATACTGCCTTCAATTTTGATATCAAACCAAGGTGGAAACTGGTGACACGAGTCTGGCTAGAGGCAAGTGTTGAAAGATGCGTGCTACGGGTCGAGCTTGAACCGAGCCGCAGATTAGGTATGTATATAAAGCAATGAGTGAACCGCGGCCGACCGTGTCCCGCATCGCAAGAGTACCTGCCTCTAGGCGCGACCTACCCAGGGCGGACCGTCAAGTCGATAGTGGGGCGACACGGGCCGAAATTTAGCCGTCGTGCCTTCCCTTGCTCAACGTTGTTCAACGCTATCTAATGTTATTCATTTGGGAGATGAACTTGGCAAGAATTCAGACCTGTATATACGAAAAAGGGCACCAGGCTCAATTTGTTCTATCCATAGGAGATTCTGCTCTGAGTTTGCGCTGATAAACATCGATTCCGGCTGAGAATGTCCTATATGCCATACCTAGGCATTGCTTGCGCCTATGGTCCGCTCTGAGTAACCCCAAGATCGCATCGCCAGCAACATTTGGTAAGGGTTATCGATATTGGCAGCTTCGCAATTCAGTGGGATATGTGATTGAGTCCATCCGGCTTTCAGCTAGCAAGCTCGAAACGTAGTCGGGGAAGGGGATTTAGGTCCGGTCGACAACCCCCCCCCTTCAAAGGCTCCAAGTCCAATCCCCTCCATGTTCGCAAGACAACCTAGAGAGAGGCATATCGATTCGAGAGCTCCCTGTGACACAACTATATACATGAGCTCTGCCAAGCCGGCCATGGGCTACTGCAGGTCAAATTCTGGAGTTAGGGCCTCCACAAACACTCAAGAGGGATCGGTATCGAGGCAAACTCTTCTTGAACGGCTTGTGTCATCGGCCGCACTGTTCAACCAAACGATTCTACGAATCCAACATTTTGTGGGAGTTCTCGTTCACGTGGGTTCGAAGCATAGGTCATGGAAACCCTCCGGGTCTCTGTTTTTTGAAGCAGCAACAGCTTTTTTTATTTCCATTCATCAAGTCGTTACCTAAAGAGACAGTCTCCATCACACGTCTCACACTTTTGTGAAAGAAACAAGAGTCGTCATAAGGTCATCATCCTATCCCCCATCCCTGGCACACACTGGTACCAGATGATCCCCCACTGTATTCGAAACTGAAGCAAAGGAAATAATGTGGTAATGTTGATGGTTGGTCCTCCGAGGTGGTGGTCACAAGCTCATCTGCCCGAGTGTCATAACGGAACAGCAAGCCGTATCCAACCCCACCATGCTCTTTCGTGTATGTCGCCCAGGAGAACCGGAAAAAAGAATAATGGTCGAGTCTTTAGGATTAAGCCCTCCTCCATGCAAGGCGTCATTCATCAGCATCTACAGCCATGACGGGCGTTTAAAAACAGGGAATGAGAAGTCGTCAACTCGTCAGCGTCGTCTTCTGAGGATCGTCGATGCCGATAGGTCGTCTCGCGAATACAAAGACAGGTAAGAAAAATGGTGTGCAAGGAGTGTCAAGAAGCCCCGTTTGGATGCTTCGAGATCATCAAATCAGATGTTCATGACTGATCATGCCTCGTACCGTGTAGCCGCAACGCCCTCCAATGAAGTGACGAAAGGCAGAGGTTGGAATTAATGTCGCTAAAGAACGCCGTTACCTTCGCTGCGGTTGTTGGGCCATCACTGGGGCAGCTCGAGCCATGGTGTCGTAAGCAGGGACGGCCGAGTTCATCAAAGTCTTTCGGCGCTTGAGGTCCATGCCGCCACCGCTAAGCGGACGCTGCAGATCATCGTCGTCGTCACGGCCACGCTTAATGCCACCGGAGGAGCCGTTAATCTGGGATGGGTAGCCATTGGACATGGGGCCCATATCTGCTTGAGGCTGGTAGACGTCGTTGCCTCCTGTAGCAGCCGAGTTGCGGTCGTTGCTCATCACACTATACAGATTGCTGGACTGCTGGGCAACGCGCGGAGGGGTGCTGTAACCAGCCTGCTGAGAGTAATAGGGCTGGGGTGCGGCGGCGGTGCGAGGGGTGGCACGTCCAGAAGCGGGCGGGTGGCCAGGCGAACCGGTCATCTCGGGGATAGGTGCTGATGCTCGGCAGGAAGCGTTCCAACAGCGGGAGCAGAGTAGTTGTAGGATCCACGGTTGGCGTCGTAAGCACCGCTGTCGTGGGTGTACTCCGCATCGTGCTCATGCTCTGCCTCCTCCTCGCCGGCAGGCTGAGATGCACTCTGGTCGGGGTGCATGATGCCATTTGTGGGCTTCTGGTCCTGAGAGGCGCCAGACGTGGCGGGTCGTGCTGACGGAGGACCCATGTCGCTCTTGGCGTACGGATCATTCTGCCCGTAGACCGAACGATCTTGCGACGCCTGGTTGGTAGTCTGGTAAGGGGACTGCTGAGCAGACTGGTTGTACATGGGCCGCGAGTTGTCATATTGTTGTGTTCCAGACTGTTGGTACGGCTGCATGTTCTGGATGGTCGAACCTGGCGGCGTTGAAGCAGGTGTCGCAGGCATGGAGCGCGCATTGCTCAGACCGGTGTCGATGGACATGGGGTTTTGAGCTTGAGCGTTGCCCATGCCCTGAGACTGGGCCCATTGGAACCCGTTGTCCGAAGCGCCCATGCTGCCACCCATCACGCTAGAAGCACTAGTAGGGGGTGTAGGGAAGGTGTGTGCCCGGTCAAGAGTGGGACGCCCCATGTTGGCATGAGATGGCAGAGACTGCTGGGGTCCCGGCAAGCCCATGGAGTGGTGATGATGCTGCTGGATGGATGGCAATCCAGGGCCTCCAGTCTGGGGAGCGCCACGCATCTGGCTCTGTTCTTGCTTGCGGCGTTCGGCAGCAGCCATGACTTGGTTCGTACGGGTCTGGTTCGTGGGGTGGTAAAGCAAAGCACCAATGTTGTGAACAAAGAGGGGGTAGAGCAACTCGGTGATCTTCTCCTTGTTAGCAAAGTCCAAGGCCCGCTCGAACGGGATCCTGTTGCCTCGTTAGTACAGATAAGGTGATACCGTGGAATGTAAAACGCACCAAACACCCTTCAAGTGCATGGGGCCAATCTTGACGACATGTCTGACTTTCTCACTCTTGAGAATGCCATCGCGGCGGCCGCGGGTCATTCCCGCAACGTTCAACAGCTTGGTGCCGTTGATCATGTGATTATCTAACGTAGTCAGCCATGCGGTCACGGTGAGAGTAGTGTCAGTTGAGCTCACCCTCTCTGCGAGCAACGCAGATTCCTCGTGCCTCAACCTGGAAGCACAAGCTTCCCTCATCTTCCCACAAAGTGGCCGTCACTCTGGGCTTCATGCCAGGCGGGGCTACCTGACCGGTCGTGTCAAAGCCCTGAAAGCCCTGAGTCGAAACACCGGGGAGGGGAAGAACATTCTGGCCACCCATTCCGTTGTTCACAGCGGGGGGAGCGCTCTGAGGCGACGTCAGGCCATTGGTGTACCCGTACGGCTGGCCGTACTGAGTCTGCTGGGCATACTGAGGCAGGTGACTTGGCTGCAACGGCGGGGGCTGATGGTAAGACATGTTGCCAGAGGTCACAGTCTGGGGCGGCGGCGCCTGGCCGGCAGACATATGTTGCGAATAGTACATGTCTGCTGCAGGTTGATTCATGGCGGGGTAGTGCTCGTATCCGCCAATGGATTGGCTGGAAGATCCAGGGATCGCCGAGTTGATGGGCAAAGTGGGAGAAGGCGTCTTCGGGCCGTTGGAGGATGCGGCCGACGTGAAAGACGACTGCGAGCCTGTGTGAGAGCTTGAAGCAGAGCCGATGGAACTGACCCGGGGGGACGAGGTACCCGAAGAGTATGCCTGGTGCGGAGTTGGCAGTGGCAGAGACGGGAATCTCTCGCTGTTCATGTACAATGGCCTCTGAGCAGCGTGAGCGTTGTAATACGACACGTCGGTCGGTCCCCGGTTTTGCACTTGAGAAATCGACGGTAGATCCAGCTTCACGGTTTTGCCCCGAAGGTTCCTACACCAAACACCAGAGGATCAGTGGAGTCCGAGTCGCAGGGCGAGACTCGTGACTACAGCAGCAAGTAATAAGACGTCAAGAAAGAGGTTTCTTCCAAAGCGTCTAGCCCTACTGCAGCGTTGTGCTGAGTTGATTTGTCCAGAGAGCCTTGAAACGAAGGCGACGGGGAGCAGCAGGCTGAAGTCTTGGCGGCTCGCAAAAAGTGCACGAGAGCGCCGAGCGGTGAAGGTGCTACCGTGAAAGAGATGGTACAGTTGACGGGGCACGAAACTTCTTTCGAGGAAATAGATCAGGACGGTCGTGGTCGTCGTAAGCAGTCGTTAAAATCAGAAGCTTCTATGTTCCGGGGGGCATCTGAGATGGGTTCGAAGGCAGCTTTGGTTGCTGTGTCTTGTCGCGGAGAGTGCTGACTGAATGACGGCGATGCCGTTTGTTGAAGTGGCAGAAGAGGAGACGAGGTTGTCTCTCTTTTTGGTTGCAAGGCGGGTTGCACGAAAGGCGCCTAGGACGGTGACGATAGGAAGCGAGGGAATGCCCTTTTTTTGTATGTGCTGAGATCGGGAGCTGAGTAACAAGCGGTGGATGCCGTTTGTATGAAGGTCTATTCAGACAGGTAGGTACCAGACACCACACAAACACTCGAGAGCAGAGGGATCGATCGTGTTGGTCGTCCTTCTTTTTCTTTGCGTCTCTTTCTCTTTCGTCGAGCTCGCCCAACTCTTCTAATGCAGGTACATTAGCTAGAGGTTTTTTTTTTGGGCGTATAAGAGGGGGGCGGGTTGTGCAGAAGAGATGCAGGAGAGGAATGATGGGGGGGGGAGACGGAGAGAGATGGATGTTGTATGATGGCGGTTTAAGGTATGGAGCAAGAGGATGAATGGTGATGAAGAAGCATTGGGAAGCGTGGGCGTAGAAGAAGTCAGACTTACCGTCCTCGCCTCTTTGGCTGTCCTAAGTGGAATATTGGAGGTGGTTGGTGGAGTCGTGAGAGGTAGAAAGAAAAGAAAGAAGACGGGCGTGGGAAGGTTTTGTTTTCGGTGGTGAGAAAAGAAGAGGAGGCAGGTCGAAGTCCATCCATCCACAATCCACAATCCACACACCCCAGCCGGCGCAAGATGGTGCAGTGTGCAGGTGCAAGTTGAGGTAAAAAATAAAATAAAAAATAAAAAAGGTACTGGGGTACTGCGGTGTCCGCACTTTGCTGATGCTGGTGCGGTAAAAAAGCACGGCGGTAGCGGTACGGAGAGGAGCTCGCTCGAACAGCATGGGGCATGGCCCATGGGCATGGCAAGGGGTGGGGGACATGGGCATGGGCACCGTGAGGTCGAAGCAGAGCCGTCAGTTGCAGGGCAGAGGGTACATGGCAGCGGCAGAGGTAGAGGTACCTCGCGGCAAAACACATACATACGAAAAGGTACAGAGAGCGGTAGCGGTCGACAGGGTAGGTTTAGATTGGAAATGGCACAGGCGAAGGGCCTGCCCCCGAAGGAGCCCAGAGAGTGGATGGCCTTGGCCGATTTCTGCCGCTGCTGAGTGGACGGTCCGCCCGACCGGGGTTGCTGGGGAGGGGCTAAAGGACGAGGATGGCAGAGGGCGAGGCTAAGAGTCCAGGTACCAAGGTACGGAGGCCGGGGGGGTGTTCTACCAAGTGGGATGGGGGGATGATGGATGACATGGGATGGGAGGAGAGGAGGAGAAGGAGGGGAGGAGGGCGGAGAAAAGGGGGGGGCGTGCGAGGAAAAACAAGGTAAAGCTGGCGGGATAAAAGAAATAAAAATAAAAGATACGTATCCCCAAATCGTCGACGTTTACTACGTATGGGCAGAGAGGACGGGGAGTCCAGGCAAAGGCCAGAGGTAGGTAGTAGTACCTCGGTCGGTCGACGGCAGCCCACACGCACATACAACACAGCGCACACGCTCCATTCACTCCGAAGAGCAGCACCCGCATCGGAACCACACGCGCACTCGCACTTGAACAACGTCGTGCTGGGCGACGACAATTCCCATCTCGACTCTTGGGCCCGAAGCTACGGGCGTATGGTCTGTCCCTCCTGTCTGCGTTTCTTTTCCTCTCCTGCTCCCTACCTTATCCAGTTGATGTTTGTCTTTCTAGCCTGTTCATTTGGCATTCTCTCTCAATGGCATTGGACGTGCATTGGGGACGGGATGTAGTAGTGTATGTGCCGTACTGTACTGTACCTTACCAAGCTCGACACATGTGTATCTGTACCTCTTCTGGTCGCCTGTTGCGCCCCTCTTCCGAAAACCCAAGTGGACACTGTTTCTCGTGTGTGGACGGAAAACTGGCAATACCTTTCTACTATGGTATCCTGCCTGACATATTCTCAGCTGCTGGATGGAGAGCACCTGAAGAAGCCTTTTAGAGAAAAGTGGAGAGTTTGACTCGTAATGTCTCCTCTTCTTCCTCGTCCTTTGAACAAGCCTGTCCGTATCGTGACTTGTGTCTGTTCTAGCCGTACGAGACTTTACCCGCGATATGACCTTGCCTCACGTTACCTTTCCGTACCTTACCTTAGCTAGCAGTGGCCCTGGTCTTCCCCTCCCCCCCCCCCCCCCCAAAAGTATTATTTCAGCTTTTTGTTTTGTTTCTGTCGCGTCAAATCTTGCCCTGCCTCCCTTGGAGGTCCTCGCTCCTGGACTCCTGGACACTTTGGCCTGCGACTGCATCGGTAAGCGACTTTACCGTCGGCCTTCGCCTCTCTCTTTTCATCTCTTCTTCGGTCTTGACCACTGTGCCGGGCTGGGGGCGCAAAGGGGATTTCTCAGCTACTTACCTACCTGAGCCCTTGGAGGGTGGTACGGGCAAGGAGCTAAGCTAGCCGTCGCCGTTCGGTGGGTGGAGGGTGGTGGTCGGAAGGCAAAGGTAGAGAGGAGGAGGGCCAGAGAGGGGGGCGTGCAACAAGAGCAATGGCGTAAAGGGCCTCGCTGGACGTGTGGCTCCATTGTCGTTTTCCTAGCCCTCGCTTAGGGGCGTGGTTGGAGCAGAGTAGCACCAGGAAGAGAGGGGTCTGTTGGCTCCGACCAGGGTGGCCCATGGCCTGAGGTCAAGTCCCAGTCAGTCGCGGTCGGTCTGTCGGCCTTTCAGAAGGGACTCGCTCAACACGCTGGGCAGTCCGTACACACTCTCTGGAGCGGACGGACGACGTGGAGTAGTCGGCGTGGGATGGGGGACAAATGGGTTCAAGGACGAAGGGTCTCGCCAAAGAAGACAATGCCAGGCATCGCAACCCAGCGCAACACAGTCTGTCAGAGAGACAGAGTCGCGAAAAAATATCGGCTAAGCATCTCAATCAATCCCAAGTCCAAGTACCCTTCCGAGACGAGGTACCGATACCTGTGCGAGCATCTTACATCTCCCGACCGCAACTGCGACTGAGATGGACGTGGGTTGGGAATTGTGGACGTGGATGTGGACGTGGACTGGACTGGGCCAACCGACCTCGACCGACCCTAGAGCCATGCTTCCACGCTACGGATCAATGAGACCAGGACAACTCGACCCCCCCGGCGAACTGAGAGCGAGGGCCACGGTACGGACAGTGGGCAACCCTTTTCGCACAAACACACAAATCAGACATGGCGACCTGGGACCCCGACGGAACATGGACAGGAAGACCTCAAGCTCGACCTGGGCATCAGAGGAGAGGAGAAGTGAGTTGCGGTGGATCCGATCTTGGGCCTTCCGAATCTGTGCCCGCCAACTCCAGTCTCGTCTCCAGAGGATCCAGTGCCCTTGTTGAGGTGAGGTGATGAGATGCGGTGGTAGACTCCGTTCCTCTCTCGCTTGGGTTTACGTCGTCCATTCTTCCTCGTTCTTATCCTCGGTTTGAGAAGTACCGCCTCGAGTACCTCTACACAAAGCGCACGGAGCACGTCAAGTCAAAAACTGTCAGCTCTTGTTGAGGAAAAGGTTGAAGCCCTTCTCAGTCATCGAGGAGCCAGTTTGAAGTCATCGGTCTGCCCTGGCCGCTGGCTGTCTCAACTCAACTTGAAGTTCGGCTGTCCTCTTGTCCCACTGAGGCTAGCTGTCGTCGAAGCCCAGCACCGCCCCTCCAGTCACACGGAGGTCGTCGGTTATCGGTCTCAAGTCCCCAGTAGCGCAGTGACCACTCACTCACTCACTCCAGTGTCGGCGCAACATCGCCGTAGCTCCACAGCGCTTCCGCATCGTCCATCGCACAGCAAAATTTGAAGTTCCAAGCTGGCCTTTGGAGGTGGCTTCCATTCCCTCAACAACGGTCGAGTCCGACGTTAACTCACGTCACTCGGGCCGAGAGGGGGGGTTATCAAGCCAGGCTGAGAGGCCGCAGTCAAGTTCGGCAGGTTGCGTGCTGTGTAAAGCGTCCCGAGCGGCTCAGCAGACAGAGACGGTGGTCGCAGCGGCAACAGCGGTTGACGCCATACAACAGGCGGGCTCGGTTTTTGGCTGGTTGACACACTGTCCGGACGGCCGTGCTCCTCGATCTTCTTGTTCATCCGCCCTTGGGCCTCGGACTTGGCGTTGCCTCATTCTTCTCTTTGATCTATTGCCCGTGCCATTGTTGTTACCTTTGTTGTTCGACCGAAGCTCGAAAGTCAGTCGGACTCTGTGTTTGGGTGTCGAATGTGTCTACTGCTAACGATGCACGGCGTGCTCACACGCCATCCCCCTCTTCTGCATGCGCCCCAGACTTGAGTTCCGTCATGAATGCAAGGTGCTGCCGTTCCGACAAAACATATGTCATCCGGTCGGCAAACGTAGGGTTCGAGTGCCCATTGCTTCGAGCGGAAAGTCTGTTGAACCCGGCAGCAAGGTAAAGCATCCGTTTCTTTGGCGGCCGAGGCCAGCTTGGGGTTTGGTTGTGTTCCCGACGGCGTGGCTTTCATGGCAACGACAACGACAACGACAACAACAGTAACAACAACTGCACTGACTGGCGCGGCTCGTCGACCCGAGATGTTCAAACTCCGGTGGCCTCCCTGGAAACGCCGTTGCGAGTCAACGACCCGGGCGACGAGATAAAAACAGATGAAGTTGGAGAGCGTGAGAGCAGGATGGGGAATCCCCCAAGCAAATCCATGGCGCTTCATCGTCTTCTCGACGCTTCTTCTGTCCACCAAGCACGACGCCGTCGGCTTAGTACAGGGAGCCAAGGAGGGGCTCGTTCGTTGACGATTGCCGAACCTAGTGTAGAAACGACCATGGGCCGGCTTGGGTTTCTGACCATGCCACAGTCGGCTTACTCGCTTGGCCTCCCAAAGACCAAGATCGGGTAGGGAAGAGCACTACGTAGGTCGTGTGTCGAGCGAACCAGCTTCCACCAAGGCCACCGCAGTATGGATCTCTGATCTTGCACTACGCACTAGCATCCGTACGCGCTGGCTGGGGTTCCCGACTTTGACGCTCGAGAGCACAGACGTTTGCTGCACTGTGCGGCAGAGGGCCATGCGCATGTCAAAAGGCAGATCTTATAACGCTACCTTGGCCGACCCCGTTGCCTGGTCCCGTCGTCTGTCCGGTGGTACTATGTAGTGTATTTCTTAATTTTCATCCTGCGCCAGCATCGGCCGTTGGCCTGCGTCGTGGTTTCCCTGTCGTCGCCCGTATTTCTAAGTGGAACTCGGGGCAGGGAATTCTGACGGTGCTGGGTGTCTGACTTGTTTTCTTCTCCCAGCTGCCCATGCCATGTGTCCCGTGTCCTTGCGATACCTGCTGTGTTGGAGTAGGTACTCGGTCCTGCGGAGCGGACTGCTGCTTGCCTTCTCCGCGCCGACCCCGCTGCGAACCCTATGTGCTTGCCTACCTAAGCCGCCTAACCCTGCTTCTCCTTGTGGAGCGCGAGTGGGTAAAAGGACAAGGAAAGAACAACATGGGGTGGCTGGCAGGTGCCGCGGGCTTCCGACCTCGCAGGGTATCTTTACGGCGCATCTGCTCCATTTGGGTACTTCCAGGTAGGGGCGACGCGCACCTGGTGCGCGTCGAAAGGCAGGAAGTCCTTGTCGCCCGAATTGCTGTTTGGGGACTCGGTCTCAAACTGGGTGTCCTCACTTCAACTCAAAGTACGGATACACCTTAAGAGAGAAAACAGCCGATGGAAAGAGAAGGTGCTCCTCCCGGCCCGACCTCACTTCGAACCAGGTGTGCCCAGCAGGTTCTTTCCGTGCTCTTCCTCTATGGTTGCCGCCATTCGGTGCGAATAGTCGCAACTCCCTGCCTACCTTGACAACCCCACCCCCTTCCTTCCTTCCCCGAGTGTGATGAGTTTCTATGCCTCAGGAACATAACAAGCCCAGACTTGCCTACAATCTCGCTCGAGTTTCCGTTCGTAATATGGCCGACCGTGGGACTCATCCAGCCCGGGAAGGAATCCTCGACAAATCTCCTGCTCGCCATGGGTAGTTGGACACATCGCCGTGTCACACGCAAATGCCATTGAGGATCCCCCCTCTCCAAAGATAAGCATGCCTCCCTCGAGATGAAGGCAGGTGCCCTGCTCCTAGACGCCCGACTCCATACCACGATGCGTATGCACACGACACTATAGAAGCCTTTCATCTTCTGAACCTAGAGAAGCGTACCTTGCACTAGCTTCCATCCTCACTCGCTCTACTGGCCGGGGGATCCCATCGTGACCTGGGCCGAGACGGTGGGCACCTAAGAAACGAGAGAAAGGCTGCTGGCAATTCGGCCAACCGGCTATCAATCACGTTTCTTTTTTATCCATGTCGTGTCACTGTCTCACGCCGCCAACTTCCCAACACAACCCATTGCGCGCCATCATGCTCTTTCCGCCTGGTATCCATACTTTGGCTTTTCTCACCCAAACCGACCACCATCCCTCCCTTCACTTCCTATCTTCCGATGGGTCCTGGACACGGTCCGGGGGACGTGCCGTGCGTACCGCCTGCGGCTGCGACTGCGACTGCGATTGCGAAATTGAGGGCGGCGACAAGCTGCAAGATCCGTAAACCGCAGCCGCGTCAACTCGAAGCAGAGGCGGTTGCCCACTGCACGCACTAAAGCGAGAGAGGGCCAGGGCTTCTCTCGTTCTCGTAGCATTGTATCTTCGGCGAACTTCAATCGTCGAGCAGTCTCGCCTCTGGTAATAACCTGTATGCGTGTCTCCCCTCCCCCCCCCCCCCCCCTTGCCACGGTAGCAGCACTATGGACAGGCCTGAGTAACAGGGTTCAAGTCAAATAAGGATCCAACTGTGAGAGATGTTGACTGGCCACGTTTCGATGGCTTCCCGAGCTTCCCGTACTACGCACATCGCATCGGACTCATCGTTACACAAACGTATCCTGTTAATGTAATGCCTACTGGGGGTGGCTGCTCTTGACACAGCCCTTGGTCGCATCTCGTCTTACAGCCTGACCAGAGAGCAAGGTCAGTGTCTCATTCCGAGATACCAGTGGCGGGAGCGGGTTCAGACCGAGATGCGCCTTCAGCCGCGTCAACGTCGGGCTGCTTTCGTTCCATGCTACCTAGTCGCAGGCTTTCGTCATCGAACTACGCGCGAAGAGGGTCAATCGTTCGTCAACATAGGTCTTAAGCCTCTAGTCCTTATTCTTGGCTGCGACCTGGACTTCGACGCCCTCCAAAGTCATCGCCAATCCGGGGCCTCGATTCTTGTTTTCCATCCCAGGCGTGCGGGCGACCTGTGGCCCGCTGAAGCCCCGGTACCCGTACTATGCATGTACGGAAACACCTGTGTGGGCTCGCGCTGCTCCGTAGCCAGCAAGGTTCGCCCAACCTCCCTTAAACAAACATTGACACCACGGACCACACCACTCGTCTACCTGCCACCTCTTTCATCTTTACCCTGCTCCGCTAGCCCCAACTAGCTCTGACGGATCCTCATCCTCCAATCCGGGCTTTCAGCCCATCGTCCCCATGACGAGAGGGCGACGACACCGGGTCTACCGCAGGAGGGCCATCAGCCGGCGAGACATTCTCGTCGGGTCCAGAAAAGGCGCACCATAACCACCACCCCAACGGCTGCCAAGAGATGGGAAAAGAAACGCTGGTAGTCCACCCCCTTCACCGTCCTATTCGAGGTTGGGACTTTGGCACCTGGACCGGACGGTGGCTGTTTCCCTTGTTGCAACCCTGTAGGCACTAGGTATTATCAACCTCTGCTTTTCGGATGACTCTCTTTGACCGAGCCAGTTTGCCATTGTCCAACGACTCGTTGAACACATGCCGTCACCTGGATGTCTCGGTCTTCCGCAATATCGGTATATTGCCTTGCTCTGTCTCCCCGGTCACTCCTGGCCGCTGTTTGTCGGAGTGTGGAACGGCACCTTTCTAGACAACGGCCAGTATGCCTACGCACCTACGTACGGTCGTCAGTCGGCCAAATTGATATAGTGGGGCCTCTGCCGTCTCGACTGGATCTTTCCGACCTCAATCAGCGACAGATCCACCGCTGCACTTTCCACTGCCACCCCGCTCGCCAATCATCTCCCATTACCCCGCCATTTTACGGCATCATTAGTGACGCTGGTATAGGCCCCAATCTTTCGCGATAGGCCTTTCCCACAACGACCAACGGGTCTAGTGATTTGCCCGGGCTAGCTAGGTAATTCCATACATCCTGCCGCGGCGCGTGGGCATATCACCACATCCTACAATCGCACCCATGGTCTGCTGCTTTTGCTTGGCGATATTCTGTATCGTCCCCGGACCATGGCCGGGCATACGACAAATGGGCCAACTCGGGTCAACCCCCAATGCCAGAGCACAAGAGTTTGTACCGCACCTGTCGAGGCTTTGCAACGGAGACATGACCGGCGCCTCTGAGGTTGATCCCGTCCTCTGCGAATGCGAAGCTTGCGGCGCAACGCCTGGATTGAGACGTGAAATCGGCCCCTGGTCCGTCTTCTGCGCCAATTGAGTTTAATCGAACACGGACCGGTTCGTCTGCCTTTCACACGCTTGGTACGGTTCATCGGACTCGTTGTGCGGTGCCAGTTGCCTAGGCTCAGTCCGAAACGGCATACAATGCATGAGGGCTCAGTCAGGGGTCAAGCGCATGCAGGCATCAACTGCGCATTCGGAGACTGCACCTATGCACGAGTGGTCGTCAGTGTGGCTGCTCAAACATCGGCTTGACGAGTCCAGCAGCCATCGGTTCATGCAGCATTTGAATGATACCGCAGTGAGACGAGTGCCCAAAGCCTTGCTGTCTTCCGGCCCATTCAAGCGCTAAGAACAGCTTTGCATATACCGCACGCAACGGCTTGGGTTCAGAGCGCGCGCGCGCTCAGGTGCTGCGAAGTAAACAGCCAAAGCCAAAGGTTGGGGTGATTCAGGGAAGAACACCGTCGCCGCATGAGCTTAGGTTTTGTTTCGCCATGGGATTCCGGATCGCCCTATTATCTCAATCTTGGATAGCTAGCAGCCCAGCAACTGACGATCTGATTGCAACGATCATCGGGTTGAGTGTGCCTTTGGAAATACTCCGAGGGCCCAGCTTTCTGCAATGCAAGATTCCTGCAGATGGCGTGAGACGGGTACGAACTTTGGACCTAGTAACGGCTCTATGCATCCTTACCTTACACCCATCGCTCTACTTTTATCTTTGCCCGTTGGAAATGAAGCGGACTCGTATGCCCTGTTTGGCGATCTCGATGGCCATTCCAGACGCAACACCGCGGCACTTTGTGTGACGGCGTGTCTTCGACGGGTCTGCTGGTTAACGCCGGACACGAGAAGAGCTGGGGCGGTGCAACGGTACGTCCATCCCCCGTGGCGTACAAAGTTCCTTATCTAGCTTCCTGCAGTGAAGGAAGGAGAACGACCCACGAAATGCAGGAGGATCATCTACCCGTCGGCCATGTATGTACGTACGCGGTTTATTTGGACGGGGCCCAGATACCACGGTCCCAGGGATCAAGGTTTGTGTCGCTCTGGCTCGAGGTTACCAACACCGTATCCTGACCCATCTGAACGCCTGTTCCGCTGGTGTCCTCACCGGGCTCTTCCGCTGGCTCATACATGAACTCGTCTGTTTATACAGTTCCTTCCCGTTGGATTCCGGGAGAGACTTCTCTCAAAGGCTGCGAACCTGTCTCTCAATATTAATCAAGAGCAAGAACAACGGACCCGGCGATCGGTGTTGTTGACGACAAGGTGGAGGCGGTTCGCCTACTGCGCACTTGCCATGTATCCCCATGGTCCCAAGCCGGGCAATGCATGCACCTGCGTCCATGTGGGTATGCTTCATGCCCATCCCGCACCTGGGGGGGCCGTCATGTTATGTCTAGCCTTACATGTAACTTCTGAGGAGCCAGATACGGTGCATTGCCGTGCGCCGTCGATGCACCATACACGCGACCATCAGTTCGACAGGAACAGTCTCAGTTGCTTAGCAAAGTCGACCCTTAGAGTCTAAGCCGCCCAAGGCACAGCCGCACATGTCCACCCTGTTCCAGAGGAGAGACATCGCGAAGACCGACGCACGCAGGCACGTAGCAATGAACAGGCCAGTGCGGGGCTGGTCGCATTGCGGGCGGCGGTGGTAATGTATTTTCTTGTTGCTTTCTGGCCTCCCAGTGCAGTGCAGAAGCTCACGTAGGGGCATGTAGAATACAATGCAAGATTCCGTCCTGTACACTGCGGCTCGTACATACACCTTGTTTGGATACCACCACCTCGGCCTCTGCAGCAATCCAGGTGTCTTCTCCGGGGCGGTCGATCTCCTTGGAGCGCAATCCTTGAGCTGCTGGAATACCTAAGGCAAAGGAGCAACAGGGGCCAATCTAGAGTGCAGTACCTGCACTGCTGTGCCAAATATGGCCGATGCAATCGACAAAGGTTTCTGACAAACTCACACGGAAACTATTTCTGCTCACTACACTTGGGTCGACTTTTCGGTACTTCACAACGACAGCTGGATTGGCGCCCCATTTGAACTCAATTTAGATTTCGAAGGCTGACAATGGAGACGCCTTCAACGTCGTTTCGAATTGAAGGTCGCTGCCGGTAACCATCCCCCCCAGTCCAAGTTTACCGTGTGTGCCCTGGAGAAATAACGGGACAGTAGTTGCAAATTATTGAGTTGTGAGGGTACGTACCTCGCTTTTGTATACGGGCAGAGCAGGCGGCCAGTACCCAGCTTAATTCGTTTCCCGAACCGCCCCGATAGGGACTCTCGTCAACTCAAGCAAACCAAGCAAGAATCATAAGCAGTAGAGCAGGCGAATGCAAAGGGGGAGGGGATTTGGAAGGGGAGGGGGCATAGAAACGGAAGGATCACCAGAGGACCGCAACTGTCGCCAGGACTGGCTGGAAAATTCGACCATTGAGAGGTCCAGTGCACCATCTTCCTACCCAGAGCTGGAGGCTTGACAGCGTGGCCCGCCTAATTTTCCTTGTCGGGCGCTGATTTCGTGGCCAATCCAGACTGGTTGAAATTGCCCGAGGGGGGCAAGTCGAAGGTCTCACTCAGAAGGATGAGTTGACGAACGGCGCCAATCCATCAAGTCTCCGTCAGGAACAGCCCAACCAAGCACATTAGCCCGCTCGTGTCTCACAGGACACATGTTCAGCCACGCTACCAATAGACTATTGTCGTTTGAGACTTGCCCTTGGGACGGCAAGGCGGAAAGCTCTTTGTTTCCTTCTGAGTCTGTCTCAGCCGATCTCCTCTTTGATGGGTGAACCTGGTGGCGGCAGCGGCGACAGCCGTGCTTGCGCTGCGATGGTGGCACCTTCTTCGACGTCGCTTTGCTCCTCGATCATCTGCCGAGTGTCGGCGTTTGGCCTGGCTGCTCCTGGCTTTCTATTGGACGGCTGCTAAGCAAAGGCTCCGAATCCTCTCCAAAGAACAGGCGCCGACTTTCTTTGCCGCGTTAGGGCATTGAGAGCATCCCAGGCCGGGCTCTCGACGTCATCTACCCCTTGCTTCCAATGCAAAGAACAATTCTCTCGCCATGCCGATCACCTTTACTCGAATATACGGGGCTGGTGAATCAACTCCAGCTTTGAAATTGCACGGGGCGGGATAGTGAATCAGGTGCAAGCAAACTTTTCATTGAGACCTCTAGCCATCATGGATGCTTGCCTGTGCGACCTCACAACACGTGATTGTATGCCTTTGCATGGTTGGTAAACCATTATAAGTGTCGATGGATCAATCCCTCGGACTGAGAGCTCACAGAACCTTGAAGCACGCCTCAGGCCGAAGTCGAGAGCCTATCCGCAAGGCAGGGCAGCAACAGCGGTCAGGGTAGCAACATTGTCGAGAAGATCTGACATACATTGTTGATTCTTACTCGATCCGATCCATGTCCCCGAAACATGTTGCGACAAGGTATTGGGATCAGCTGAATTTCGAGATGGCATACGCAAGAGCCGTCCGTCATCCCTTTTTCCCAGAACCCTGGGGCCACGATGCAAGCCAGAGAACCTGTACAATACCTACGGGGCTCCAGAGGAAACGAGCATGGCCATGGCCAATGCGATAGTTTGTTGCGTCCGAATGACAAAGTTCGCCCAAGACCTCGGGGTCGAGAGTTTTTGCGGCCAGATATCCAACCTTGTTGCGGCTGGTATCAAGGCCGACGAAGATGCGTTTCCACAGATAATCCGCACACACACATACAAAAGGTGTCTCTACTGTCGCCCGCGGACGGCATGGTCCCTTGCGGGAAGCGGGCTCGTCGACCTTCCCGCGCACCATTCCACGTACCAAGATGCAGCCCAGCCAGGACGGGGGCGGTTCCCACCAGCGTCTTCATGTACGGCGGCACAGCATCCGCTGGCATCCAGCAGCAGTAGCAAGCAAGCAGGTCAGCAGCATAGCTGGCGGCCCCCTGGCTCCCACGTAGTTCAGACCCTGCAGACATCTTAAAATCTTAAGCTGCCAAAGATGGGAGATTCAACAGGGGTTAGGGTGTGATGCTGATGTTGGCTTGAGCACTTGCATGACCCAGCTGCAAGGCGGCTAAGCAGCTCTAAAACATGGCCAATGAACGGCCCTTGTTGGCAACATGGAGGGAGGGGTGCGTTTCAGGCCCCTCCTTAGGCATCTGTTTCTGACTTGTACCTAGACACAACGGCCACACGACCTGCAAAGTACCCTGTAGAACCTACATAGCACTGGTTTTCAGAAGCGGGCATCTCGTTGGCCTCAGGCAGTTGGACAGCCTTGAACTTCTTACCCTCTCCCCTCTTGCTGGGGGTGTGGAGTTGGTCAGGGTCCTTGAGTGAAAGTTTCAATCACTGTCAACCGGGCATGGTTTTGCACAACCCCACTCGGGGCGAACGACGGGCTTTCGGGCCCATTCTCGCACCTCTTCTCAGTAGGTAGCCTAGAAGAAGCTTCCGGGACGGGCACCTCGACAAAGTAACCAAGCCCGTCAGCGGCTGGGTAATATCGATCCGCTCTGAAGAAGAAAGGAGAAAGAGTCGGCCTCTACACGATCGGCAGGGCCAGAACCACCGGTCGTATCATTCGCAAACACACAACTCTCCCTAGGTAGACAATCCACCTGGGAACGATAGCAGCACAGGCTCGCAACAGCAACACTTACCTGGTCGGCCGTAACCGTCCTTGGCCTCCACGTCGTTTTTGGGCCTGTTGCGATTTGCGAGCCACTTGCCGCTTTGGAACCTAGGCCGCTGGTGTCAGTCGCAGCGGAAGACTCCACGCTTTCCTAGCCACATTAGCTTACCCGTCAACTCACTTTCGTTCTCTATCTCTCGTTCTCTATCTCTCGTTCTCGTCCCTCTGCTCCCTCTGCAATGTACCGGGTACGTACTGCGTACTCAACCTTTCCCCCGCCGGCCTTCTGATACTCTCTCTGTTCGGCGCTGGCAAGGAACACAATTGTTCTCGGCATGCCCTACCTTGTCAAGCGCTGCTAAACAGTCGCCTGGGACAAGTGCTGGCCCGACAGAGTTTATCAGAAGAACATACTTTGCATCTAGTGTGTGGAATGCCAGACTTCCAACGGCTTCGGGTACGCTCCGGGTCTTGTAGGCATTCCAGGCCCTTGACCCTTGAAGCCAGCGAGCGAAATAGGGCTTTCTCAAAGCGCTGAAGCCGGGTCCCCGGTCACCAGACGAGCCGGCGATTCAAGGTCTTGGGAAGCCTCCGTGGTGCGCTCGCAGTCCGACAGTCCCGTACGAAATAAATCAGATCCCGAGTGAGCCACCGTACGTAAGGGCATACCAGAGGCCACCTCAACGTCGCACAGAACGCCAGGACAGCGCGATGGAGACCATGTAGCCAGTACTTTCTGGCTGCGCTCCTGCTTCCCCGGCCGGGGCCTGCAGCAAATCTGGCGCCTTAGCTTATCAGTCGCGCGCCATCTTCGCTCTTCCGACTGGGATGGCAGAGACCCCAGCGCATCGAACCGCGCCGCAATCAGGCGAATCACAGCTATCCACGTTGTTGGCGGCCACACCATTTACAACACAGTTGGATCTACGCCTACGACCACGCCGCAGAGCTGTCTGCTGGTACCGGAACTCTTCACCCAAATTGGCGACGCGTCTACGTGTGAAGTTCGCCATTGGGTCTGCGACACACACACACACAGCCCAGCCAGCCTGGTTAATATGTAGAGAACATATTGTGCCGGCTCTTGTCGACTCCGGTTGTGTTGCTGCTGCTGGTTGTGTAGAGCCCTGCATGCAATGTTCTGGGAACCTTTACCCAGCTGCCGGCGGGACTTTGCACGAGTATGTCACCGGCAATCCGTCAGCTCTCTGGACCCCCGCGACAACAGCCTAGCCCCAGGCCCTACCAGATTGGCTCCTTTGCTTGGTCTTTTGCTGTCCCCTCCACGAAAGACTACATACGATTTCCTGCCGCGAGCGCAAGGTGCTGGCAGGAGATTCCATGAAGAGAGAAGGTCGTATGCAAATCATGTTGTTTGGAAGCCGTCTCTTGCTGCTCCCATTCGCCAATTGGCATGCATGAGCGGACCGTTTTCCGCCTTACATGAGAAGCACGAGGAGTTCCTCCCGCAGCTGCGAGCTAGGTAGGTCAGACGGGCGTGGCGTTGGGGTGAGGTCTGACAGTGTCCCCGTACCGTTCCAATGGATAGTTCCACGTCGTCGACGATGCTGGCCCAATGGGAACGTGGCCGGGGCCAGAGACTGCAACTGCCTGCCTACAGGTCTGCGCGACATGGCATGGATGAAATGCCAGCAATGATGTCTTGTCATCCATTCAACAAACGACTTTGGCACGTCTGAGTAATCTCACGCCAGACGCCCGGATTGGAATGCAGTGCAGCGGCGATGGCGACGGCGGCAGCGGCAGCGGCAGCAATAGCTCTTGTGTCGAGACTGATGGTCGCTTCCCATGAACGAGCCTCAGAGAGAGACGCGTCCCGGGTGGCATCATCTACTCCCATTGCCGAAAGTCAGAGCCTACCCCCGAACTCTGCCCGCGGCTCGTGTAAGCGACAATGTACTATATCAGAGTAAACCCCAAGACGAGGTACTGGTGACATGTCCCAGGTGGCATCCCGCCTTTTGCGACTGGTATATCACCGACTGGTATATCACCGACAGCCCAGCCAGCAAACGTTGGAGACCACCGAGACAACTCTGTGTTTGCCGCATACGACCGTGGGCATCGGTTCGACGAAGACACACGAGATGATGTCGTCTCTCGACACTGTGGCGTTGAGGCGCCTCGGGCGAGGTTGGCGGACGTGATAATGGCTTCACCAATTGGGTTTAGCATCCTCTTCACCGCTACTCCTGTGGCCTATTTACGATGACGCCCTCTCCCCTCCGGCCTCACCCACACATCGTCTTTCGTTGTGCCGGGATCTGAAGGTGGTGATAATGGCACACTCAGCGGCCCGGGGGGGGGCAAGAGAGGAGAGAGACCTAGGCCTGGAACCCCCTCCCCCGGCCCACCAGCCCATCATCGCTTGCTTCTCCACCGCGGACGAGCCAATAGCCCTATGCCCGAACGAGTTGGCTTGCTGACGTCCCCCACTTGGGAACTACGGTGCGCTGGCAGGGCTACCTTGCCCACTGTTTTCCCGCCGGCTGCTACTGCTGCTGAACGTTGAGTTTTTGCCTGCAGTTTTCACGTGGAGGCGAATGGCATGATGCGATGGCGGAGGGGAAGGGCAGGGGTGAGAGCGAGGAAAGGGAGGGGAGAGGGGGGGTGCGCTCTGCGTAGCGTTGCGCGCCGATGGTCCATCTCCTTCGCCCGTGCCCCCCTCACTCTGGTCTTGTCTTTCTCCACCCCCCTCCTCCCCAGTCTCCAGTCTCTCTCCCTCCTCCGAAACCTCCATCAATCATCAGTCATTCTCGGTCAGCCCTCGTCCAGTTCAAGCCTTCCTTTCACGAAAATACCCTGGGAAATCGCGCAACTGCACACCCATGACGAGATCCCGACTTCGTCTCTCTCTGTCTCTCTCTCTCCCGCTTTTGTGCTCTCTTCCGCCTCGACGAGGAGGGGGGTAGGATTGTGTATTTGCCAACACCGCAAGGCGGTGGGGCGAGCGGACGACAGCGGCGGCGACGGCGATGATCGGTCTGTTCCAGCCACGGCTTTTGTTGGTCCATCTTGCTCTCTTTCTCTTTCGCTCTCCCATCCAACTGCTCCTCTCGTGTCGTCTCGTGTCGTCTCTTTGCCCCCCCCCCCCGCCCCTTGTCGCGTTACATACGACCATCGGATCATCGGTCATCGGTTACTTTCATTTCAGTCGCTTTGACAGCCGCCGCCGTTCCCCTCCCTTGTCGTTGATTCCCTCAACACGGGGGCTCGGCTGAGATTGAAGTGAGACATTTGACGGAAAACCTCGCCGTTTCGGGGGAACAATTCGGTGCGCCTTTGGGATCCCCCGCTTCTCTCTCAGCGACCGCCCGTTTGATGTCTTTGATGACGGGCGTGGTGGTTGGTCGCCGCCCGCTTCGAGATGAGGCTCTGGCAAAGTCTGGGAGTCCTCTTTTTTTTTATTTTTCCCTCAACGAGGGGAGGGGTTCGTCTGGCTATCGTCATCGCATCGTTATGGCACAGAGCCAGCATGCCAGCCGCAGCGGAGCGAGTCCACCCATGTCCAGGCCCTGTCCTGACCGACTGTGCACCCGTGAGGCATAAGCGGACAGGTATGTAGGTTGGTTGGCGTCCCCGAAGATCCACGATCCAACGACAAAGGTCCAGTACGGCTAGGTAATAGTAAGAACTGCTACGACTATACTACGTACCTCACGATATCGCTTGGCCATCAACCAACCCTACCCATGATCATTGGCCCCTCAAGACCGGTGGCCCCCCTCCTCCTCCCCGCCTGCCTTTCCGTCTTGTGCATGTGTCGGGATAGCTGCGTGCGTCCCGTAGCCTCGCCTCGCATGTGTGCTGGAAGAGATCTGATGAGAATCGACATGTCCTACATCAGTGACCCCTGTAGGAACGTCAGCATCGGCAGCAGCAGGTAGCTGGACCTCTCGTGCCCTGCCCTGGCGCGTTGTGCGGAGAGCTGCGCTGCACTCACGATGGCCGCATGTGCGTTGGATGTACGTACATACGTTTGCTTGCTTGTTGGGCGTGGGCTGGGCTGGGCCCCGTCCCGTTTGCCTCATAGCTCGCATTACTGCTCCTTGAGAAAATCTACAACTGCACGAAGCAGATAGCGTGCGTCAGGTGTGTGTACCACGGTTGCACAAGGTCGAGTCGAAGCCGGACGCGGCAAGTATCTACAACGACTCAAAAGATTTTGGGGTCCCCCTTCTCACGCACACGAGGTGTCGTGTCGTTGGCGGGAACGACTTCCTCGCACCCGCGGTACACACACACACACACACACACACACACACGCAAACTTGTTGTGTCCCTCTCTCTCTCTCTCTCTACTCTCTTTTCGATTCACCTTCCGACCCAGCCCCCCATCGACCTCGATCAGGCAAGCGGCCGGCGCCGCTGGCCCTGCTTGCTTGCGAAGTTTGGTGAGTTGTTAAATCAGAAAAGCCTGGGCCGCCCGCCCACCCCTCCAGTTGGCCGCCAAATTTGCGGCCCCCCCGGGGCGTGAGTTTGATTCTCTTCGGCCGTGGCCCGTCTCTGCTATAGGCCCTTGCCGCACACGCGCAGAGCGGGCGGGCGATGGGCGGACGGTGGGCGGAACGCCTCGCCTGTTGAGCCTGCGTTACATTCGCAACCCATTCCCACTTTATTCCCCTCCTTCTCAGTCTTCCTGCCCCCAAACCCCTCTAATTACTACCTGCCTGGAGTGTGCTGGAGGTTGGTCGGTGGCTTCTGCCCCCACCCCTGCGAGCATGGAATGTCCGTGGGCAGATGCACGCCGTCGCCGACGCCGCGTCTCGGGTGGTAACATGTCAGATTTGCAAGCGCTAGCCAATTTGCAGAGGTGGATATTGGGGAGGGGGTTGCTTCAAGGATGAACTCCAAAGAGATACCGGACGTGCAGGAGATGCCGCAACATGACAGAATAGCGCGCGGATCTTTTCGTTGGGGGTGAGCCTGGATCCCGCTGAGGGCTGAAGCGGCGGCCGAACCGCGAATCACCAGCTCCGCCACCGCTACGATGGGGGGAGATCTTGCAGCAGCAGGATGGAGCAGCAGCGGCGGCAGCAGCAGCTGATACCTCTCTCTGTTAAGCCAAAGCCCCAATGGCAAAAGTCTCCATGGCGTTGAGCAAAGGGGGCGAAATCAGTGGCCTGCTGGAGGAACCGACGTCCGCCGCCGTTGGCATACAGATCCAATCATGTCCGGGATGCAAGTATGCCTCGCATATGTCCCCCGTCGCAGCAGTGCTAGTGTATCCGTTACTGCGAAGAGCAGCATGTAAGGCAAGGCAATGCAGCGGCCCTAGCCTTGGGTACAGTACGGAGACGCTGTGAGACTTTTCCCACATGCCGTTGCCTATTGTTTGAACGGTCCTTCCTTTGTCTGGCTTTGTTTCCGGTTTCTCCTGTCTCCTCTGTCTCCTCCATCTTCTCTCCCTCGGGGACCAGAACCAAAGCAGGCTCGGCTGCGCTGTGCCGGTTTGGTATTCGGCTAGAGACTAACATCCATAACCTCGGCGTAGTTTGACTTCTGACAGCCGCCCTCCTCCTTGCGGTGTCGCGCACAGTCTTTGACCGGGTACGTAGACGGCGCGCCGCCATCCATTCCAACAATGCGTCCTTTTTTTTTCCTCTTCCCCCTCCCCCCAAAAGAGGAGGGTGTGAGGTACATCTCTCATGGTTCCCGGTTTCCTCTCGAATTAACCCCGAACTTTAGCTCCCGAGGCGAGACACAACCTTTCTGTCTGGGACACGACCGGTGTGAGCCAGGAGGGTGGAATGACAAACATGACAACAATATTGGTGATGTTCGGATCGGTTCTGGCCGGGTCTCGTTGAGATATCCACCCACGCTCAAATCCTCTGCTGGTCGCGCCCGCTTGTCGCGTCCCAGGTCGGCCGCGCGAGGTGGAGGCCCTACGTAAACAAACCAGTCTCGACTTGGCCAGGCCGGTCAAGGCAGGCAGCTCCTCTGCCCACCCCGGGAGAGAAAAGGGTCGATTGCCTGCATGCGCGCGTTCGGGTATGCATGCTGCTCAAACATGGGGTGGCGGCGGCGAGATCACGGATCACAGAGGAGCCCTGTAACCTCGCCTGTCGGGCCTCACGGTGCTCCAGGGGAAACAGAGCAGGTGTCGAGAGATGGCTCTTGCGCACATGGACCGCAGCAGACAGGCGCATGCCAGGCAGATCATGTAACTGTCGGGGACGGGGTCAAGCGAAAGTGAAGTGGAACTTGGCGTGCTCGAGCTGAGATTCGTTTCTCTTGCCATTCTGTCGCTTACGAGTGACACTGTCATATCGAGCTTGATACTACTATGTAAATGAATCTCCAATTTGGGAGAGGACTCGGAAGCTTGAAACGGCTCGCCCCTCCTCCATGACCCCTGTGCTCGTCCCTGCGTCTCTGACTGATATCACATGAGAGAGGGGAAGGAGATGGGAGCTTGGGGCTCGGCGGTGCGAGATTGAGTTTTTATTGACCTTGCTCTGGAGCGTCTTGCCTTGCTTACTTGCGGCTACCTATGGAACCATGTCGAAAGTAGAATAGTTGTTGTCTTGTCTTGCCTTTATTTCGGCCTCGCGAGAGTGACCGTTGCAGTGGGTAATGAGGCAGGATTACGCAGCAGAAAGTGGTTTGCAGCATTGCTCAGTATTGCGCAGCAAGGCGTTGAAGAATGGGCGTGTATGGCGCGCAGAACATGCAGGCCTCGGCATACTGCTGATTTTCCCTTTCTTTTTTCCCAGCACAATTGTTGTATTGTCACTTCTCAGGATTTCTAGTAGATATGGCATATTGGTGGTTTGATGTACAAGCGGCAGGGCATGGCGCATCGCATCGATGGTGCCCCTGGGTCCATCCTTCAACTCCAGCCCTGTTCGCTGAAAGCTAGCCGCGAAGCACAGCGGCGGGAAGGGAGGAGGCTCGGAAAGTAGGTTGGTAGGTAGTGTGGTGGGCAGCGGTGCAGCGGGCATCGTGCATGAACTCCTGGTACGGCATGATTAAGATGGGTGTGTTATACAGTACATGTGACGGAGCACCGCCTGCTTTTGGCATTTCCAAGGGTCGACCTGGAGAGGATCAGGACCGCATAGCAAGCCGATTAAGAGAAAAGCTTCGTGAACAAGGAAGCTTGCATTTCCAGGGGACATTTGGCATGCAGACGCAAGTGCGTGCGGTGGCCTGGGAAGAGGCAAAGATGGCAGACATGGGAGTCCCCGAGTCCTCTGAACGTATCAGACCAGGTCCGGGGCGGATGAGATGGCCCTTTCGTTTGGTGTTTCCCGCCTCCCGCCGCGCGGCGGGTTTAGCGACGCAAGTCAATTCGTCTTCCGAAGCTAGGTACGCCTTTCCTCGAGGGAGCTTGGACACCAAGCTTTTCTCTCGTCACCTCTCCGGACCGCCCGCAATGGAGGCGAAGCTTCGGTGCAATGTGAAGCAGCCAATATGGGCTGTGTAAGCTTCGGCCGATAGGGGGTCGTGATATGCATGACTGGCGGCGTCTGTGAGGAAGTCCACCCCGGACGATGTTAGAGGCCGATTGGGTGGCCTTGCTTTTTTTTTTTGCCTCACCAAGAAGCACCGAGTCCGGACAAGACGATGAAGAGAGCGGAAGTCTGTTCCCCCAGTGATGCATGTACCTTGGGTACAAATGCGTCAATAATGGTGTTGTCTAATGGTGGACTTCGGTTGAATTGGCTGATGGGGGCGTGAGGTGAGCGGCATTAAGCAATGAAGACGGTAGCCGCGACAAGAATGTTTGGCGATGGAGGAATGGTCCGGAGTCGGGTTTCGCAATCGCTATTGCTGAGCCTGGACCTGACTGAGTGTCCGGACAGATGACAATGCAGAAGCAGGAGAGAGTGATTAGACCCCTTCTCTCTGTTACCCCAAGGTCTGTCCATCTTCACAGCCCCGATTCACACTGACAGTTCCGGTTCCAGTTCCGTGTGCTCGTGTGCTCGTGGGCTGCTCGTGGGCTGCTCGTGGGGAGGAAACATGTCGGTCGTCCTTTGAGGGAAGAAAGGTGTGACTGGTCCGGTGTTTAGGCCTGATGTCAGAACCCGCAAGAGATTGAGAGGTTGAAGGTGAGGTGAAAGGTCCCTTGAGGTCGAAGCGTTCGGACTTGTAACAAGAAGGTTCCAAGGGATCTTGACATGCAAATGCATGTTGGGAATGACGGCATTCAATTGGGGAAAGGTCGGTGCGCCGAAGCTGCTGCTGCCGCCGCAAGGTCACCCCTCTGCTCAGATTGGCGGTTTCCAACGACGGTTAGCTTTACCCTTACTCGTGAAGCTTTCGTCGTGTGTGTCTGCCTCCTTGCTTTACCTTTCGCGAGCTGAGACTGAGACGGAGACGCGTAGTGAGTGGCAGGTACTCATAAAGCATAGAGGTGAGATTTCGGTGAGAGATGCGACTACCCAAGGTGAACCACGGTGTGGGTTTTATCATGTGCGACGTCATGTGACCGCGCGATAGGTACGTGCCTGGATTGGCCCTTGATGGTGATGCGCTTGGTCTCTGTAGTGTGTGGCGCCGCGTGATTCGCGTTTCGCTGGCAACAGAGACGATCCTTTGTTTGCTCCAGGACACCAGAGGCAGAAGACAATTACTCAAAATCTTGATCTTCCATATCCATACCTGCTACATGGACTCAACTAGCATCACCTCATCAACGCGCATAAAAACTCTTGCATCGTAGTGGCCTCTTAACACTGCTCGCTTGACACACCCCAGCAAGAAAAAGAAAAGAAAAAGGCCGAGGCGACCGGGGGTGTGTCCTTCCACCGGCAAAATATGCCGTCGCCGAAGAAGCCCTCCGTCCCGCCAGCTGCAAAGCCCCGCTTCGGTAACAACTTCGATCCCTACAACTCCAGTGCCACTGGCCATCAGCGTCCGGACAACACCCCGGGTGCGACAACGGGGTGGCGAACCAGCCGCGCCCGCAAGCTCTCGGAGCAGTTCGCCGGCGGCAACTCGGGCGGGGCCCGCATGAGCGACACCTATGGCGCCGGCAGCGAGGACTTTGACGAGAGGCTAAATCTGGTCGTACCTAAGGATGTGAAGATGAGGGCAAAGATGAGCGTGGCAGACATGCTTGCTCGACCAGGACTGATGAGGAGCGGCTCTTCTGTCTCCGAAACAGGGTCCGTGGCGTCTGGTACGTCCGCCATGAGTGGAAACCTCAAGAGTGAGGAGGAGATTGCCGAGGCTCGCCGGAAGGAGGACGAGGAGAAGGAGGCGAGGAAGGCTGTCGGTAGGGGCTTGTTCGAGGGCGTTACGGTCTATATCAACGGGAGCACGCATCCCATCATCTCAGATCACCGGCTCAAGCGCGTCTTGGTCGAGAATGGCGCGCGAATGTCCATTCATCTCGGCCGGAGACAGGTCACGCATGTCATTGTTGGGAGGCCGGCGGGTGTAGGAGCCGGGGCTGGTGGAGGGCTCGCAGGCGGCAAGTTGGACAAGGAGATTCGTAAAGTTGGCGGGTGTGCTGTGAAGTATGTCGGCGTCGAGTGGTCAGTTTCCTCAGTTTCTCTTTGTGTGCCCAGTCCTTGGAAGGAGACTTGCTAACGCCCAGGTAGGGTTATGGAGAGCCTAAAGGCAGGGAGCCGACTGCCCGAGGTGCGGTTTGCACCCCTCAAAGTTGCGCGGGAAGGCCAAAGGAGCGTCTATGGCATGTATGAGAAGCACTCTTATAGGGAGTCCTCTACGAGTTCCGCGAATTGAGCGGTCTTCACATGGTTTTACGGTGTATGCGAGCAGAGACGATGCTTCAGGGATTGTCTCGATGGTGATATTTGCATGGAAGGGATTGGGGCAAAGGCTGGGAGCACAACGATACCAAGCATGGACTTTAGGCATACGGTGATTCAGCATACGGGGCGTTGGTTAGGAACAATTCGATGTCTAGTGCACTTCCTCCGATGGCCGATAACCTTTCATACGCAACGAACAAACTGGTTTGTGTCGTTGATCGGCCTTGTTACGGGTCTATCTAACCTCTGTAGCTCAACCCTCATACACCTTGCTTGGCGGTTAAAGAGGAGCAAGCCGCCTTGCCTCTTACTCTCCGCCCTGGCTTCGCATAAAAGGGGTTACACCCCGGACGGCCCGTGAGCAAACATGGTACGACGGCGCGACTCGATACGGGTGTCGCATATGTCTGGTATCTTCGAGCCTCGTCTTTTCCGCCACGGCCATAGACCGGTATAGCGGCAAGGCATATCAAGAAGGTCATTGCACAGGACTACTTACGAGGGGTCTGGGTTGAGAGATACGACCCAATAGATCGCCAACGAGAGGGGTAGAATACGGGACGGAAGTCCTCGAGTTGTCACACCGTCCTGCAGGCGCATGTTGCTTGCAGTGGTGTTCTTGCGTTCATCATGGATGTTGCAGGTGGCGATCTCCTTGGCGGGAGACATGGGCAGGAGATATACTTGGATCTGATTCTGGTAACATCATCAGAAATGGGTTGAATTCAATACCTATGGATAGGTACCACTGTTGACAGGACATCTTGGAAGACATGTCCTCTTTCCCCAAAAGGATAGCTGCCGCAGAACATCCTGGAGGGCTGAATTGGTTCTATGCCGAAGACTGCTGAAGGTGAACTATCCGTTCATTTCTGATCTGCCGTATCCTCGCTTCGAAGACCTTGGTACGCGCCCATCTGCAAGATACACGTCTCGGTATGGCAGTGATCGAGAGTCCTGTTCACTATCCAAGGTTATACTGACTGTCGATGTAGTATTGGGCAATGACTCCTAAGTCTGACTATACCATTGCCAGTGTTTGGATGAGCTCTACCTTGAGTAAGTAAGAGTTAGTGACGTCGCGACATGGGCTTTCTTTGGTTTACGTGAGCTTCAGCCTCGCTCCCAACTTCCTTTTAGCACAGTTTTCGAACTGTCAACCAGTACCTTTGTATCTAGCTCTTTAGCGGTTGATGATAATGTACATCGAGAAGAACAACATTCAAGAGAAGCACGTGTCGTTTGTCGCTTTCAGCTGCAATAAACTACTCCCCAAGGAATCTCTGTAAGACTCAGCATCCTTCCTTTAACCAAGACAGCCGATGCTCCAATAAGTTCACTCAATTCACTTTTCATGGGCTACAGCTACCATCCTCGACCCTTCATACCATAGTGAATGCAAAGTTTACTCCTGGGAGTTCCGGTCCTAGTCAATGTCTTTGCAGTTCACTGGATTTCCATCGCGTCTTATGGTAATAGCCTAACAAATCAATCGTTTTGCCATTTTCCAAGGATTAGACTTCTCCAAGTGAAATCGATCAAAATCCCATTTTGCCCTTATGGCTGATACTTCATCGATTCCTTCGTCTCTCAACCTGTTATTATTCTCAGACTCGCCTCACACCACTATGCTTTGGTTACTTCTTCGCAATTACGCTGGGTTTTCGTGTCGCGTCTTGGACTTCCTTGTACGGCGACTGACCATGTTGGAACGAAGCAAGATATAAGAATGTACTGCGGTTTACAGGCAGCTCCCCCTCCAAGTTGTTACTGAGTAAGTAAACATTGTCGGGCTTGTTGCCGTTTCGACTTGGCACGTTGAGAGTCTCAACTCGCCATCGCTCCAGGAGACATTGTAAACATACCAAGGGGGAAAAACTCAAGTATATGTCCTATTCCCGCCATCTGATATGTCTACGAATTTACGGTCCATCTATAACTTTGCTCTAGCCTCCGTACTCTTATGCCCGTCCCCCCGAACCTCCCAATACTCTCTTACCTTGGATCTTGCAACATCCACCACCCCGGCATCCTCAACAGTGCTCGGCACCTGCACCTCCTTGTCGAACTCTCCGTGAACCGCGTTCTCCAGTAACTCCCTCAGCACGCGCCGCAGTGTTTTGCCGCTTCGCGTCTTGGGAATCATCCCTTTCCCCTGGATGAGACCGCCCAGCGTCGCGATGGCGCCGACCTGTGACCGCACGAGCGTATTGATCTCGTCAGCCAGCTTCGCGTCGGGCACCGCCGAGGCCGGGTGTTCGGGTGTCGAGAGCGTGATGAAGGCGAAGGGGAGCTGGCCCTTGAGCGCGTCAGGGATGCCCACCACGCAGGCCTCGGCGACGAGGGGGTGTGACGTTATGGCCTGCTCGAGGCCGCCTGATGATCTTAGTCTTAAGATGTTCAGAATGGGTACGGGAACAGTTGACTCACCACTAGATAGCCGATGGGCACTGACGTTCAAAACATCGTCGTTGCGGGACATGACGTTGACGTAGCCCTCAGCGTCGATATAACCTGCGTCGCCCGTGTCCAGCCACTTTCCATCAAAGCGCTTCAGATATCCCTTATAGAACCGCTCTTCGTCCTGCCACAATGTCCTGAACGCCGTTGGAGCCAAGGGGAGTCCCAGTACAATATTCCCCATCGTGCCCCTGGGAACCTCCTTGCCGTCGTCGTCCACGATTCGGACGTCGAATCCAGGCATCGCTTTACCGGCGCTTCCCGGCTTGATCTTGGGAGGAGGGTGATCCCGAATACCTGTACTCCGGTCCTTACCGGCGTGCGGTACCAGGGCTCTCCCAGTGATGGGCGAGCCAGCCTCTGTCGACCACCAGTTATCCACGACATGGGCGTCGATGGCACCGTATTTTTCGAGGAGTTCCTGGTACATTGTGATGATTGCTGGTTCGGAACGCTCGCCTGCGAGGAAGAGCCCTTTGAGCGTCTTTAGGCCACCTCGTTCTCCCACTTGCTTGAAGAGCTTGTTTTCGGGGTCATCTCGCTTGATGGCCCTCAGGGCTGTGGGCGCCGTGAACATGGCATTGACCTTGTATTCCTCTACAATGCGCCAGAAAGCAGAGGCATCAGGGGTTCCCACCGGTTTACCTTCGTAAAGAACTGTAGCGGCGCCCGTGAACAAGGGGGCATATGCGATATAGCTGTGACCGACAACCTGCATCAGTGTCAGAAGTAGCTCGTATGAACAGACGGCTTGCAGAAACATACCCAGCCAATATCCGATGCTGTGAAAGACACACACCCTGGGCCATGAATGTTGAAGAGATAGCTGATGGATAGGTGCAGCCCAACAGCGTGACCAGCAGCGTCCCTCAGCACCCCCTTGGGCGACCCGGTCGTCCCGGACGTGTGAATGATGTAGATCGGATCCGTCGACTTGACCGGCACGCACTCGGCCCTGACGCCCCTTGCGCGGCAGCTTTTGACGATGCTCTGCCAGTTCCGCTCACCGTCGTTCCTCCGAATAGGGTGCCACGGCACCTGCTCGCGCTGCCACACAACTACCTTGTCGGGCTTGTGCGTGGAGATCTGGCATGCTTCCTCGACGAGGGGCTTGTAGCTCATGGGCGGTTTGTTGCCATCGATGCCGCACGAGGCCGTCAGGATGGCCACGGGCTGGGAGGCCTCTATGCGCTGGGCGAGGGCATTGGGTGCGAAACCACCAAAGACCACCGCATGAATGGCACCCAGGCGGCTGACGGCGAGGATGCCGATCAGCGCCGCAGGGATCATTGGCACTGGGTTTTGTGTGAGCTTGTTCCAATCCGCATTTCATCTCATTCATCTAAAGATGGACTTACTGTAAATCAGCACGACATCGCCCTTCTTCACGCCCTCCTCCCTCAACGCACCGGCAAACACCTCAACCTCGTCAAGAAGCTGCTTGTACGTGATGGTCTGTTTCGTGTTGGTGACCGGGCTGTCGTAAAATATCGCCGGGGCGTCACCCTTGCCGTTATGGACGTGACGGTCGACGCAATTGAAGCACGTCGAGATCTCGCCGCCTGGGAACCATTCCCAGGTGTCGTGGGTGACGCCGCTCTTGAGCGTCTTCTTGGTGACTTTTAATGTGGACGAGGGCTTCTTGTGCCAGTGCAGGTGCTCGGCCTGGTGAGCCCAAAACCCATGGGGGTCCTCGAGGGAATGGCGCAGGACCTCGTCTTGAGGGTGTAAGTCGGCCATTGCGGATGCGGTGTGCCTGTGGCTTTGTTGGGGGATGACAGCCGGTCGGAAGATGAGTTTGCGTAGAACAATGAGTCTACAATCAAAAATGAACAACGAGATACGGTATGGATTTCACAAAGACACTACTACGACGGTCTTGGCCAAGTAAATACGCCAAGCTCGGCTCTCTTGATTGATCGGACGGCGGGAAGTTTAGAGGTTGAAACGGAGATTGGCATGCGAGACATGGATACCGGTGTAGCTGCTGACGTGCCTCTTACGGACTGTTGGGTACGGTTCTGGGGATGAGGAGGCTTCCCCGCATTCCGTTGACCCGGGGTAAAGGGGACTGACCGTCATTGCCGACCACCCCGAACCTCGCCCGCCCAATTTAGCGTCTGTCGACCGATACTGAAGGCGTCTTTATTGATTCCACTCTTTGGATTGGAGGTAGGCAAGTCTAACATGTCAGTCGCTTCTCTAAGTTGACAGGCCGTGTTTTCAGTGCGATGTTGAATGAGAATACTTCCCGGAAGTTGATACAATGCAACAAAAAGTTTCTATCGATTCTTTTGAAATAATGAGACTCGTGAACTTCCGAAAATCGCACCATATTCCTCATGTTCTTGATTACCGACTTTTGGGCCCAAGATGTCACGGAGAGCCGTCGATCCAGCCATAACTTTTAGGAAGGATCTACGGGGTAGAGTCGGCATTGCTTCAATTCATCTTTCCACAATCGCGGTCCCCACAACGGCTCCCCGCAAGACCCATTCTTCCCGCAGGTCCCTCGCCGACGGTGTGTTAGCGAGGCAGGGCGTGATGGCATCATTGGCCCGAAGAATCTCTCGACCTCTAGCGACCCAAGTTCTTCGGACACGGCTATGATGGGTTTAGTGAATGCACTCGAGTCTTTTATGTTTTGTCAGGAAGACAATGGCGATAGCCCGATGCCCCGGGTGATGTCTCATGCTGCTGGCAGTCTAAGTCGGGAATGAAGAATACCCGACGACTACCTAGGAGCATCGGATACAGCTACGGGCGCCGATTTTCTCTTTCAATAACACCGTAGTCGAATCGAATTGCCTTTCCTTTGCAGAACTGTTGCAATGGGAATCAAGCGGGTCCTTGCAAAGAACCCCATAGTCTCTCGCCGGCTTCTCGCCGAGCTGATTGCGCGCCAAGGTAGACAGACGCAAGGGAAAGACAGAGATTAAGAAGGTCAACAAGAAACATAGCTCTACGCAAGGGACGTTGAAGGGAACGGTTCACCGGCACATGGCGCGCAGCGTCCGGCAGCGCCAGCGGCCGACACGGCCGATATTCCCACCCGTCCTTCTCCTACGCAGGGTGCCCGAGTCTAGACATGGTCGAGAAAAACCGCTCAAGACACACGGAACGAGACCGACAGCTTGCCAGATTGCTTGCCTGCCTGTGCCTGCATGCCCAGGGAAGACCCCTGGCCGCACGGGTTCATCTGACAACTCCCTTCCAACACTGTCCCCTTCCGGATCTCTCGCACCCCGGATGACAATTTGTGGGCTCTTGACATTCGTGGAAATCCAATTAATGGCGATCGTCGTGGCGAAGCCCGGAGGAGCTGTTAATCTCGCTTGGGTCCATCTCATGCACCAGGCCTTGCTATAGGGGTTTGTTGCATAGTCAACTCGTTTGCAAGCATATTGCTGTATCCGCGATGGAGGCGAGCGAGGGTGGGTGTGGATTTTGAGACAAGGTACCTCGTTGAACGGGAATCTCACTTCATCTCCGGATTCCTTCATTCTTTAGGATCGATGGACGACTTTGGTTGTCTGTCAGACTCAAGTTTCTTCAATCCACATTCCTCATACTGCCGAAAACAACCGGTTCGTTCGGTTGCATTGCCAGTCAGCCACGTGTAGGGAGAAGAAGAAGAAGAGAAAGAAGAAGGTCTAGCCCGAAGACTGCTCAGCAGCGGGCGATCCACTCATCCGCCCATTCCAGTTCGACCCAATCCGACGCGACCCCGTCACGCTGCTGCAGCGTACCTAGTGTACGCCGGCCCAAGCGCCGCGCAAGACGCAGGTACAGCGCATGATCGCCGGGGGAACAAATAAAAGGGGACCCGTACTGTAAACATTGGACAGTTCCCATGAAAAACTGGGCACCGCAGCACACCCCCTCCCCCCCCTTTCAGGAGCCAGTAAACAAAACAACCTTAATCAAGGGATGCAACGGCATCTTAGGTAACTAACTCTCACGCTCACGCTCAGCCCGTCCCTAAAACGGGCGGTCAACGGGGGGCTGAAAGGCGCAGACAAGACCGATGCAACTGCAGTTTTCGGGGCCGCCCGCTTGTCAGCTGAGCTCATGTCTCTTCCCTGGTCCATCCCAAGCATCCAAAGGCAAGCAACTGGCATGACGCGTCCGTCTTCCCCCCACAAGAACCTCCAAGAAGCATCCAAGACATGCTCCAAGAATGCACTTGTATTACACACGAGAAATGCGGCATGGCAGCGGCGCAAAAAAAGGCTGGACTGCGCCCCCAAAGATCCAACCATACGGGCTCTGGAAGAACGGCGCCCAGCGCAAGCGAAATGAAGCCGCAGAACACCCCTCTCTCTCACCGCAGTCCCCCGTATCCGTAAACCTCGTGTCCGTCCATCTTGCAGGCCCCCGCGCTCTGGGCTGGACCGTTAACCCATTCCTCTGACCTGGGGACTTTGTTTTGGTGCACCCTTCAACAGTGAACGACGATGGACGGTGCCTGCGCCAACGGATTTCGACGAACTCGTCCGGGGGGGGGGGGGGGGACTTGCAGAGACGACGGTACGCACGCCGAGTGACGCAGATGGCGTCCTTGCTCAAACGGCCCGTCGTAAAAAGCCTCGCGCGCGAGACGCCAATGTCTCGGGCCCTCGACGTTGGTGGAAACGGGAGGATTGGGAAACTTTTGCAAGTCTGAGCGGGGGTCTAAATCAAGAAACATTGTTTCTCCAGTAGCTTCAGTAGAAGGCTTCGGTGAGGATCTTGACAGGCGTCGCCTGTGACGGCGGACTCGTAGCCACGGCTGTCTTTGCAACCTGTGCTCGTGGTGGTGCCCTCGGGGGAGGCCGCGGGCCCCTCCACTGGCATCGCAAGACTACGATGTCGGCCAGATGGAGCAGGAAGCTGACGTCACAACTGCAGGGAAACTGGCTGGACAATGAGCACTTGCATATTGAGTAGCGGGCCAGGTTCATCGCCAGAACATCTGTAGTGTTCACACACGCCGGGTACAATGGTTCGAGCGCCGGACCAAAACTGGCCTCTCGGCATTGTTCCCGTATTCGAGCATCTCTACGGAAAAGACATTGGTGGTGGACAAGAGACCATAAAACATCCAGCGAAATTTTCTGTAGAGCTTGGTCCTAAGATGCTCGCCCGCAGCCGCGCAGAAGATATCAACATGGACAGGATATAGACAAAGGGAGATGAAGTATTGGTCGGCGGTGGGCAGGCGAGCACTAGAGCAAGAAAACACGCTTCTTTCGGGAGAAGAATATAAGTGAATTTGGGGCTTGGCGTCAATAGATGACCTGCCGCGAGAGGGAAAAGAGACAGCAGAGTGGCCTATCGTGATCGCATTATATTCCCATAAAGCCTCCCGAAAAAAAAAAGGGTATATACCGCACACACACGGAGATAATCCTCATGGGCGATCGACGGAATACCGGAGCCAAGAACCGTTTGTGGGGGGTTTGTAAAGCAGGTACAAGAAAGTTGCAGTATTGACAGGTTTGTGTAAGCTGCATTGGTTTGGCCGTGCCTCGAGAGACATTCCATGGCACCCATGCAGGCAATAAAATGTACCGGGTATTCTTCCGTGGGCGCGTCGTTTCCGCTCCGTCATTTTGGTCCTCCCAAGCTCTGTCCAAGGAGAGACTCCTCCCAAAAACTCCCGTCCGTAAACAAAACCCATCCACCGGGTTGGTTGGATGTTTCAGAAACGCGCTCCAGTCATAATGTGTCGTAGGCTCCCACGAATGAAGATGTTATCGTACGTCCAAGATCGTAGGGGGAGACATGGATGGCGAGACGTGGAGGTGATTGATTTAGAGGACGAAAGCGGCGAGGCCGAGGACACCGGCCAGGCCGGCGCCGGAGAGGGCAGCGGCCTTGCCAGCACCAGCGGTAGGGACCGAGACGGGCTTGGTGGGGGTGATGGATCCGGTGCCGACAATGGAGGTCTTGCTGACAGCGGGGGTGGCGACGGGGATGGTGGCGTTCTTGGTGGGGAGAGCGCTATCAAAGTGGTTAGTTACCGATCTCTCGCGAAGCGGTGGAAGACAAATCGAACCAGTTGTCGCACTTGACCACGGAGGAGGTGATGACGGGCTTGGTGACGGTGCAGGGGCAGTCAGTGATGGTCAGGGTGGTGGCCTGCAAGGTGTTAGCTCGTCGTCGTCAACCAGTGGGAGTTCCGAAGACGGGTGTCCGGGCTGTTTCCAGATCTCGGGAGCGTGAACGCGGTTGCTTGTTCCGCGGCCCCCCGTGACTCTTCAAACCCCCTTCGTCCGTCTTCCGGGATCGACATACCGAGGTGATGGTGTAGGTCTTGTCAGCGTGGGTGATGACAGTGGGACCAGGGCACCAGGTGGTGTAGGCAGAGACGACCTCAGTGACGTAGGTGACGTTCTTGTGGGCCATGGCGCCGGAGGCGGCGAGGACAAGGGCAGCAGCGGAGAACTTCATTTTGACGGTTTGGAGGAGAGGGTTTTTGGTATTAAGACTCGGAAGAGTAGTGGTTGTGAGTTGAGGATTAGTTGGTTTGGGTTAACGAATGAAAGCGACTAAAAAGTCTGGGTCGGTAGTGAATGAGTGAGTGTGGGTGAGGAGAGAAAAAGGGAACAGCAGATGGGACGGCCTGGAGGAAATGGATTTATATACAGAGATGGACGCAACACGACATGGGGACTAGGGTGGTGGTCTCTACCTTAGTGTCGAGGGTGGGCGTGCTACCTTGCCTTGTGGTAAGGTAATGGGATGGGATGGATGCGACGGTTCAGGGACGGTACCTTTGCCCGGCCATGATGGGTGGAGCACCGCATCTCCTGGGCCTGGAGATGAGAAGAGGAGCCGGACCGGGAGGGCGAAGAGAGCACACGCCGCCTCTCCCCTGTGCCCCTGGTCCTATACTAAGATAGGCGCTATCCATGGCTGAACAGGGGGGCCCGATTTTCTCTTCTCTTTTGCTTTTCACGAACCAGCTTATTTTACTTTGGACCACTTAGAAGCAAGGCATCCGAGCGAGGTGTGCTGCCCGTGGGGAGTGAACACGAAAGTCCATTGTGGATGTGCTGTGTGGACGGACGGAAAGGGGGTGGACCACGTCTCCTTCTCGGCTTCTCTTCGCTAGTGGCTTTGGCAGTTGGGAATTGGCTTAGGATGGACTCGGCGAACTACACTAGGCGATTGGCACCCCTTGGCTGAGCGAGCGGGAAACGGGATGTAGGAGTGGGTGATGTGGTTGTGTGTGTGTGTGTGTGGTTGTGTGTGTGTGTGTCTGGATGCGTGGTTGTGCAGAGAACGAGAAAAGCAAAAGAGAAGTCGGATGGGCTGGCTGGAAAGCTGAACTAACATAGAGGAGGTACGTACCTTACTTAGAATGACCAACCAAGTCGGGGTGGGTACAGGATGGGACCAGGGGGGGGGGGTGGATGCGCGTGTAAGATATGCACAGAAAGGGGAGAGGTCCTTGGAGAGTGAGGATTGAGGTGTAAGAATCGTTTAACCGTCAGCCCCACTCGGACTAGATCAACCACTCAGAGTTGAATGCTGCTGGGCACAACAGCATACCTAGGTAGAGAGCAGCGCTGCGGAGTGACTAACTACCTAGCAAGCGCTTGCCTCGTCTGATCGCTCGTTGACCGTCTAGGCTTTGTTTTCTGTCCGCCGTTCGAGAACACCCTCTCCAGCAGCTCCCTGCGTGGAATTCGGTGCACGTTTGCAGCTGCGAACCGTTGGATTTTCCCAAATCTGCAAGGACTTCGGACGACCGAGATGAGATGACTCGAGCCCACCGAAAGAAACAGACGTAAGGTAGGCTTGAGTAGTTTCGGTGGGTCGTCCAACCAGCTGTCCGTCCATGACAAGAGCTGCCAATGCATGCACACGTACGCAACACTCCTTCTGGCACGCTGGATGGTCCAATACCACTATCCACCTGATTCTGGGCATATATGCCTGCTCCAAGGCGGGGTTTAGTTTCTTGACGCGCAGCCGTGATCCGAGATTCCAGACCGCTCTCCGTCATCCACCTTTGCCATTCGTATCTTTTGATTAAACTGCAAGACGCTCTGTCAGAGTCTGTATTGCTCTTCATGGCAGGCGACGAATGGACGCGCCGACTCGCCGAGAGATGTGCCATCGTCAAGATGACTGCAGCAGCACTCACTCACTGCCTCTTTGCCGCCGCCGCCATTGATGCTGACGGCTGACTGGCCTGCGTCATAAGCAGCGTGCACTTCAGGAACCAAACCAGACACTAATGCAGGTACCACGCAGCGTTGTAATCGCCGAATTCAGCGTAAAAGGCGGACATCGGCTGGAAAACGCGTGCTATTCCAACCCGCGGGCTTACCTGAAGGTGACAAGAATAAAGACGCCGAGACCATGAGTGGCCAGTAACAGGTCTCCGGTAGAGACCATGAGTGGCGGCTGAAAGGACCATATCGAAAGCCATGGCTTGCGTCGTGATCCTAATGTAGATATAGGCTCGAGGCTGCCGTGAGCCCAGCGGACGCCGGTGGCCAGGTTTATGATCCAGTTGGCTAGGCTCATGCAGCACTGGCAAGCCATCACCGCCGTGATCTCTGCCCGTTCGCGTGGTGTGAAACCCGTCCATGGGACTATCGGCTCTAGGCCACGCTACGCCTACTAGGTAGCAGGGCTGCTGCTCGTCGTTTCTTCTCTCCTCCGCTAGAAGGTCTTGCTGTGCACGGAGAAAGACGAGGGGTGAACAGCTGCAATTAATGTTGTCATTGGGTTTTGCAGGAGTTGGTGGGCGAGCTCGGGACGAAGAGGGGAAAGGGAGATCAAACTGGAGATGCTGTGGGGCGAGGGCAGACTCGGTCTAAGGCGGCGACAGGGTAATCTCGATGGAAATTGAACTTGCAAGAGTTGTGATTGGCCATGTGGCGGGCGCGCTGGTGTAGAGGTTGCCCAGTCGGGAATGAGAACAATGGCCGCTATTAGACGGGAAAAAGAGTACGGGCTTGGGCCTGGCGCGTGTTGGCCCTCGCAGCCAACGAAGAGGAAGAATATGCCGCAGCCGAGTCAGGGTCAGGGGCTCAACCTGACCTCCAGGTTGGACACTATTGTAGTTTACATGTGTTCTCTGCCAATTTCCCGACTTCCCACAATGGCTCCCGCATTTCCAGTCAGGCTTCGTATCATTCTTGTCGAGTCAATGATAGTTGCGTCCACTATCAGCCAGACGCACTTCCCCATGCTAAGGAATCCGCCGTTTTCTGCGAGATTTGTTCGCGAAGCGTTTGGCTGCTCCGTTGAGTCACGAGAAATGGTTCACCAATAGCAGCCCGTGACATGTCGAAGACGATTGGCGGGAGTACCATGATTCCCTATGGAAGAGACCCAGTGCTGGCAAAGGCTACTAGACGAGTCGTTCCAGGTGAAGGGTTCGAATTTAGACATGGTCCGTCCGAGAACCACGCGGTTAGATGCAAACACTAGACGATGGCCAAAGGGTCAAACATTGGACGGACGGCCTCGGATCTGCCCTGAAGCAAGGAGAAACGTCAGGTCTGAGAGGTTCCTTATCCCCCCACCCTGGCCAGCGGACCAGGGCAGCATCGACCACAGGGTTCCTCCAGGTTTGGTGCACATGTCAGAGTCTCATCGACGCAGGGGAGTAGTCGAACGGTCCCCCGAAGCCCCCGGGGCCCCGGCACCCTCCGTCGTCACAGCTTCACACTTCCCTGTCATCGACGACAACTCGACGACAGCCCGCTGGGTCCCCATTCTATTCTCGAATTCAGGTATCCCGCCGTTTGAGTTGACGTCCTTGCGTCCAGCGGAGACGAGAGGCGGAGACCGCAATATGTTTATCGCTCGGAGCAAATCAACGTTGATCATCGGGAATCGTCTGCCATCGTATCGAGATCCGGTGCCACGTTATAAAGTGCTAAGTAAACAGCGGGCAGCCTGTCCACGGGCCCCGAACGACGTCAACAGTCAACACAACCTCGACGTCGACGTCCGACAAGACATTGCGCAGGACCTTCTGCTCTGCACTACCCACGTTAGACTCTGAAGGTGTACCCTCCTCCCTTTACGACAGTGGCTGCTTCTGTGCGGCCTCACCACGTCCGTCTCGTATCCGCCACCTCCCGGTAACGAGGTAACTGATTTTAGAAAAAGCTTTTGACATCTCATAGCATTACAGCCATCCCGTTGTCGACCGCAGCATCCGGCGAAGCCACGAAGACAAGGCGCAGCTAAGGCGCTCACCATTGGCGATGCTTCGGTTGACTGCGCTCTTGGAATCGACACATGCCCGGTCCGACCGGTTGTCTTGGGGCTCTTGAGAGGCGGCAGCTCCGCGATTAGTTCCCTCATAGAACTCGACCGGAACTCGAAGCTCCCTCCCTCAACACATTGGAGCGAACTCGGTTCTTCCGGATGTGCGAGCCTTGAAGCGCCAACGACCAATTGGGCACTTTCGCCATTGACGGTCCAGAATACCGCAGCGGGTCGCTTGCCCTGGTCACCTGCAGTGGTGTACAATGCGGTGGTGTGATGGCCTGTGCGACAATAATCGAAATGGCTTGGCCACTCCGGGGTGTCGCATCGCACCAGCTGGCCATCATCCAATTTCCACATAAACACAGACCCTTAGCATCTCAGTTGGGACTATTGACCAATCGTCATCTTTCCACACCCTCCCCCCCCCCCTCCTCCTCCTCCTCTTCCTCCTCCTCTTCCTCCTTCTTCCTCCTTCTTCTCCGCCTCAACCATCAACTTGCATTTGGTCTAGAACGAGGCGAGGTGGGTTTGTGCCTGCAGCTCACGCAGCTTACTTTGCAGCTTCCTTCTATGTACTTTGAGACCTTTAGAGGTCAACTATTTCCGAGTCAGCTCGTCGACCAAGAATAAGACGCGAAGGAGCCTGCGGTCTTCGCGTCATCCTGTTTTGACTTTGGCTTTTATTTTATTTTTGACACATTGTGTATTACCATTTCCTTATTTCTTCCCGCGGCCAATCTCGTATCCATTCATTTAGGCCCGCGAATGGTATCCCATCTCCGAGATGATGCTGCCTCACCAACCTATCCGAGATTGCCCTCATCGCCCTCCCCATAGGCTATCTCTTGTCATGATCTGACAACCTGTTGTGGCGGGCTCAGGTTTTCTTATGTGACAGCCCAGTTTGTGGATGCTTTGTTCAGCCAAGAGTCCTCGTCTGGGGTAATCGACAGTCACATCGGCTTTCGGCCCCAAGGCCCGGTCACACACGTTGGGCCTCGATCATGCGCTGTGGAATTCTGCGATTGACATCCTGGCCCCTGCTTATGCCGCCTCACGGTTATTGAGGTCGGGAACGAGACGCACCCAATCGGATTAGTACTAATTCGCCTGACATATCGTTATATTCTTGAAAGGGTTCGCAGGATTCTTTGGTGCCAGGCCAATGGGACTCGACGAAACAGGCGTTCTACGCGACTGCTTCGAGCCTCGAAGCCCTCCATGGCGGCTTTGCGACAGGACTCTCAGAGACTTCTACAGCCGAACTATGTTCTCTAGCTATTTGTACTCTGGCGAAAGCATGCAGATGAGTAAATATCCGAAGATCGAATATTGCCTATCCTTTCGTGGTCCGCGAGGTTTGCATTCATATACCGACCTGGAACAGGGTTACCTCTTATTAAGTGTTGACTTGGGAACTCTGGATCATGTCAAACAAGTAGTTGTCTTCAGCGAGAACGTTGCTTTGGCCGAAGAGTACATAGTGGACTGTGCCGGCGCTGGATCGCAACGTGTATTTCGAAGAACAGTTCATATAGAAACAAGTCGACGACCAGCATTGCATGGCATCGCCGTACTACAGCAGCATGGGCAGCCCTGCCTATGATTTGCGAACAACAATCAACCTCAATATTGTCAGTGTTCGACCCTTCATTTCATAAATGAGGCTCGCGACTGCGCAAGTAGCTGGCTTGGGTCCCTTCAGGCTGCAGACTTTGGTAATAACGACAGACGTCAGCGTGAGTCGAGCCGAGTCCTGTGGCTTGCTGCTGTGATCACTAGCGCGTGCCATTGCTCCTTTCCCTTTGCTCTGCAGTCCTAATGATACTACTCAAACGAGAAGAATAACGGGGGCGCCTCAAAAAAGCGAAGTATCGGAGGGACCTGAGCCCAACACGGCCCATTGTCATTTGTCCCGGCCGGAACGACCAAATGGAGACACTCCAGACCATGTCCAAAGAAGTGGATGCTGGGTTGTTGAACCCCGGCCAAGTCCAATCATAGGGCTGATAGCGATGGATCAGGTCGTTTTAGATCGGAGGGGCCGGTTGCGGTGTGGACGGAGGCGGCACGGAAATATCGGAGTCGGTCACGGAGGGATACGGCGGCGTACCGAATGGATTAGTCAGTGGATCCGGATGCACGTCATTGAGGGGAACTACACGGGAGCCTCGGTGAGATGACAACAGCTTGACGACAAGCGAGAATTTATAACTTCTCAAAAAGCAGCGTTGCAACTGCACATTCTCGAGATTTGAGGATTCTCCATCTTAAGAAAATGGCTTCCACAATGAGAGCAATTGGTATGTCGCATCTGCATCGGGGACCCTGACTGCCATTGGCTGACAAATACGATAGACATTAAGGATGGTAAGGGGCCCAAGGAGAATCTCTTCATCAACGAGGAGACGCCTAAGCCGACGGCGGGCAACGGCGAGGCTCTGATCAAGATCAAGGCTTTCGGCATCAACCGCATGGACCAGATCCAGCGCCTTGGCATGTACCCGCTCCCGCCCCAGGCGCCCAAGACCCTGGGAGTCGAGTTCAGCGGAACGATCGAGTCGTTCGGCGGCGGCGACCACGGGGACTTCAAGGTCGGGGACGAGGTTTTCGGTCTCGCGTACGGCGGCGCATACGCCGAGTTCATCGCCGTCAACAGCAAGATGCTGCTGCACAAGCCAGATTTCCTGTCATGGGAGCAGGCTGCTGGTATCCCGGAGGTGAGCATCGCTTTTTTCGTACCTCTCCGTTCTCGTAAAGAACTTGACGACTGACAATACAATAGACCTGGATCACGGCAACGCAGGCACTCTTCCTTGTGGGCGAGTTCTCCAAGGGCAAGTCCGTCCTTTGGCACGCCGGCGCCTCGGGCGTCTCCATTGCAGGCATCCAGCTGGCCAAGGACGCCGGCGCGTCCGCCATCTACGCGACTGCTGGATCCAAAGAGAAGTGCGACTTCGTCGTCAACGAGATTGGTGCCACCGCGGCCTTCAACTACAAGGAGGAGGACTGGGCCGAGAAGGTCAAGGAGGCGACAGGCGGCAAGGGCGTCGACGTGATTGTCGACTTCGTCGGCGGCGGCTACTTCCAGAAGAACCTCGACGTTGCGGCGCGGGACGCGCGGGTCGTGCTGCTGGGCTTGTTGGGCGGGCCCAACATCGAGGGGGCCAACATCGGCCCGCTGCTGTACAAGAGGATCAGACTCGAGGGCAGCACGTTGCGGAGCAGGGATGTCGAGTACCAGGGTAAGCTGAGGGATCGGTTGGAGGAGTACGTGCCGCACTTTAAGACGGGTAAGCTCAAGGTCGTCATTGATACGGTGCTGCCGTGGGAGAAGATCCAAGAGGCTCATGGGCTATTGGAGGCGAACAAGAACTCGGGCAAGATTATTTGTACCATCTCCTAAGAGATTAAGGGGCCGGGTGATTAATTGAATCTGTCGTACTTGTTTAGACTGGTGGTTTGAACGTGATTGGGCTCAGTTCCTGCCAGCAAGACATCCATTGGGACGAGGCTTTGGATCGAGGTATCTCAAAATTCCAATGAAGCGACCCTCGTCCAGTCCCGCTACTGATGGCTCAATTAGATCATCGCATTTCGAACGGGGCATTCACCAAGCGCCTTGCCCTAAGGAGAGGGAATACCCTGCTTCGGTCCACATCGGAATCTTGAAGGCACAAAGTGGTATGTCTGTGTTACGTATACTAACAGACGAAGTAAGAGTTTGAGAGAATACTTGCGGGTCTGTGTGATTATAGGTAGACGCGTGATGTCTCAATCTCGGTAGCCTGCTAACCTTTTGCTGCCGTGAAAAGCTATGGGTCATTCCAGTACGTGGCAAGGAGCATCTCTTGATTCCCCCGCGGCTCACGCTTTGGCGGCATCATGATGCATTTTCGTTTCTATGGGCTCACATTTGAGCTCCAATGCCCCTCTTTAATCCCATATCAGCGATTTGTCCAATTGTGGCAGTGTTGTAGAACAATCTAACGACGGCGAGATGTTGTTGCGCCAGGAAGAGCAATTGAACAGTAGTCCAAATACGATCAGCGCTATCTTTGTGGTGCCGTATTTGTAAGGGAGATCGATGGTAAAGAAGGCTATGGGATGTACCGACGAATGCTCGTTCCGTCAAGTACTAAATGAGAGGCAATGACCTGGCTTGGGCACCCTCTATTCTTGCCCTTTCTTCGGTCTCCTCTTAGCACATGAGTGCTTGTGGATGTATGTGTTTGCGGTCATTGTGGGAGTCTCATAATGTTGACTTTCTGGCATATTGTAATAGGGGTCTTATGCCTCTCGAGGTTCACCGCCGCCAATCCGTTAGAGGAAGCTCCTCCATGCTCTGTGAGTGTGAATTTTCGCGCACCCTCTCTAGGGAAGCCATTGCTTTTTTGTGTTGTATGCTCTTGTTAATGGCGAACGCAGACGACATGTCTAAGCCATGCACTGAGCCAACCTGCGTACTCTAACCAAACACAAGCATAACTTTGTGCCAACGAAGGCCTCAACGACTTCGTAAAAGGTTGCGTGTTGCTAGAATGCAGCGTTACGGACTCCTTGGGTAAGACCACCTTCGCCTTAGTTATCTCTCCTCAGGTTTAGAGAACATGGTCTGACTGACGGCGCTTGATGCCTGTAGCATTCGTTAACCTCGCAAGAACGGCATGTGGGTTGCCCATGCAAGACTACCGTAGCGAGGCGCGCGTGACTAGCCTCTCCATGTTCGTGCTTGCCGCGTTGTTCCTCGCATGCCGAGTTGTGGGCAAGGCTATGAGACTCGCAAAATGGGGCGCTGACGACAGCTTGGTAGTCCTTGGGTTTGTAAGTCCGCAACATCACCCGGACTGGTTTCTGGTCCCTCAAGACATTGACAACTAATTCCGGCCAGGCCGGCTTGACCGCGTTCGTGGTTTTGATTTAGTGTAATAAGTAATGACGGTGAGCGCTTATGTCATGAGAGATGCTAGCTAACACCTTGCTACAGTGATCCTTTAAGGCCTCGGTCTCGACATATGGGCTTTGCATGATTATCAGATTACAAACCGTCTTAAAGTTAGTAACAGCCCAAAAATCTCTTATAAGAACAGTAGCTAATATTGCCTAGTACCTCATAATGGTCCAAATCCTCTACATCTTCACACTTTCGATCATCAAAGCCTAAATCCTAGCGTTCTTCCGCATATTTCCCGACAGTAAATTCAGGATCATTGCCTGGTTTCCATTGCCATACAATCTCCTCGTAGGCCTCATCTTAATCGTGCTTACCTTCGCTCAAAGGCAGCCAACCTGGCTCATCTGGGAGGGCTGGCGTGACAAGGAGCCCCGCGGTGTCGTCCTCGACCTGAACAAGATGGGTATTGTGCACAGCAGTATGAACATCGCGCTCGAAGTTTGGATGCTTCTCCTTCCCCTGACCCAGCTTTACAAGTTGAATCTGAAGATGAAGAAGAAGCTTGGCGTGATTGCTATGTTCAGTATGGGTATATTGTAAGTGTTTCCGACCGCGAGTGGAATATTGTGCGATGAGAGACTTGAAAAGCAACAGCCTCACGGTCGTTAGCATTGTTCGGATTCGTAGCATGGTGTATTTTGCAACAACAGAGAATCCGACACATATGTGCAAATTGCCGTGGTTAGTGTACGGTGCTATTTGACTGATCCTCGTTCATTTGTAGCTGATGCCCATGGGACACTCATTTGGTCGGCCATCGAGCTTTCCACAAGAATTGTGGTGGCCTGTATGCCCAACGCATGGCACCTTTTGCAAGAGACCAAATAGTGATTGAAAAACGCTTCGACTGGCCTTCAAGACAAGACATATAACGGAAATATTGAATCTTCACGAATATTCGAAGACCGATCATTTCAAGTGCGCATCGTCGTCAACTCTCCAGGCGCGAGTTCGGCGCCGAAATATGAGAGTGGATATAGCTCTACTACGGCGTTTACATTTGATCGCAGGAACTCGAGTTCCATAGGCAATATAGAGGCGTGTTTGTAGCAGTTGGACAGGCTTGCAAATGTATGGTTGTATATTGGGTCACTACTAAGAAGAAAAGGGAGCATGCATACGGGAGAAGTTTCGTAGCATTGATATAATAATACCCCTTGAACTGTAACAGGGGTCCATCCAGAGAACTGTGATCATCGTAGATCGCGGGTTGGATTTTCACACCAAAAGCAAAGGCTGTTTCATAACACATACGCAAGTCATCTCTCGCCGTCATCCTAGTGGTCCTTGATCCATTTTAGCATTTGCTCGTATGCGGTGCTCTGAGCATCCTTGATTGATCCATCTTGATATTCACCAACAACAGCGAAGCCTACGCAACTGTTAGCAAAATCGACACATCTTTATTAGTTTAGAAACAACAGCCTTACCGTGCGGAACGCCAGGGTAGACTTGGACCTCGTGTTCCAAGTTTGCCTTCGACATGACGTCCTCCCCATACTTTCTGACCTCCTCAGGGAAGAGGGGATCGTTCTCGACGCATACGAGAGATATGGGTACTTTGACACCGGTGAAGTCGTCGGGAACAACAGAAGCGCCGTGTGCTATCGCGCCGACCTTGATGAAGGGACCAGTCTTGACTTCGCCAGCTTCGGCGTCAGCAGGCTCCTGTCCTCCAGTTGCAACCTTCTTATCGGAGCCCAGGTGCAGAATGTAACGTCCTCCGATGCAGTAGCCGACAGCATAGATGCCATCGCCGTTTTTCACCGCGTCGCCAAACTTCTCCTTAGCGCCCTCGATGACTTTGTATAAGATCGGCAGAACCTTCTCCTCGGTGTGTCGTGCCAACCACATGTCGATCTGGAAGCTCTTCGCCGTCTCGACAATCTTCATCTTGAAAGTGTCCAGGAACGATCCGGTGTCCTCGCTGTTGTCGATCGTAGAAGAGTTGGGAGCGGGGTCGCCGTTAAAGAGGTCGGGCATGACGACCACGAAGCCCTCGCTGGCGAACTTGTCGGCCTGAAGTTGGTTGTTTACCGACTTCAGACCTGTGCCTCCTGTCAAGAGGAGTAAAAGTCTGGCTGGGGCATGAGGGTAGTCGGCGGGTTTCGAGATGTATGTCTGTGCTAGGTCAGTATGTGATCGAGGCCCTGGCGGTTGCGAAGAAAATAGGAGTTCCCCTTACTTCAACATCGTTAATCTTGATGATCTCGCCGGTCGAGGACTGACCGGCCGCTAAAGCAAGTCAATATCGCGCAAATCGTCGGAGGCTTCCCAAGACCACTCACGAGCTGGTCGGTCCGACACGCAATGTTCGCTGTGCTCTCCAGCGCCTCCCATAGTCGTGGTAGGGCTGGTCGATTGCGCCGGCGTGTCGGCAGCGGAGGTGTTTTCGGTTACGGGCTCAGTGACGCTCTCAGGAGCGTCGCTCTCGGGAGTTTTCGTCGCAACGTCGAGCTGCGTCATCTTTGGCGGGTGGGGTATGGGTAGCTGTGCAGAGCACTGTGATGCAGGGCAAAGAGCTACGGAAGATGGGACACTGGGGGAGTAGTTGCAAGACGTGGCAGCGATGTCGAGTGTAAACTGAGGAATGCAACCGACACTGCCAAACTAGCTACTTGTCTCCCTTGGCGCAGCCTTTGGATCGGGTCTGTCCTGAGTACGTGTACATAGCTTGGAACATTGCCAGGGATGACGTCTCAGCTTAATGCTTGTAGCTGCCCCGCGAGCAGTTGCCTGTTGTCAGTACGTACCGGACCCCTTCCTCCTCCACACTTAGGTACCTATCTACCTAGACAGACACGACACGGACCCCTCACTGACCAGCTTACCTAAGAGCCCCTCCATTCTTAATTGATCGGAACGCGGTCGACGCGTCTTTGCCATCTCGCATCTCGCGCAAGAACTTCCAGCGACCCTCTGAATCCCACCCAACTTCAGCCGACAGACTTGCACCAGATAACTACGCTTTCGTCTGATTCCAAGATGGATGTTGAATCAAAGATTACGAAAGGTGCCTTGGAGTGAGTACATTTCTCAAGTCTGCCATTCTATCGTCTCGTACTAATTTCTGCGTCGTGCAGCGCCATCTTCAACGACCCCGAAGGTGCCAACGCGAAATTCCCGGTCCCCGTTCTTCAGTGCCTGCAGATCAAGCCCTTGGCTGCACAAGCAGGAGGTGGCGCCGAGAGATACCGTATCGTGTTGAGCGATGTCAACAACTACGTCCAGTGCATGCTCGCCACACAAGTGAACCATGTCGTCCACGACAACAAGCTGGTCAGAAACTGCATCGTGCGGATCACTCAGTACCAGGCAAACTCTGTCAAGGGAAAGAAGTGCGTGCTATTGATTTCCTATACGAACCACCAGAACATGACCTAACCATGTTTCAGCATCTTGATCATCCTTGGCCTCGAGGTCATTGAACAGTATGGCACACCAGACAAGATTGGCGAGCCCCAAGCCTTCGAAGCAAAGCCTCCCCCCGCGGCAGCGAACACAACCATCGGCGGACAGAACTTTTACGGTGTTAAGCAAGAAGAGACGAAGCCCAAGCCTCAACAATCGATACCCTCTCGCTCTGCTGGAGGAGCGACCGGTCAACACGGAAGCAACAACATCTACCCCATCGAAGCCCTCTCCCCCTACGCTCACAAGTGGACCATCAAGGCTCGTGTCACACAAAAGTCGGACATTCGGACGTGGCACAAGCCCAGTGGCGAGGGCAAGCTCTTCAGTGTGAACCTGCTTGATGAGAGTGGCGAGATCAAGGCAACCGGCTTCAACGAGCAGGTGGACCAGTACTACGATCTGCTCCAGGAGGGAGGCGTCTACTACATCTCCAGCCCCTGCAAGGTCCAACTGGCCAAGAAGCAGTTCACAAACCTCCCCAACGACTACGAGCTCACCTTCGAGCGCGATACCATGATCGAGAAGGCTGAGGATCAGAGTAATGTGCCTCAGGTGCGGTTCAACTTCTGCAACATCCAAGAGCTCCAGGAGGTTGAGAAGGATGCGACCGTGGATATCATTGGTGTTCTCAAGGATGTTGATGAGGTCTCCCAAATCGTCTCTAAATCGACTGGCAAGCCTTATGAGAAGCGTGAGCTCACCCTGGTGGATGATACGAATTACTCTGTTCGCGTCACCATCTGGGGCAAGAGCGCCACTAACTTTGACGCCAAGCCCGAGTCTGTGGTGGCTTTCAAGGGTACCAAGGTATCAGACTTCGGTGGCCGCAGTCTCAGTCTGCTTTCCTCGGGCACGATGTCCATTGACCCCGATATTCCTGATGCCCACCGCTTGAAGGGCTGGTACGATTCATCTGGCCGCAACGACACCTTCAGCAGCCACAACAACATGGCTAGCATGGGCAATGCTACTGGTCGGAAGGACCAGGACAAGTCCATTCTCCAGGTCAAGGAAGAAAACCTCGGCATGGAGCAACAGGATTACTTCAACCTCAAGGCTACCATTGTCTACATCAAACAGGACAACTTTGCCTACCCTGCGTGTATGAACGAGGGGTGCAACAAGAAGGTCACTGACATGGGCGACGGTACATGGCGTTGCGAGAAGTGCGATGTTTCCCATCCCAAGCCTGAGTACCGTTACATCATGTCCGTCAACGTGTGCGATCACACCAACCAGCTGTGGCTCAGCTGCTTCGATGATGTTGGCCGCGTCGTTATGGGTATGACGGCTGATGAGCTTATGGCCCTGCGTGAGGAGGACGATACGAAGATGGCCCAGGCCTTTGAGGAGGCGAACTGCCGCAAGCTGAACTTCCGATGCCGTGCCAAGATGGACACCTTCGGCGAGTCTCAGAGGTATGCCGCTTATTTCCAGTTTCCAAGGTTTCGTAATGCTGACTTCTTCCCAGGGTACGCTACCAAGTCATGAGCGCGAGCCCGATTGACTACAAGGCCGAGGGAGCCAAGCTCGCTGAGCTCATCAAGCAGTTTGGCATCAGTTCGTAGAGCACTGATGTTAACGTGTAGTATACGGAAGGGGAACCATATCACAGGGGCGAAAATCACATCTCTACGTGAAGAATGAACAGAGAAGGGATGGGCAAGGTGGATAGAATTTGATGAGCTACGAGGTAAGAGACCGGTGGTCACACAAATGTCAAAATAAAGTTATTTGCGCGGGAAAAGTAGTAATGGCAGATGAGAATACCATTTTGCTTTGTTCTTCTCTAGTTTCCGAGTCTACAAACCCGACCTCGTCCTCTGTAATGCTAATGATGGAGGAAGTGCCTCATGTCGGTAAACAAAGCGATTTCCCTGCTGAACCTGATCTCGTAACGCCGGCCTGATGCCACCACCTGTCTCATAATGGTAGTCTCTCGAACCCATGTCGAGCGCGACCCTTGTGGCATTACAATATCTGCCTCTTCTCTCGTAGAGATCCACCTCACTTCTTGTTTCTTCGTTACTTCGTGAAAATACGGCACAGAGACGTCGGGAATATCGACATCTCGTCTTTGACAGGACTGTCGAGATTAGTTGGGCCCATTCTGCATGATTCTTTCAGTCTTGCCGAAGACCAGACATGAGATCCTCATCCTCGATAGATGCATCGAAGCCAAGCTCGACGTTCTGGGATTGGCCTCCATCCTTGTCCTGGCGCTTCTGCTCACGAAGTACATGCTTGGCGTAGTCCTTGGAGGCTGCCAGGCGAGCGTCGCTCGCTTCAGTGAGCTTGTTAAGCGTCTTGATGCGCGTGTCATCCTTGATCTTCTTCTGGTACTCGGTGTACTCAATCTCCTTGTCGCTTGGGAGGAAGGTAAGACACTTGATGCCATCGGGACTGACCTCCAGTGATCCCTGGAGCATTCCGATGTTGACCATCTCCTGTAGAAGCCCCTCGACCTCGCCATCGGTCTCGAGGTTCTGTGCTGTCTCGGCGCAAAGCGTCTGCTGACGGATCTCCGGGATGCTAATCTTGTGATACACATCGGCGAGGCCAAGTATCTGCCATTTCTGGTACGCCATAACGACTTCTTTCATAAGCGTAGTCGTCTGGTCGGTCACCCACGTCTCAGCCCCTTTTTCAATCTCGGTCTTGAGCTGTTCTACGTTGGTGGTCGAGAACTGGGCCGCTACATCCGCGTAGGGCTTCGAGAGGGTTGCGTATGATTTTTGGGCACTTGGGCTGATGTGGGATGGTAGTGTCGGTGTCTGGCCAAGGGCCAAAAGGCCGGTAAGGATCCACCGCTTGTGAGAGTCGGTCATCAGCTTGCTCACGGACGACTCTCTTGACGGCCAAGTGACAATTCTCTGGTATGCATTGTGTGCATTCGTCCATTTCTGCTTGGCCGTAAAGATCATAGCGGTGATGTACTCGTGCTCCATCACACCTTCGCGGGTCAAGAAATCCGTCAGTTGTGTGGATGGGCTGATGTAGGCAGCTGGTGAAGCCGTCAGGTCGCAGAGATACTGTGAACGAGCCTGATCCTTCATGCCTGGAAGAAACATCCAGGGCTTCTCGATAAGTGGCAGAATCTGGTCCCAATTTGTCGTTTCGTAAGCTAGCTTGACCACTGCAAGGTGGAGGCTCGTGAGCATGGCGGAATCTGGGTCAAGTCGTCTCAAGGCGGCAACGACGATCTCGATCGACTGGCGAGCCTGTCGCAGAGGTGAACACTGTTAGTATAACGACGTGTTCCAGGTCGAAATGTTTATCTTACTGGGAAGAGCTTGCACTCGACGACATCCTTGACCAAATCGTAAAAGACTTCACCGACGTAGCGTATCTGTCGAGCGTCATATGACAACAAGAACCGGGCAACATGCTCGCGAAAGGCGTCGACTGATATCGGAAAGGAAGCCTCGTCAATGTGCTTGAGCGTGTTCAGGATCGCGAGGTGCGAGATCGAGTGTTTGGCGGGGTTGACGATCTGTAGAACCCCAGTTAGCAATGCCAAATGGCCAACAGTAAGGGACGGCGGCGACGGACCTCTAGCAGTTGGGGGGCGTTGGTCGCAATCGCAGGTGCCTGGTCCTTGAAAAGACGAGTGATCTTCGTGATATGGTTCTTGATGGTCTTGTCATAGACCTCGTCGGTCGCATAGCTCTCGTGGTCGAAGTAGAGGAGTACCTCTTCCATCTTGCCGGCAATCAGTGCACCTAGCCGAAGCAATGGAGATGTTGGGTGGATGCGGCGAGCTTGCGCTCCGACGGATCTAAGGGCGAAGGACGCAGAAACCCGAACAAGCGGCTTAGACTTGGGATTGCCAAGATCGACGAGAGGGAAGAGGGGGCACGGGGTGGTTTGCTCGAGAGAAAGTCGGAGATTCGCAAATCCAGGGCGCAGTTCAGGATGATTGTAGGCAGCCTCAGTACGAAGCTCAAGTCGCCAGTGGGAGAGGTACCCACGAAGGACGTGCCATTGCTCCATTCTGGTAGTGGGGTTTAATGGTCCGTGCACTATGGTCAATGTGTTTCGACCCGCCTAATCCTCGGCTGAATATCTTTGGCCTTTGGAAAGGAGACGTGAAGGCGGGTGTAGCCCCACCTGTTGATGGCAGTGGGGCTCTACCCCTCCAAGCCAATGATAGAAAGCCAGGTGCAAGCTCTCGCCCTCTATTCTTCGTATCATCCTGCGTGTTCCTTTGGGGTCTCTATTCCTCTCTTTCGTCAATCGTGACATTGTAATAATATGCAAAGAATAAAGAGATTCAGCAACAATGCTATCAGTTGAGACGATAGAAAGACTAACAAGGACGGGACAGCAACTGACAATGACTGACAGACACCATATTGGGTAGCTCAGAGATAATGAAAGCAACAGTGAAGAGATCAGAATTGTGTATCTGTACTAACACAATGCACCGCCTGCCATGCACATTCGCACGAGACTCTTTATTCGCTCACTTTTGATGGACCAGTACTTGGGAGAACTAGCACCATCACCATGAACATATTGTAAAGAGTTTGGGGGTGAAACCTCGAAGTGATATGCTTCTCGCTTTGTCTATTGGTTTTCCAAAGAAGTTGGGGAACCTGGTCCGTTACCCCGCCCCCACCATGGATAGTCGAAAAACATTTTGAGATAGGGACTCAGACTCATTCTACCATCGCGACAACTGACCCCAACTATCGAGCGAAACTCTGCTGTACGTCAACCCTGGCCCCAAAAGCTGTAGGATATTGAGTTGTCTCTCAATTTGCCAGTTCGGTGTATTCTAATAGTGGAAATAGAACCTTTATTTCTCTACTTCGAATTCCATCAACGTTCCATCAGACTCGCCGTCAACCACTATCTATAATGCCTCTCCCTGACACCGTCGAGCTGCCCGCTGGCTTCGACGCCCACGTCCACTTGCGTGATGGTGACATGTGCAAGGTTTGTCGACGTGCAACCTTCAAAGCAGATCCCGAACACACCAACCAACTGATTGTCCCAGATCGTCGCCCCGACTGTCCGCCAGGGTGGAGTGAACCAGGTAAGTCGCATCAACGTAGACATAGCACGTTTATTGCTAACACATCCGCTGGCCTTGATCATGCCCAATCTTGCACCCACCCCCGTGACTACTGTAAAGATGGCCCTGGACTACTCCGCGCGCATCAAGCAGGCCGTGGGCAAGGACGAGGTCGACCTGCTCATGACCCTCTACCTCCACCCGGACGTCACCCCCGAGACCATCAGAGAGGCAAAGAAGGCCGGCGTTGCCGCCGTGAAGAGGTTTGGGAGCCTTTATTACCACCAAGTGCTGCCCTACTTCAATTCACTTCTCTAACCAGTGCTCAGTTACCCCGCTGGCGTCACCACCAACAGCTCTGCCGGCGTCGTGGACTACGACGCTTTCCATGAGGTCTTCAAGACCATGGAGGAGGTTGACCTTATCCTGTGCCTTCACGGCGAGTGCCCGTCCCACGCCGGCAGCGACATCACAACTCTCAATGCCGAGTCCAAGGTGAGCAGACGGATCCGAATTGTGTTCTGGACATCCTTGTTGACAACTCTACTCCAGTTCCTCCCTACGCTCAAGGCCCTCCATGCCAAGTACCCCAAGCTTAGGATCAGTAAGCTAGACTCACTACGGCACTTGGGCAGGACATGGCTAATCTTTCTAGTTCTCGAGCACTGCACAACCGCCGAGGCTGTTGAGGCTGTTAAGTCATGGTGAGTCCAGAGAGCTGGAATGGGTATGAGCTTGAACTAACAACACTCAAGCGGCCCCAACGTCTCCGGCACGATTACCTGGTACGTTTCTTGAACCAAGGCTCAAGAAAGACATCAAGCTTATTGTGCAGCCACCATCTCTTCATCACCATTGACGATGTCGTCGGTGACGCGGTATGACCGAACAGACCCCTATTACCCGTACTTTCTGAGACTAATACGGACGCCACACAGCTGAACTTCTGCAAGCCCGTTGCCAAGGTAAGATCATCCAACCTTCTGAAGAGCACCCCCACCTCCCCTCGTTGTACTCGTCCCATCAGGCCACGAAACTAAACACCCACAACAGCTCCCCGCCGACCGTAAAGCCCTCCTCAACGCCGTCGCCCATAGCAACGGCAAGTTCTTCCTCGGCACCGATTCGGCCCCGCATCCCATCACCTCCAAGACGGGTCCTTCCAAGGCCGCCGCTGGCGTCTTTACGCAGCCCTACGCCGTGCAGTACCTCCTTGCGGCCCTCGACGAGGCCGTCGCCCGGGGCGAGCTCCGAGACGAGGACATCACCCAGGAAGGCCTCGAGGGCTTCGTCAGCGGCTACGGCCGCAAGTTCTACGGCACCGAGGACGTCCGTAAGGAGCGCATCCGCCTCACGCGCGGTGGCGCCGTCGTCAACCAGACGTTCGAGGGCGCGGGCATCCAGGTTGTGCCGTTCCGTGCGGGCAAGGAGACTTGGAGCCTGGAGTGGCTATAGGTGACTCGATGGAGGAAGCTCCACTTGTGAAAGGTAAGTTAAAAGAAGGCGGCACGTCAGCACAGTTTTGCGTTTGGTTCGGCATTCGCCCGCCGGCCACCATTGCTGGCTTGTGTCTTCTATAACGAATACAATCTATCAAGCCTGGAAACATAAAAGCCTTGCCGATATCCTCAGTCTGTCATATCTCATGTCTCATTCCGATTTCGACGGACTCATACCCAATCCAACCAAAGGAGCCTGTTCCATACCCGGACTCTAGTATGACTCGTATTTGATGTTGTTATCCTTCTCACCCATGTTCGTCTCGAGAGAGCTCAAACGCGCAAAGTCGTTCGATGTGGTGAAGTTGCCCAGGTCCTGATGGCATATCTGGCTCTGATCGGATGTCTGCTTCGAAGGCGGACCAATCGGGCCCCAGACACAAGAGGAAGTAGGTGAATTGATGTTGTGGTGGTACGCAGACCGCAGTCCTGCTTCTAACGTTAGCTTATAGGTTACAAGATGAAAGGGCTCGAGACGAGTACCAGCAGGAGTCCTGTATCCTCCAGTCTGTCTTGGGGATGGCACTGAGCTCATTTGTCCTTGAAGGCCAAGCTTCACTCCCTCGGCCCTCCGCCAAGACTGTGACGCTCTTGATAAGCCATTGTGGCCCTTTTCACTTTTGATGGGTGAAACATGTCCGCTTTGATGTTGTTGACGAGCATCAAAGTATGCTTCAGAACCGTTGTTCTGCTCGGGAAGTGCCTGTGACTGCTGTCGCTGCAGCTCGGCCTGCTGCTTCTTCCACCATGCCGGCAGTCCGTGGAACAGACCCAGGGAATTTTGCGTTGCCTTGTCGAGTGGCATCTCATGCTTGTACTTACAACCCTGCTGCGTGAAGGCACAGACGCCCTCGTGAACCCACTTGTCGCAGTAGATCTTTGGCTTCCTTGGCGGCGTGGGAGAGGAAGCTACGATATGATCAATTCTTCTCTGTAGTTTCACAAAGATTCCCGTCAGTGCATGATGTACAGTTTCAAGGAAAGAACGCACGGAGAAACTGGGGAGCTGAAAGAAACGCCATGAGCATTACCTGAAGAGCATCAGACACTGGTGCCGGTGATGGCGGAGGGGTCTGATACGTTCAGCGCCAACGATCTGGTGCTCGACGGGGGATAACAAGAGCGAAGGAAACGCGCATACCTTGAAAGCAACCGGCTGAACAGGATTACCAGCCAGATTCTGAGGGTCCGACCCTCGAGGCGGCGGAAGAACAAGCATGCCGTCAGTACCGTCCTGAACAGCCGGGATTCCCACCAGGGGCGGAAGCAAGTCGGCTGGAATGAGCCGCGTGTAGTTGCCATTTCCACGATCCAAGCAGTAGGCATAGAAACACGTCGTGTCCACGCTTGACTCCCCGCCCATATGACGCTCTGGCATCGGCGATTCCATCACCAGGTATCCATGGCCGCTGGTCGAACTGGGCGAGTGGTAGTGCCCCTGGCCAGGACCCCGACGAGCCCCCGCACCATAGCCTCCCCGCCAGGTCGGGACATCAACACGACGAGGCACCGAAGGATTGATCTCCTCGAAGTGGTAGTTGGAAGGACGGAACATCGTGTAGGGGTTCTTATAATGACCTGGTTGAGCGTCCACGTGGAGAGCGCGAGGATTGCCGCCGATTTCCAGGTTAGAGAAAATGAACGATACGGTGGAACTGATTTCAGGCGTGGTATTGCGTGTAGAGCTTCTGGAGCCAGATGGTGAGTATTATTTGTCGGAAGAGGAGTGGTTCAGGTTCGATTCCATCCTGCAATAGGGAGTGAGAAGAGCGGCAGCAATGGTTGTAGAGGACAGGAAAGAATCGAAAAAGGCCCAACCCAGGGCAGGAAAAATAAATGGTTGATTTGGGCCACCTTGCAAACGCTCATTACCTTGCTTCCAATGCTGTTGACCGTAATGATCACCTCTGGCGCGTCAATATGCGCTTCCTCCCTGCCTCAAAGACGACTTTGACGCCGTCCACTACGCGCAGGATGAATGGGGATTCCGGACCAAGGGACCAAAGACTCAGACATGAGACCCTGATGCCTTGAACGCGAAGGTCTTTAATTACAAAAGAAGCTAGAGAGAGAAAAAACTGTTCGTTGCCATCGTCGTTTGCTCGACCGAAATAAGATCCGCTGCATTCACCCGGTTAGCTGCAGTCTTGGTTGTGTACCTCAACACGTGACAAACAGCTGCCTTCTACGGTTGAACAAGTCCAACAGAGCGTAACCTCTAGCTTGTTTTCAGGAGTATCATAGTAGAGCAAAACTGGTCTGGTATATTTGTCCGGTCTGCAGGTCTCTTGTCGCGTATGTGTCAGTGCCGGCCTTGCTCCCTGACCAGAACATGCCTGCCACTTAAAGAATACCTTTCCTTCTAGAAATTCCAAATCTATGGGCCTATGTTCCTTTTCCCCCCTAGTGACCTTCCAGTAACCTCAGATATAGAGGCCTCTATCGTCGTGTCTTCTGTGTAGCAAATATGTCAATATTTTATGTCTTTCGTTGACGACGACCTTTGATCATGGCTATGATGCGTAGCTTTTCGATCAAGTTTCGTTCTGCAGAGAGGCTTCTTGCGGTCGATGGCCAGTGCCTCAAATAATCAAGAGCCAAGCGAAGTTGAGCTTCAGAAGTAAATCTTGGGCAGGAAGCTGATAGATGCCGCAAGCCGCAACTTGCACATGTGGGTGCATTGGGATGCATCTGTGACAAACCGAAAGAGTTCCTTCGCGCCTTCTTGGGCACATTCGCGTTGATTGATGTAACTGACTGCTGCAGAGCTCCATACCCACCTTGCTGGGCTGTGGCTATGGGATAACCAGTCGCTAAAGTCGTGTTCCTGAGATTATCCAGCCAATCCATGTCGGACCTCAGGAGTTGATCACCACCGCCCCCTCGCCCAGAGTTGGAGTATTGGTGAGTTGGGATTCCGGGCTGCTGGGTGTGGTAGTTGACAATGGGCTGAGCGGAATTGTTGCCACCAAGGGCTTCTCCGTTCCCCTGGACTGGTCCGAGGCTTGCGGCTTGGTGATTCTGCTCTGAATTGGGTCTCCATTTCTTGTAGACGCCTTGACCTGTCCTAGATTTTGCGTATTTTGGTTGCGAGGCGACTGTTTCCGCGGGGTTAGTTTTCGCGGGGTCGTCGTTTTGACCTTGTTGGATTGCACGAGGCCGTTCTTTGGAGTTCTGCGTTGGCGCGTCTTCTGTGGTGTGGAGTTGTTAACTTGCTGTCTCTTACTGGCACTTGTATTTCTTCGAGTGGAACGAGTAGAAGCAGATTTAGCTTTACCTTTGGAACCATTTCCCAAAGCCCTATTCTCCGTGTCAGTATCCGGTTCCTCATCGTCTTCGCCAATGAATTCTCCGTCGTTATCGGAGCTGTCGCTGTTGTCGACGGCAAGGTCAGTGACGACACCAGCTGTGCCATTGGTCTTGTAGTTGATCGCCTAAAACATAGTTGTTAGTAGGCTTGGTGGAAGCGTTTGACTCGTTTCTGCCCATTTACCTGACGGCGCCGACCACCACGACCAAGAACCTCCTTATTAAGCTCCGCGATTCGCCTGGCCTCAGCCTCGCGCTCTGCTAGAATCTCCTCCCAAACGTTTGGGTTGACTGTGGGTTCGTTCTCTTCAGCCAAGTTGTCTTCGAATCCGGCTTTGTCGTTGGCCCAGACCCGCGCAAAGGAGAACTGTGACTCAGCAGACTCGTCATTACCGGTCTTTGTCTGCTCAATATCAGACCGATCAAGAAGCTTGTCGACACTTGCGTCGTCATAGCGGATGATGTCCTTGCCGTCATGGTCGTCACTGAACAGCGCAGACGCTCCAAACTTCAAAATTGACTCTAGGTCATCCGGCTCGCCTTCTTCATCCATAGCCTCGATCAGTACATGGTCAAGAGCCATCTTCTTCCGGCCAATCTGCATGATTTTCTCTTCGGCCGAGTTCTTCGTCATTAGCTGGAAGCAGAGAACTTTGTGCTTCTGTCCAATTCGATGAGCTCGAGAAATGGCTTGAATGTCTTGATGAGGGTTGAAGTCCGGATCTAGAATGATGACCGTGTCAGCTGTCGCCAGGTTGATACCTACACCTCCTGCCCTGGTTGAGAGGAGGAATGCAAAGATATCGGAGTCCGGCTCGTTGAAGGCGTCAATGTGCTTCTGCTTTTCCAGACTGTTGATCTTGCCATCGAGTCGTCTGTGCTGGAAGCCAAGCCCATTCAGGAAGTCTTCAATGATGTCCAACTGATCCAAAAACTGGCTGAAAATGAGAACTCGGTGGCCCCTCTCCTTCAGTTTAGGCAGCATAATATTCAAAAGCATGAGTTTTCCTGATGCCGAAACAAGATTTTGGTGCATCTTATCTTGATCTAGCGATCGCTCCTCGACTGCCTCGCTATACATGAAAGGATGGCAAAGGCACTTTCTGAGCTGCATGAGGATGTTGTTCAGGCTCCCACGATCTCTCTTGTTAATCTTGTCATCCGCGAAGATGGCCTTGATTAAATCAGGGCTTTTGGCAATGATTGATTTGCAAAGCTTTTCCTGTAAAATAGACATGGAGACAGGAACAATGATCTGTGCCATGGGAGGCAGAAACTTCAAGACCTGAGCTTTCGTTCTTCGAAGGAAGTATTGCTTGATTCGACCATGAAGCTCGGGCAGGTTTTGGCCATTCAACTCCTGGAACTCCTCGTCAAGTTTCGCCGCGTTCTGAGTTGGGTCGACGAACTGCAGCAAGTTGAAAAGCTCTCGCTTATTGTTCTGCAATGGCGTGCCCGTCAAGAGGAGCCGGAAGGGGAAGCGCATAGAACGTAGAGCCGTGTACAACAGGCTCTTGTCGTTCTTCAGTCGTTGACCTTCGTCAACTACTAAACCAGCCCACTGGACTGAGCTAAACTTGTGCTTCGTCCGTTCATCCTGAGCAGAGTCGTACGACATGACGACGACATGGGCCTTGATGTTCTGAGAGCGATTCGGGAAAAGCTCAAACTCATATGCCAAGTCCTGTGCTTGTTTGCCCCCGTGGTAAGTGACAACTCGGAGATCTGGAGCCCATTGTTTGATTTCGCGCCGCCAGTTCGGGCAAGTGGAATTCGGGACGACAATGAGGAACGGCCAGCACTAGAGGAATTAGCACACCGAAAACCTTATCGTACATAGCAAGTACGCACCTTCGGGTCGCTGTGGACGAGAGTTGAAATCAAGCCAATGACTTGCACCGTCTTGCCTAAACCCATCTCATCGGCAAGAATGACGTTCTTGCTTTCGTGGTAGTTCCATAAGACCCAGTTGACACCTTCAATCTGGTAATCCATCAGCTTGCCGCGACGGAGGCCAGGAGGTTGATGGTTCAATTTGACGAATTTCTGATCCTTCCATTTGTTTACCCGCTCCTTCATCTTGGCATTTGGAGGGCTGTTGAAGTACTTGCCAGCCAAGTATTCGTAGTATGCCGCTTTGAATGCGCTGTAGAGTTCTCCAGTATCTGGCTTTGGCGGGGAATCCCAGACCGTCTCGTCGTAGCCAAGACCTTGAAATTTGACGTATATCTTGTCGACATTGCCGATGCGGTCCATTTCACCCTCCAATGTTCCCCTTGCCGTGCCCTTCACCTTGGCCTGAAAGATGACATCAACAAGAAGGTACTCCTGAGGGATTGCCTCAGTTTTAGTAAACTTCAGTGCCAGGTTTTGATCTGCATCCTTCTTTGCAAAAGAGGTGCGCATGGCTCCCGCAGCGATGTGGAAAACCCAAGCTCCAGGCATCCAGCTGCAATGAAAGTATGATTTACCCTGCCACTTGATAAGGTACTCTTTCTCGTCCTCCTTCAAGTCGCTGTATGTCTTTCCGGACTCGAGTGACTTCTTTTCGGCAGGCCGCCAAGCCACCAATGTCTGGATCTTGTCAGATACTGTACCGCAGTCGAAGCACTTCCAGTCAACAGAGTACTCTGAGAGACGTTGTTGACGAAGGTCGGACAAGTCTGAGTCCATCTCAGATGAAGGCAGATGCTCGTAGTGCCAACCACGTTTGCACATAGTACACCGGAACAGCAGGTTGTCAGCATTGTTGACCAAGGAAGGGTCAACAGGTGTAATTGGGTCCTCGCCACCGTTCTCGAGACGGATCTTCTCTTCCTGCTTTGAAGTTCTTTTGGGTGCGAATGCGGCGCACGAGCGTCCAACGCCTTTGCACTGTTGGCAATGATCGTGTCGCGGACTGTTCTTGTCCTTCTTGTCGTAGAATCTGATGCAGTACTTGCACTGAAGAACGAAATCGTCAACGCCGACCTTGGTGACGATATGCTCTCGAGCTGATCTGTATCCGATGCAGCCTTTGTGAAACGACATGGAGCAGCCTTGACATCCAATCAATGGGCCTCTGTTCACAGCAGGGCCGGCGTTGCAGGCTCCACAGAAATCGGTGTGAAATTGATTGAATGGCGAACTATGGTTGACTGGCTTGAAGACTTCCTTGATATTGACAACCCTTGGTGCACTGGCTGGTGCTGTGTCTTCGATGTAGAATGATTCATCATCCATCAGCGCTTCATCCAGCATGCTGGCCTTGTTTCTGGTCGACCTGCCAGACCGGCGGCGGTCCTCGAACTCAATCGATGAGCCTCGTGATCTGGGTTGCCGAATTGTCTTTGCTTTCGCCTTGAGACGCCGGGATTTTTTGCGCCGGGACGAAGAGGGCTTTGGCAGAAGGTCGGAAGTGATGATCTGAAAGTCATCATCGTCGTCATCCTCAGATTGCTGGCGAGGCGGGTCTTGAGACAGCTCATCCATATCGTCGTCGCGAGTCAAAGGCATGTTGGTGAAGACCATGCTGGTCAGTTTTAGCTGTTTCTGAGTGCGTTCTCTGAGTTGACGACCTTGCGGCGGGGCTTCGTCCTTGTGATCATCGTCCGAAATCATCGGCGAGCTGTGACGATTGCTTTGTCTTGCGGATATGCGCTGTCTTTTCGAGCGACGAGGACCAATGTCCTCATCAGAGTCCAGAGTGGAATTTTGGCGGGTTCGACGGTGAGTTGAAATGCGTTGGCGGTTGGATTGGTAGGGAACATCATCTTCGCTAAGCGCCATGGTATTGTCATCGGCGTCAGAGTCGGCAACCGACTCATCCCACGCCCCTTGCCATGACCTCTTCTTCGCTCGGTTGTCATCAACGCTGACATTTCCGTTCTCAGTCATGTTGTTCTGGAATCGCAAGAGAGCAAGCTGTGCGTTTTCGTATGAGAGTAAATCGTCGACCGTAATCTTAAAGTGTTAGCGTCTCGGAAATATGTAAATATTGAAAGACTTGTTCACTTCTGAATGGTGTCAAAAAGAGAGTGCTTGAGAAGGATGTCTTGGACGAAAAGGGCAGACTCGGAGAGAGAAGATAAAAAAAGGCACAGAAGGCAGGCGCCAGGGGATTGGTGTGCAAATCAGCCAGTCGCCAACCGCGTGCATGTGAGCTGGCCGAGCCCAGAGACAACAATCCTCATGTGTTCTTCAAGTTGCATACAGCAGGTAAGCAGCTTCAGAACGTTAGATGCGGGCTGTCAAGTGTGAAGTAGGAGGCCCGTGATAACAGTAAGAGTGGCTCAAGGTAGGTAATAGGAAAAGGCAAAGTAGACAGTTTGAGAGATGATTCCGGGTTGAGGTAAGGTGGTTGATCGAAAGAGACTGATCTCAAACTACCCAAGGTAGGTAGATTGGGCGAGAAAGGAAACAATGGTAGAAGACGATAGACAAGTAGATATGAAGAGCGCCCGTTAAAAGGCAAGAGCAACCGGGAAAGATTCGATACTCGAGAAGCAAGAGGAAAACACTTACGATATCCTGCCGGCCATCTGTGAATTCCGCCTTGTACCACACTTCGCCTTCGGATCCTGTGACCTTTTCGACGACCTCGTTCACAACGTCACTTGTGATAGAGACATATTGTGCGCGTTCTTCTGGCGACAAGTCGGGAAGGACGATCTCCAATTTGCAAGTACGCCACTCGGGATCCTGCAGTGCAGTATTTTCGGCGCTCGATCTGTTAGCGAATGTAGAGTTCACATGTGTGTCTCCAACTTCAATGGAGGGGCTATGCTCGTCATTTTCGATGTCGATCTTCATCGAGGTCTGCGCATCTTCTGTCGTCGCAGGTGTGGGTTCTAGGGGGATTTTGTCGGTTGTGGCCTTCACAGAGGAGTCAACTCCACCGAAAACTGTCATAGTTTCGTCGGAAGTTGTGTCTTCAGCTTCAATATCGTTGGCCATCGTTTTGTCTGCCGTGGTCTCGGTTGGATTCTCGCTGGGCATGTCTTCGCTAACTTGGATATCGGGTCCGTTGGGCTCGGCTGAAGTACCGAGGTCGGAGTTGTCGAGTCCGAAGAGCGCGTCGCTTGGAGAGCCCGCAAGCGACTGCACGACCTCGTCGTCAGCGCTGGTCGGAACGTCGTCCATGATGCGATAAGCTGTGACGTTGTAGCATTTGATGGGTGGGGAGACGGGAAGAGCCGATGGGAGGTTGTGATGTATTTTAGTTGCCGGTGATACAAAGGAAAATAAAATAAAAACCAAGAACCAAAACCGAGCCGCCAACTGATCCGATTATTACGCTCGGGTGCTCCTACAAGCAGCAGGCTGTCGTGCGGTGGGAAATGAGGAGTTGCAGGTTGCTCGCTGTCGAGACTCTGGCAGGTGCACTTCAATGTACAACGCGACGATGCTCGAAACCGCGTTGCTCCATTAAACCTCGTTTCCCGAAAGAGCGCGCAGTCACTGGAGGAAAGTACGTACCAGTTCAAGGGCCCCTTCTTTGTGTGGAGGGGGCGCGTTGTGCCGGTAGAAGAAGCCCGCCAGATCGCCCTCTTCATCCAATCAAAGGCCAGTGGCAGCTTCAATAGAGCTTTACCGCCCAGACCCTGCGTAGGAGCAAAGCGGCAGAAAGAAAAAAAAACCGACCAGGAGGCGAGTACTTGGAACTCGTACATAGCCCACCTACAACATAGTCACTCATGTAGCAGCCAAACAGCAATATCAACACCTAGGCCTATCCCATTTACGCAATGCAATGAGTCTCCTTTCAATATGGAGCGCTTCCCGCCCATTTACAACTTCGACAGCACCATTTCTTCTTTCCCGCAGCCCACTGCTCTCTAGCCAGGCGCGCAATGCTTCGCTTTCTGCGATCCACCGCGGAATATGGCGTTCTGACAAGGGGTCTCGCAACGACCGCCCGAGTAGGCCTGACTCTCGGTCGCGTTTAACGGAATCGCGAGGCCGAGGTCGACCCAGAGACGCAGCCGAATCCAAACCAGATTCTTTCAGCGACCGATTTTCACGCGCTATTGGCAGCCGTCGAGATGGCCCTCGAGACCGCGAGCCACGACAGCACTTCAAGCCGAAGAAGGCGTTCCAGAAGATGCAGGAGATGGAGGAAGAAGGGGGAAGAAAGTCGCGGAGCAAACGATTCAACGACCCCGAGTTTTCCTTTGGCAAGAAGAGTCTGGTGTATCAACTCAACCGAGGCGAGTTGAAGGACAAGGTTTCAAAGCTACTGGAGAAAAAGGACACACGTGATGGAGATTCTCCGAGGCCATCTTTTCAGCCTGATCGGCGGGGCGACCGCCAAGACGACCGTCAACCTGACCGTCGTCAGGATCGCTACCAAGACCGGCAACACGACCGTTCGACACGGAGACCAGGATTCACGCAGGACAGAATGAGATCTATGAGGGATGGTGCGCGCAGGGAGCTTGAGGACGGAGATACACCTCGGCGGCGGTACGACTCGAGGAGGTCAGAAGACGATTCGCACGCAAAAAGGTCATCGGACTTCCCGGTTTCGGTTCAGTATACCACTGCCGCGTCGCAATTTCTCTTTGGTCGTTCTGTCGTGAAAGCAGCCCTCAAAAACTCGAGACGCAAACTCTACCACCTTTACGTCTACCAGGGCAGCAACAAAAACACCACCAAGGACGATGACTGGATTCTGGCTTTGGCGGAGAAGAAAAAAATCAAGGTCACTCGTATCTACGAAAGCGACCAGAAGCTGCTCGACAAGATGAGCAAGGGTCGGCCACACAACGGCATGGTCATTGAGGCATCACCTCTGCCGCAGCTGCCGCTGACGGGTCTTGGCGCAGAGTCGAACGAGCTGAAGGGCTACCCCGTCTATGTGGCTCGTCAGTCCAGGGAAGAGACCGAGATCAACGGTACTGAGGGCTTCATCCCGTGCCGGCCTGGATCTCCTAAACCGCTTGTACTCCTTTTGAACGAGATTTTGGACCCCGGCAACCTTGGCGCCATTCTTCGAACCGCCAGGTTCCTCGGCGTGTCGGCGGTTGCTATCACGCAGAGAACATCGTCGACCATCACTTCTACGGTGTTGAAGGCGGCAGCGGGCGCTGCCGAAGAACTGAGGCTCTTCTCGGTCGAAGACCCCGTCGCATTCCTGGACGCTTCTCAGAAGGCCGGGTGGACTTCTTACGCAGCTGTCGCACCGACGGCTGGACTGCGCAACGACAACCGTCAATGGACCCCGGAAAGCATCGAGGATTCCAAGCCTCTCACCAAGGAGCCTACCATCCTAATCCTTGGAAACGAAGGCAGCGGTCTCCCCTACGACATTAGGAAGAAGGCCACCCGTGAGGTTACAATCCCACGCATGGTCATGTCAAGCTCGGTGGACAGCTTGAATGTCAGCGTGGCTACGGCGCTGCTCTGCAACTCATTCCTGAGAGGTGTGCAGCCGCCACTGACTCTCACCGAGAAGTTGCAGAAGGACGCTCGCAAGGCAGACAGCGGAGAGAGTCTGTTCTGATAGGACGGAGATGTAACAACTTGTACCATATATGTACGACTACCTGTAAACGATCATCTAGAGGATAGAGTATTACCCTAGCGCTCTTGGTGCGCGGAGCGCAAATCATCTTCTCTGCAAAATATGGCCTCCGAGTAAGGATCGCCAGATCGCTGAGGTGCGCAACCTCACGAATGCTGTGCCATGCTCGAGTTCCCGCAGTGCATGAGATCGGCTGGCGCGACCCATCGGCGCGGGCTGGTTGCCCAGGTGGCGCTCCGGAGAAGCTACCCGTTGACCCCTGCAAAACCTTACAGCCCAACCCCTGACAGCGTCCAGGTCTGTGTTTCTCCCGCGAGCTTAACAAACGGTCGCCGACCCGCCTGGGCCCTGAATGACGTCTGTTTGGCAACTGTCAACCAGCCCCAGCCCCCTAAAGAATCCCTAGCGTAAGCGGTACGTACCGAGCTGAACGAACGGTGCTATTGCCAGATAACAAAGCCAGCAAGCGCGCGACCCGGTAATCCCAGAAAAATAACCAATGCAAACGCAAACAAACGTATTGTCGGTGATCGGATCTCGAGTTTGACGTGTCTCGCTGCGGGTCACAGACAGCAAAGAGACAACGGTCGGATACGAGAGAAGCGAACTTGGGGCGGTGAGGTGTCGCAGCTGGCGGCCTCGAGCGTATGCAGCTCCATCACCTTGCAGGGTGGGAACCCCGAGGTGTCCAGCTCTCTCTTCTCTCTCTCGCCCAGCCACCGATTTCCGCACCTCGAAACTCGATGACCCTTGACGCCTCACTGATTACCGACCGGCCCTTTTCATGAACTCGCACATCTATACGAGCGACGAGCCCCTCCTCATCGTGCAGATTTAATATAGACGTCAAAATTCACATTCAACTGTCGTCGCGGTCGCCATTGAGCTCAACTGACAAGACGCGACTGAAGCTGCCTTACACACAGGAGCTTGGGCCGGCTCGCCGATCCTAACCACCCACAGCACCATCACCAAGAACAAGGCGATCCGTTGAGCGAGGGCGAAAGCTCTGCCTCGATCTCGGCACAATGCGTTCCCTCTCACTCATCGGTCTGCCCTCTTCGCTCCTGCTTCTCATAGCAGCCCACGTCAACGCAGAGCACCCAGCAGCCATCCGCAAAATGCCACCAAACGCCGGCGAGAAGCTCCTGCCCGACGACCTTGCCTTTGCCGACGACATCTTCACCACCCCGCTCTCACCCCGCGAGGAGCTCGTCGCCGCCCGCATGGCTGACGACCCGCTCCTCTACAACGCCTCATTCCCTTACCGCCCGCCCTTTGCGGAGCACTTTGACAGCGCCAACCATGGCTGGCAGCACCTACGGCGTGCCGCCGAGGTTCTTCATATCCTCGAGAGCAGACAGTCATGCCCTGCGAACATGAACAGCTGCGACAATATTGGCTCGCCGAACAAGTGCTGCATGAGCAATGAGGTGTGTGTGAGGGTCCAGGATCAACGGGTCGGGAACGTCGCCTGTTGTCCGCTGGGTGCTTCATGCAGTGGAGCCGTAGGAGCATGTCCCAGCGGCACGACGAGCTGTGACGCTGAGCTCAGTGGTGGATGTTGCATTCCGGGTTACGTCTGTCAAGGTGTCGGCTGTAAGTCTACACAAAAATGTTTGAGTGCTGGCGTGATCATGAGCTGACTCTTCCAGGTGTACCCAGCCCTCTCCCGGCGCCGAGCACTTCACCCACCCAAACGGCCACGAACGGAGGAGGAGGTGGAGGAGGAGGTGGTAGTGGAGGTGGAGGCGGCAGCAGCACCGGAGGCGGCGGCAGCGGCGGCAGCGGCGGTGGTGGTGGGTCAGGCGGCACAACTGCACGGGAGACCGTCACGACCACCACCGTCTCTACGACGACACTCGCAGACGGCAGAACCACCACTGTTCTTGTCACGATCATCATAACAGTGAACCCAGGCACCGCCACAACGAGGAGAACCACGACCACCACCGAAAACCCCGGCGAGACCCCGACGACTTCGGGCGCCTCGGACGCTGTGCCCCCGTTCCGACCAACGTCGACCAACTCAGGCGAGGACGGCAGCCAGCCCATCCCGTCGGACTACTGCCCGACTGGCTTCTACGCATGTCTCGCTCGCGCCGGCGGAGGCTGCTGCCAGACCGGCCGCGACTGCGCCACAACGTCGTGCCCACCCACGCCATCTACCACCATCATCAGCAACGGCGTCACTGTCGTCGTACCCGTCACCGATGTGCCAGAGCCGCAGGCGACGGAGACGTGCGCCAGCGGCTGGTTTCTGTGCGGCGAGGAGGGCGGCCCCGTCCCCGGCTGCTGTCCGAGCGGGTACGAGTGCGGCACCGCGAGTTGCTCGAGCGTCTCACCCAGCCAGACGGGCGAGATCCAAAAGCATTTCCCCAACGCGGGATCCAGGGCCGCGGTATCTCTGGCCCTGATGGCCGTTCCATTCGTGTTTGCATTGCTTTGAGACGATATTATCATGCATTGGGCGGCGTTTATAACTGGAATTCGGAAGCATTAGGGAAACGGGACGATGAACGAGATCAGGGCACATGAGAGACCGCGAGGGATGCGAGGTCTGCGCGTATCGCTTGGCTTGGAATGAGAACCACGTTGATTGTTGCGTGAGTGCGTGCATGGGAAAGCAGATATTCTAATAATGAAACCTAGGTCCTAGCAAACAGTCTGTCGCTCCGTGGCGAATGCAGATATGGGATCCCTCCAGCTCCTCGAAAAATGAGGTTCAAAGGACTGATGTGCCTCTATAATGCTCCCTGGCATACTGGACTCCGTACTCGCTTTTGTTCCAAGTACGAACAAACAATTATTTCCCGTCGCCCCCGAGATTCAACTCAGGCCAGCGACGCCCTTGTCCCCGCGTAATTCCGTGTCGAATGCCGTCCCAAGTCAGATGAATCTATACAAAACAAAAACTCCTCTGCGCCCCGAGTGCCTCGAACGGCTCCTGCATGCCACCGCCGGTGCGGTGCGGTCGTCGATTAGTAATTAAAGGTCTAGGTTGTGTGAAGGGGGTCGGCCTTAGCGGCCTGGCGATGAGCGAGATGCTCGAGACGCGACGACGCAATCCCACGTCCCTTGGACGAAAGAACGGTCGTCTAGATGAAGTACGCGGCCACGAGACCCGCAAGGGCGAGGTATCCGGCGCTGTTCTGCACGGCGCCGGCGGTGGGCACCGGGGTGATGCCGCCGGTGATGGACTTGGAGGGCGGGATGGGGGTGCGCGTACCCGACGCGCTGCCAGAGTCACCGCCGCTCTCGGTCGGCACGGTGCCGTTGCCGGAGGGGCTAGGTCCACCAGCGGAGGGCCAGGTCCACCAGCGGAGGGGCCGGTTCCGGTTCCCGTAGGCCACGGCGCAGAGGACGGAACCTGCACCGTGCTAGGGAGTGCTCTGGTCCTGGTGTCGGTTCCCGTAGACCGCGGCGCAGAGGACGGAACCTGCGCCGTGCTAGAGAGTGCTCTGGTACTGGTGTTGGTGCCGTTGTTGGTGGACGGCTGGGGGGCGATGGGGTTCGTCGTCGACGGCCCGGCACCCGTACCGGACGCGGTCGCGTACGGCGTGCAGACGCTGGACGGGAGCTGGAAGGGTTGGGCAGCGTAGACGATGCAGTTCTTCTCGCAGGCGGCGTCGCCGGACTGAGACTGGGACTGCCAGCACCGGGCGAGCTGCAGGACGCCGGGGGGGAACTGGCCGGCGAGGTTGTTGCTGCAGCTGGCGGCCAGGCCGTGGCCGTTGGCGTCGCAGCGGATGATGACGTCCGTGCGAAGGGAGTCGCTGGTGCAGAAGGCCGCGTTGGGACGAGGGCAGTTGTACCGGCCTATCGTCGAGTTGCTGGGGACGGTGTTAGTGAAGGCTTGGGAGAGGGGAAGAGCGACGTACTACATGAATTGGGCTGAGGCAAGCGCCGAGGCGACGAGGACGACAGCTGCTGATGTCTTCATGTTGATGGTTTCGGTGGTGAAGTGCTGTAATATGAACAACGGCACAATATGAGGGATGGTGGTGATGGGATGTGGCTGTTGTATAGCTGAGCTCACAAAACAAATGATGTGATACTGTTACTGTGATACTGTACTGTGGTATGAGATAGAAGTAGTTGTAAGGGATGAGAGATAGAGATGCGGATGAGCTGGAGAGGGAAAACATGGTCATACATATATAGATTGCACGAGATGCGTAGTCAGTGACAGCGAAGGTGCCGTCGAAGCCATCTCCAGGCACGAAGAGGAATGGCTGAGACCGGAGAGGCTGGGGACAAGTTTGGGACGTACCGCAAGCGAGCAAGCCGACAAGCAACCGACCCTACCTTGCAGAGACTGCTGGACTTGGAAAGAGACGAGAAGCCGGCATTGAGGCAAGGTCAGCCGTAATGGCGAAGCCAAGCTGGGCTGAGGCTGGGAGCGGCGCTTGCTTGTGGGTCTGTCAATGGGCCAACTGGGATTCCGTCGGCGTCCTTTCTTGACAAACCTTCCTATTCGAGAGAGACTTAGTCGGTTGCCTCTCCTTTGCTGTCGAGTCACCTTTCCCGGCCTAATCCGCTATTAAGCTGCGCCCTGCCGAAAGCGCCCGAGATCGCAAATCTGCCCGACGCCGTTTGTGCAGCTCCGTACACTGAGGAGAAACTACCTCGCTTGGCCATGCGATGCACACGTACATGTAGATGTAGATGGTGGCGTGTGGCACGCGGATGTGTTGATGGATGGACGAACTGGTGGTGTTCTGCTACCCTGGTTTCGGGAACGATGGGGAGCAGGGGTCCTGCAGGGAAGGGATGGCGAGGAATGGGAGTTGGCAAGCCGAACTTCATGTCGTTCTGCCGTTACCAGCGTATGCGTAGAGACGTTAACGGACGTTGCATCGCTGACAACACAAGGGGGAGCTTCCCACCCCCTGTCGCGATGCATTCCTTAGGGAAGCAGATGGACACTCGGCTTGGTTGCGCACGGCGCATCCAGTTTGCCCAGCGTCTTCCAGAGCCCCCTCCTCTTGGCCAGGGCTTGCTCGGCCCGGAAACATTTCTATTGCGCTAACGAAGAGTTCGAATTATGAAAAGCGGCCTTCCAGCTGTGGGACTCCCCTCAGCTGAGAAGATAGGTAGCTATCTCACAGCGGCTCCTTAGCAACTCACATGAGACGGTGCAGATGAACAAGGTGAGACAATTTACACACAATGCAAACCTGAAAGTGGCCGGGGCAGAGGAGTGTGGTGCCTGCGCATTCCGATACTGCCGAGGACGGCGGCGACGCCAACGGGGAAACACGTCTCTGGGGAGGGAGAGAGAGAGAGAGAGAGAGAGAGAGAGGAAGAGCACGAGACGACGTGCATCTGTCAAGCCACTATTCGTCGTAAGCTCGCCTCCGTCATGCTCACACGTTTCCCGCGTGGGATGGGGACAGTCCAAGTCCAAGTCCGCCTCCGAGCCCGATCGTCAGGAGGAAAGAGAGCGGATGGTTCGGATGCCCACCAGGGTTTCGGGGGTGAACTCCAGCCGTCCAGAGAGTCGGCGTGCGTCACTTGCATGGCCGGGAATTGTCTCCAGCACACTCATCTCCCATTGCCGAGGTTCTTGAGGTACGAACTCTGTGGCTTCGAGCTCGGAGACCAACTCGTTCAGCCAGCCGGGCTGGTGGACAAGTCTTTTCCAAAGAAAAACGTCGACCTGCGGACGTAATGCCGGCACCGCCTCTTGGCACACAGAGTGCACCCGAGGATAGATGGTTGCAGAAGCGACGGAGCGGCGAACGGTTAGTCGTGTTCCTTTCAGCCCTGTTTCGCCGAGGTCTTCAGCGCTTATTCCGTCCTGCGTGGGATAATCCTATCAGGTATCGGCCCGGTTGACTCCGAGCTGAACTGGCGACATGGCGCGTCCTCTCGTGTTGATACGCCTCACATTCCCAAAGTCGCTAGAAGCGGTTTTGTTCGTGTCGTTTCCAGGATCGCCGCATCTGGCGAGCCCAAATGGCCGAGAGAAAAAGATGTTTTGGGACACTTGGCGGCCGCTGGCGGCCGCCGGAATGTTTCTAGCCCAAGCCTGTAACCGAAATAGAAACACTCAAAGTCCCTGTCGCGCATTCCTGGTAAAGACCGCGCGCGCCCCGCCGTTCCCGAGCTCTATCTACCCTGTCGGAGGGGTTCTGCCGAAGCGCACCGGGGTCTTGGGAAGAAAGTCCCCCACCACAACTCGCGACGCGTCCCCCCGCGTCCCCCCGCGTCTCCGGCGCCTGCCGGACACTCCATTCACTGCCTGTCGTGGAGCTAAGAAAGATGCAAGTGGGCAAGCGGGATCATGAACTGGGTGTCTTCCTCAGCTGATGTGGCAGGGCTGTGTGTCGTGCCACCAAAAGACTAAACGCCTCGAGTGATGTCATCGCTCACTCCCCCTGTTTGTGCATCTAGTATCATGGTTAGTGACCTCACATTTGCCTCTAGTTAACGAAATCACAGTCGGACGCACAGTAACTTTTCAACACTCTGAGCGCAAAAGGGTACCGCTAATATCATAATTCATATATGCACCTCATATGCTTGCAACTCAATGATTTTCATTGGCATCAATGAAACCAGATTCCAGGACCAGCACCAACCGCCGACTTTTCCACTCACGACTCCAACCGCCGACAACGCCTATACCACCAGAAAACCTCATCTGCTTGTATGGAACGCTATTGACATTGTCACTGCGTCATACAAGCCCTGTTGTTCCCATGATTTCCTATCATTCTTTCCTTTACAGCTCCTCGTAGGCCTCGGTCTGGTTGACCATGGCGCTGAGGGGCCGCGCTTGACCATGATGCTCATGATCTCGTACAGTGCGTCGGCAGCAGCCATGGTAGTGTGCTCAGCGTTGGTGTCGTAGGCGGGCTGTTGGTTTCTATAGTTAGCTATCCGGTAGTTACTGAACAGTAGTGGACAGGAAACACTTACGGCAACCTCGACGATATCAGCAGCAATCAAGTTCAGGCTCTCCAAACCACGCAGGATCGTGCGGAGCTCACGCGTGGACCAGCCACCAGTCTCCGGGGTACCGGTAGCGGGGGCAACTATCGGCGTTTGTTAGTCACAGTCCCCCGAGCGTTGTTCAGCAATGTTCTCTTACAGGCAGGGTCAAGGGTGTCAATGTCCAAGGACAGGTAGACGGGGTTCTTGGTGCCGACGCGCTCAATGATGCGCTTGATGATGCCATCGGTGCCGATCGTGTCAATCTCGCGGGCCTCGACAATCTCGAAACCGCAGTAACCGTCGTTCTCGTAGTCACTGGGGCCGCTGAGGGTCGTACGGATGCCGGCATGGATGTTGGAGTCATTGCGCAGCAGGCCCTCCTGCGAGGCGTGGTAAAAGTACGTGCCGTGGTTGATGCTAGCGACCTCGGACGGGGAGCCGCCAAAGACCTTGGGACGCCCTGACTACATTTAGTTTTGGAAAGATGGGTGGTTGGCCGTTCATTGCTTACATGTGTCGAGATGGCTGTCGAAGTGGATGACAGAGACCGGACCGTAGGCGCGGTTGATAGAGCGCAGCAGAGGAAGGGTGATGGTGTGGTCACCGCCAAGGGTGATGACACGAGGTAGGGTTCGCTCGTTCTTCGCGGGACCCTTCTTCGCCGCATCGGTCGCCGGCTGGCGAGAGAGGATGTTGAAGTGGCCCTCCTCAATTTGGTGCAAGGCCCAGGTGTTGTCATATCTAATGGCTCGTTAGAACATGCTGGCAGAGCTGTGAGACAGTCTATCCTTACGAGGTAACCGGGATATCTCCGCAGTCCAGGACGGTGGCCCAGCTGTTGAAGGGGTTCGTGGCCAAAGGCACGTTGTAACCTCCACTGTGAGTGTGTAAGTACCTCTTCTTTCCAAGTCTTTCTGAACGCAAACGTAAACGTACTATAGGTTCAAGCGGCGGGAGCCTTGACGGATTCCCGAAGGGCCGAAACGAGCACCGGGACGGTACGAAGTGCCGGTGTCAAAGGGGGCACCTAAGCATTGTCAGCAAGTTCCGGAGCCAAGCGCCGTGCGTATGTCCTACCAATGAAGGCAATGTCGTATCTGACATCCTTTGCGCCTAGGCACGGCTGGTAGGGCAGACGGCCGAAAGTCGAGATGCCTGAGAACACCGAGTCGGCCTGCGACAAGTCAGATACAAATCATTGGCCAACCCATTCAAAACCATACCTGAGTGCCGCCATCACCAGGAAGGTTGTTGTACCAGAGAGACTGGTGAGGCCCGGCAATGGACTTTTGGTGGTCGTCGTGGTCACCGTGACCATAGACGGTTGCCGCAAGGCAAAGGGCGAGGATGCTTCGAGAGATCATTGTGCTGAGGCTTGAAGGTAAGGCAAGTTCAAGTTGCAGCTGATGACCAAGAGAATTCTGCAGAATCGTAAAGGGAAAAGGCCGTGCTTTTATGAATCTCGGCCTGCTGCAAGGTCCCAAGTCTTGTCAGAAGAGGATTGGCCCCTCAGTTCGACAGCTCTCCACGCATGATGATCGATTGCAGCATCAGGTATGGTCCGGGACCGGCTCCCAAGCTTATCAAGGCCGCTTTGAACACACCGACGGGAGCTCCCTGTGATGGGACTGGTCAATGGAGAGCATCAGATGCGGTGTCGGGAAAACCATTAACGTGTTGGTGTTAGGTAAAGACCAGGGCCGTGGCAGAGTTGTTGGCAATGCGGGGCAGAGATAAAGCTCCCTCCTGCTCCAGTGTCATGATGCTTGCAAGATCAGCGCAGATGTTGGGCTCAAGCGTCGATTGGTCTAGTCGGCTCTGCACTCCGGATGGGAAACCCCAAGATCAAACGCTCGGTACATATGTTGGCAGGGTTCTGCCTAGCAGTCGAGCCGGTGGGAAGGTGGCATCTCCGTGAAAAGAGCGAACCAAGAGTCTTTGAACGGTCTAGACGCCACGAGAAGGGCGGGGGTGGGTTGAGTATTCGTCGGGTGTTATGATGCAAACTCTGAGATAGATAAGCCAGAATGGGTTCCCGAGATGCATCTTCTGCAGGGCCGTCGGCTGGGTGTTGGAGAACTTAGGAGCCGTTACAGCACAACCTTAGATGCGCGGGGGAGGAGCGCCCGTCAGACTGGGACGAGCCGAAGGCCCCATAGCCAATGAAAAGGCATTGATTTTGTTCATGAGTCGTTGAATGTGCGAACGTCTGTCGTCCCCTAGAGTCCTGTTCAACGAAGACGCATTGACGAAGGCTCTTTGAAGGGAGTTTCCTTCGATGACGACGTGGGGCAACCCTACGCGGGGCTGATAAGATAAAGCTACGGCGCGCTAGCATATGCAAGCTGTGCTAGACGCTTACCCGAATAGGAAAACAAGCAGTAACGGCCACCTCGGTGCGCTTGCAGTCCATCATGCACGTTCTGCAGGCTGTTCGCCTGAAGCGAGCACGATAGAGATGACAGTGTTGCAAGTCCCGGGTCAGGATGATGATAAGAGGCTCGTTTTCCCTGGAAAAAGCTTTGGTGACATGCCCATGGCTTTTAGCCAAACAGATAAGGACCGATGGATTCATATCACGCTTGCGTCGCTCATTGACCGGCATCTCCGGGGACGACACATATAAACTCCCGCATATCTCTCTGCCTACTCGTTTGATTTCCCACCTGGGTATTCCCTCGTTTGATACGGCTACTTATCAGCACATACCGGCCACCGAAGGTAATATCTGATCCCAGCTGTTTTTTTCAGAAGATGAAACACCTTTTGAGGTGGTCCATACCACCTGTGACGGACGGAGTCGGCCGAACACATTGTGGGTTGGACGCCGGGGCCCGAGAGTGCTCCGCTCCGGTGGTATGGGCAGCCCGACAGGCGCTTCCGGCCGAAACATGCCGACCCGGCTGACTGAACCAAAGACATGCTGGCAAACCTTACACTGCGCCGGCGGGCAGATGCACGACTCGAGAGACCACACGTATGGGAAGAGCGAGTTCTCGACCAAGCCCTCAAGCGTAGGCGAGGATCGACTCCTAAGCCGAGTCCGGAGGTTCCTTCCAGCGAAGGCCATTTTCAATCCTCGCCGGAGTAGACATCGTATGCCGGTGGCCCGCGGCGCATCATACTCGCGTTTCTTTCTCGTCTTCGTGCAGCTACAGGAGTAGTTTCTGTTTCCGAATCTGCAGGTGGTCTCATGCAGCGAGCCGTGGAAGACCGCTGATTTGCCCCGGGGCTCGTCGGAGTCATGCAGGTCTGAGAAAAGAAGGCCGAACGTTATGAGCCGGCCCCCGTAGCTATGATTTGTCTTGGACGGACGCGGCCTCTCTGCATTCTGCAGTCATAAGATTTTACGGGAGGGCAGTACGTCGCAGACACGCGGTAGAGTCAGGGCATCGTTAGTTTTCAAAGTGCGACGGCTGTCGCCGCCGTCAAGGTGAGGCAGGAAGAGTGCATGGCGATGGTGTCACAAGAGTCCACACAACACCTTCGCCTTCGATACGAAAGTCCAGTGGTACTGTACTCAGTGTTTGAGGGTAGGTTTACAGATTCAGGTAAGTAAAATCCGTCCTGTAGCCAGTGTTGCAACCGCGGTACTGCTGGCAGACGGCATGGCTTGCATGGCGTGTGGTTGGGCAGCCAGTTGAAGAGGGGAAGAAGCGGACGGCGGGGACGAGGCACAACGATGGCGACACCCGTTCTCCGGACCAGTCGGAGGAGGCCAAAGTGAGGGAGAAGACGAAGGAGAAGGGGAGGTGGGAATGGACACCAGTGGTGGGAAAGGAGAGGAGAGGAGAGCAGAGGAGGAGGAGGAGGAGGAGGAGGAGGAGGAGGAGGAGGAGGAGAGAAAAGGCGGCAAAAAGTTGGCATGGCTTTGCAGAAGAAGGAAACCACGCTGCAGCACGATGCAACCACTAAAGCAGATGCAGCCTATGGGAGGTGGTTGTGGCCCCTGGAGCACTGCGAGCTTTGGAGGGTGAAGAGAGACGGCCCCACTTTGACCGGCCGCTCGTGGTCTACGCAAGGCGCTACAGAGCCCACAGAGCACACTTGTGTGCAGTTGGGACGGTGGATGAGTTCCTTATTCGGCCCCCTGGCGGAGCTACTGCTGCTGGCTACACGCACCTTCCTTGCAAATTTGTATATCACGGGACGAATGCATCTGCAAGGCGAAAGAGAGAGAGGGAGAAAAAATAAATAAAACACCCCCAAAGTGAAAATTTGCAAAGTGGAAGCAGATTGGACTTGGAATGGAACCCTTTGGAAGGGGACGAAGTAGCAGAGAAAAAGGAGGGGGAGGAATCCAACACCATCCAAGGCAGTGAGCGAGTGAATGTGTTCTTTCCTGCCACCCGATTTTTTTGGTCCTTTTTTCCTTCCTTCTCTTTTTCCCCCGTCTTTCCTTCGACCGGTATTGGTCCAGCTTCTCAAGTCCAGGCAGGTCCTTGGCCCGGCCTTGGGAAGCCCCGAACCCACCGTCCAGCGGAACGCTGAACACACATCCGGCTCCTCTCAATGACCAATCTTTCTTTGCGTGTAGTGTACCTGTACCCGTCACGAAACGAACTGGTTGGGCCCACGTCCCATCAAGAGGTCTGATGTACCTCCACAGCTCCGCGCCGTAGGGAGGTACCTTGGATCGTCTCCCTGACCTCACCCTGTAGTATCCCACCAGAGCTCGACTGACAGGGCGGTGCCTTGTACCCATTTACCGGGCGCGCCCCCACCACTCTTTCTTTCCTTCGCCTATCGCCAGCGTTTCCTCCGCGCCTCCCTGTCTTCAGGAGCGCAGTACCTGACCTCTGCCACCATTCATCACTCTCCTCCACCACTACCTACTCTTGTACTTGTCGCCCTACTTCTGCTCTGCCCTTGTCTCTTCACCCACGGCGCATTTCTCTTTCCTTGCGTCAGACCCTTTCCCGCCCTGCCAATCATCCTTTCCGTCCTTCCTCCTGAACCGTCTCCATCATCTCAACCTCTTGGAGCCGTGTCCTGCACCAAAATAGCGCCAGCGTCCGTCCGCATGCCACACGAAGAAGCCCTGGATCGACATTCGCTCTTGCTGCCCTCACTACGCCCGGCCGAAGTTCAGCATTAATCTCACATATCGTCCCGTCTCGTCTCCTTGCTTTCGGTCTGTGCGACTTGACCCCGATCAAATCGCATCCGGCACCTTGACTAGGCCTCAGCCGAGTCTCCGTTCTCACTTCCTCCTCTCACACATGCGCGAAGCCTGGACCCTACCTATATCGTGACTACCGAGACTTTCCACCCTCTGCCTCGAGTAGATTGGAAAGGTCTCTGCTCCTTTAAACCACAGAGCCTCGCGTCTCATGCCACTAGACTGAACCACCTGTGGGTTTGTGTTCCGTCTCATCGACTCCGCTGTCGTCACCCTCGCGACTGTGGCCGACTGTAACTGGACGCCGTTGGACCTTGACGCGATTTACCCACCGAGTCGTTTGGTTTCAAGGTCTCAGGCCTACCTCTAGGCCAGTATTCCGATTACCTCCCCGGCTTTCGACGTTCTTTCTTCACTTGTTTTGCGCCACTCACTGTCGGACGTCACACCCTCCGCCATCTCTTGTCTCTCGTCTCGGGCTTGACCACGTCTATGAACCTCACTCTACCCAGCATGCAAATGACTTTGGCCCTCTCACATCCTCGCTAGCCTGCGAAGGGTCATCTTGTATGCATTTGACACGCGTCGCATTCTTACAGAAACGCATATCAGTGGCAGATGTCCTCTAGAATGACTACCGCAGCGACCTTGAAACCATTACCCGCCATGTCGGGTCGACAGAAAACCTACGCCATGGGCTCGCACGACGATGCCCTGGCGGGGCAGAGAATGTTCAAAATGCACAAAGTCCTACCGCACCCCACAAGACACAGGAGCGACACTGCGCGTTCCTACGAAGTACGATCAACTCCCGGGAAGTATGATCTGGTTGTCGACTCACTATCGTCCCAGATGGACGCGTCGCAGCAACCGAGCCCCCAGACGCTGAGACACCAGCCGAAGCGAATAGGCAGCGGTCCGGATTTGCCTCCGACACCGCCTTCACACTCGCGAACCTCGTCGAGCAGTCACTCAATCCAGCCTCCAAGCCCAGCGCCTGCCGAGACGGTGTCGCAAACACCTACGACGCCTGCGCGTGCGCCTGCCACTCCTACAAACCAGCAAAGCCCGCCAACACCCGACGTTACGCCTCCGCAACCTGCGACTCGCCCCAAGGCTGTTCGACCGATACCCATTGATCGCACAGTCTCGAAGGCTACCACGGCCGAGTCGCGGACTGAGTCGTTTAGAACTGCCAGAGAAGAGCCTTATTCTTCTGAAGAGGACGACTTGCGATCGACAGTTCGGCCAAACACACTGTCTGCGCGAACTTCCCAAAACACTGTTCGTCGGGTTTCGGAACCTCGGGCAAAATCGCCAACGCCGGTTGGACTAGGGCTAGGCCTAGAGTCGCCCTCAGAGGACGCTACAACCCCAAAGGCAAAGAGCGACTTTGGTGCATTTGATGGAGAATGGGCCTCGAACAACGAAGTGGAGCAAGAGTGGGATGACAACTTGGGCAGGAACGTCACAGTGAGGAAGAGGCGCCAAGAGCCCAAGCCCGCACCTCGGTCTGGGAGACGCAAGGTTGAGATCCTTGAAGATCGCGTGGTAACGCCGACAAACGCGACAAAGGCGTTACGTGCGATGTCGCAGCGCGACAGGGCAGCTTTCTATGCTCCCAGCGAGATCGCCTGGTCCAACACGTCAACCTCGGAATCCTTAGCCACTGCCGATGCTCGGAGGTTCTCAGGCATGTCTGCCAAATCAACGAGATCAACGAGATCAAACGCGTCGACGGTTGTTGAGGCGATCTTGGTGGATGCCCCTTCAATCCCACAAAGGCGACAGACCCTCAGACACGTGCGAAAGCAACTCACTCTAAGAGATTCAGGCTCCAATCGGTCACCGGCCAGCTCTGCCACGAACTCGGCCGTCCAGCTTGAAGGTTCTCCGAGGCGTCCAAGGCCGCTCCCTCGCCCTAGCGATAGCCGTCACAACAGTTACGCCTCGAACACGACTTTCAACTCCATCTCGAGTGGTAAAGCTCGCAGGGAGATCTGGAAGAACGGTGGCATCCCGGTGATCGTTGTTCCGGACCGTCGATCATCCGTCAAATCCAAGTCCAGCAGGGAGCCGTCCCTTAGATCTACAAGCAGTCGAAGATCCAAGAGAAGTGCGAGCTTGAATTCGGCAACCCGTGTTAACGGATCAAAAAGCCACGAGTTGGCAACCCCAGTATTTGAGCGGCCGGGGCGGAAAAACCGGTCCATGTCAGAGTCAGATGGCTCGGATCAACGGACGATTGACTATCCACCAGTTATTCCCAAGCGGTCTTCTTCACTATCTGCACCGACAAGTCGCAATACATCGCGCGCAGGTTCGCTGACGGCGGACAGCCTAAAGGCACAAAACGCTTTGTTGAACCAACCCTCAGGACATGAAACGAGAGCACCCGCCTTGACCCTCCAAAGGGCCACCTCATCTGAGACCGACAACGGCCACCATCACCGAGACCACAGGCTCAACGTAGACCGGCACGGAGATCCCTTCTTCGGCAAACGACTATCTACTCAAAACACTCCTTTCTCAGCAGCTTCAGTGGAGACTAGTGGTACTGCACCCGAAGTGTCAGAAGCGAAGGCAGTGAGCTTGTACCCTCATCAGAATTCATCCGTCCTCTTGGTGAACCACTCCAACAAGCCCTCAGAGAGCTCCGACGCGTCCCAGACGGACAAGGAGTTGTCGCACACTCCCCAAAGGCCTACGATAACCACCACTGGACCAGACGGGGAAGGACCTGTGACGCCCCCACAGCCTCAGCATACCATGGACGACGTGGACTCGCCGCTCCGCAACCCGCGAGCTGCTCCCCCAGTGCCTCCCTTTATCCCGCCCGCAATTCAGTTTATTCCTGCAACTCCTTCCGGGCTGACACCAAATCACGAGAGACAGCGCAACATGGGCAACTATTTTGAGACGATGGTAGATGAGGAGCCTCAGAGAAGTGGATCTATAGTTCGCAGGGCGCTGGCCCGAAGGCGGAATTCCGAAACGTATCCGCCGAAGAGTGGCAGACCGGGATTACTGACGAGAACCTTTTCTCTCACGCGTAGAGGTTCGAGCTCAAGGAACCACTCTTCTATGGAAGGACCTTGCTCGTGCCCAGACTGTGAGGCGCCGCCACCCGAGGACGATCGACTCCATCCGCATTGGCGGCCTGCCTACGCTGATCACGAGGACGACGTGTGGGAGAGGGAGATGGAGGACGAGCCCATCGGCCAGGTGTATCGGTACCCTCCAATCGATAACCGTCCAACTCCACGAAGAAGCATCAGTGCGCGAGTGAAGAAGACGTTTGCAATTCTTCCCAATCGCGGTGCAGATGACTTCTATTCGTCAGGGACGCGGGATGAGCCTGATCGGCGCACCATACGCCGGACGGATAGCGGTAACCTTCGTGTCATGAGGCGCCGGGGCAGCCTAGACTCTCTTCGCGATCAGTCACCCAACTCCGGCACTTACTTGAGCGCCGGTGGCCATCATGACAACAAGGAAGAAGCTAGTCCGAAGCGAAGGAGACGCTTTTCTCTCTCGGGCACGTTGGAGGGGTTGCAAAACCTTCCGAGACAAATCAACGAGCGCAAACGAGAGAAGAGGACGCAGGAGCTACGCCAAAAGATAAGTGGCCCACGCGAAGTGAGAGATGGTGTAGGAGATGTCATTCGACCAAACACATACCGCGACTCGCACCAACAAACAAACCTGTCGATCCACCATTTTTGAGCAATCAACGTACAAATTTCTGCAACCAGAGGATTTGTCTGGAGCAACTACGCGTAATATACTTGAGACGGATGCACCAGAAGGGTGTAGGAAAGGGCTACGTGGAATATTACGACCGTTACGAACCAATATCATTTACGACTACAAAACTTTTACGACCAAAGAGCAATTTTCTTCGCGGACTCGGGAACAGATTTTGGGATTGGGGTTGACTTGAAGACCTTGCAATGACAATGATGACCTTACTGGGCATCCGGTGCCCCAGCGAATGCATGGTTTTGTTACGAGAACACTGGAGACTATTATTGTTGTATCATATAGAAATTGCTCGTGAAGATACCATTTTGCAAAGGTTCAGGACAAAGAACCTCGGCGCTCTAGTACAATGGTGTCCCTTTTCCAATGCATTTTGAATGTGATAGTGGTATGAATTCGTACCTTTGCCATGCTGTGAGTTTTGCCCTTCCCTGATTAGACGCCTAAACACCGTATTCAACCGTAACAACGTGCGCGCGCGCGCGCGCGTCCGCGATGAGATGCTATGCCCACGAACCCTTACCGCTGGTCACGTCCCGGAGGTCCACCACCAGGTGGGAATGACCCAGGAGGGCCGGGCGGGAACCCACCAGCACCCGGCGGCGGCATGCCAGGAAACTGGAAGTTGGGAGGCAGGCCGCCCGGTGCGCCGGGAGGCGGAAAGGGCAGACCGGCTGGGAGACCGCCCGGCGGAGGGAAGGGCAGGCCACCAGGGGGCATGGGCGAGCCATTGGGACCCGGAGCGAAGGGAGGCATGGGCGGCATTCCGCGGCCGCCTGGTCCAGGGGCTATGGGCGCGCAGGTCAGTTGCGAATTTGTCGAAGGGGGTTATTGGCGGGAGGTTAGCGTGACTTACGTGGGATCATGCCTTGAGGGAAAGGAGGGGCGCCGGCGGGCATACCAGGGAAGGGAGGCGGGACACCTGTGGGAGCTTGACGTTAGCATCACGACGATGGGGTTGGTAATAAGCCCGCGCGCGCGCACGCGGGGGGACTCGACGAACCTCCTGGGAAGGGAAAAGGCGGCGGGAAGGCTTGGCCCGGCTGATTTTGCGGCAGCATGGGGTTGTTGTGCGCCTGGCCTTCGGCGGCATAGGAGGAGGTGATGGAGTCGATGACAGACTGCGCCTTTTCGTGACCGATTTCTGTGATTGAGGAAATAGTGTTAGCCCTTGTGTTTGCGCGCAGGTATAGCAACGAGGGAGACGTGATGGAGGGGGGTGATCGTACGTTGGTAGTAATCGACGACATTGCGCAGGTGGTTTCGACCGCTGTTGTGCGCCTTCCGCACGCTCATGGAGTCGTGCGTCAGGTAAACATCGCAATAATCGCCTAGGAAATTGTGTTAGTCGGGCAAGGAGCTTCGCGATCGAGCGCGGGGAGGAGCTGGAGGGGACGTACAGAAGACTGGGACCTCGGGTTAGCTTTGAGCTTCTTGCAGTTGATGGAGGGGAGACTTACACTTGGGCATCTTGGCAGATGATGCTACAGGGAATGACGGGGTAGCTGTTTTCCTCGACGCTGGTGATGCAAGACACAAAAATATTGTTTCTTAAGAATTGGCCTCGTTACGTGTGAAAGGGCACGTCGCATTCGTGATGAGAAAGGATGGACATCGAAGGCAGATAGATGCAGCGCGCGCCGCGCCCGGCGCCACACCTCGAAAAGTTGCAAGGCTGCCACCGCACGTGAGTGCCAAGAGCGAGGCTGCCCCTCTTCCCGATTCTGATTGGCCAGAGCATAACCTACCCGCCGACAGGGGTCATTGAGTGGTCCAGGCTCTCGAACGCGACAGATTTCCAAAAATCCCCAAAGGTGGTTCCTCGAGACTGTAGCTCTCCTATCGCTAGTCCAGGGAGCTCCTTCAACGACCAGCTTTCGACAATCCAACCCACGCCCGGCTCCCCCCTCTCCCCTGTCGCCATCGCCTCTTCACTCCCACCGCTGCGACTGGCCCGACCCGATCGGTCGAAACACCTGCGGGTTCCATTACCTTAACTTTTGCGAAACGAACGAACGATGGCGCCGACAAGATCGCTGCTGCACTACGTGTGCGGGCTCGTCCTGCTCGCCTGCTGCGCCCAGGCGCTCAGGTTCGACCTGCAAGCCACGAGTCCCCACGAGGGCAAGAAGGAGCGATGCATCCGTAACTTCGTCGGTCGGGATACCCTCGTCGTCGTCACGGCCATTGTGGACGGTCAGAAGGGTGACGGCATGACCGTCAACATGCACGTACGTGGCCTCAAACGCCCCCCTCTCCTGAGCCTTGGGAATCGAAAAGCGAAGAAAAGGATTGAATTTCCGAGGTGTTTGGGGAAAGAAACGACCAAGAAAGAGAGGGAGAAAGGGAAAAACAGAAACTGTGTTGAATTGGAGGTTCGGCTAACCGCGAGTTGCTCTGCAGATCAAGGACGCTGTCGGCAACGACTACGGCAAGCCGAAGGATATTGCTGGTGGCGAGAAGCGCATCGTATTCACCTCTCACGCTGATGCCGCCTTTGACGTTTGCTTCGAGAACATCCTCTCTGGCTGTACGTGACTCCCCCTCAGACCTGACTTTTACATGCACCTTCAAAGTTACAACCTCTATGATGGCAACGCCTCCAATCCAATGCCTTCGGCTCTCACCTGAGGAGCCATTAGAGCTAGACGCTAACATGAAATCGCACAGCTGGACGCAGTGGTGCTACGAGCCGCCACATCGAGCTCGACATCGACATTGGTGCCGATGCCAAGGACTGGAACGCCATTCAAGCGACGGAGAAGCTCAAGCCCGTGGAGGCGGAGCTGCGGCGCATTGAGGAGCTTGTCGGCGAGATCAACACCGAGATGGACTACCTGCGCGCTCGCGAGCATAAGCTCCGCGACACCAACGAGAGCACCAACACCCGCGTCAAGTGGTTCGGCATCGGCACGACATTGATACTCGTCGGCCTGTGGGCTTGGCAGATTATGTACCTGCGGGCGTACTTCAGGTTCGTGGACCCCTTTCCCGCCACCTGGCATCCGCCCAAGTGGCCGTAGGGCTCCATAACTAACCAGGGCAAATAATGCAGATCCAAGCATCTGATTTAGAGTTCTTCCTGAATGGAGTAAGCAAACAAGTCAGTCAACAGCTACCAAAATCGCAAAGAATTTACGGGACAGACGAGAGATGTTGTGTTGGGCGAGGGTCGGCGGCGACGAGTGTCTCTCTGTGATGCCAATCGGGAAAGCATCCAAGCACCTCGGGGGTTTCCGAGCGTGCAGTAGTGTATACATACCACGAGCGCCATTTAAAAGTCATGAATGATATAACGGACATCATATTACACCCGTTTCTCAACTACAGAGAGGACACATCCGCTCGGAGTACGGTACGGGGCCGGAGCGAAAAAGACATTCCACATGGTCCGTGTGTCCGTCCGCAACGCCGGGCCGATTCCTGGACGGTATAGCCCGCCGGTCCTAACGCCCCCGGCCACTTACTATGCTTTAGCAGTTGCTGCATTTCAATGCTGGTTATGTCAGTTTAAAGTGGGAGTGCCCCATCCAGTGACTGATGTATATAGGGCCAATTGTTTCACCGGGCGCTCTTGAACCACCGTGCATTATCTTAGCGCATATATTGCTGCGCTTGTACTTGCAGCTGTCTATCCCACTGTCAAATTACAGGTCTGTTGTACAACATCGTCCCAGGACCTGGGCGTGGTAAAGGCTTCCAATGAAGCCAGGCTGCCTTCATGCAATTTTCCCCTCGGCTTCACCGTCTTGAAGTGCTCCGTCCGGTTAGTATGCAATGGCTTCCAACGAAGCTAAGAATGCTGTACACCATGTCCCTCCTCCCTACCCATATTTTCCCCCATGGTAATGGTAATTTCCTAATAGATATGGTGGTACAAGCCTCGCTCTTACATCTCTATACGTTCGACCTCGCACCATCTCCATGCATCCTGATCATCGCCCCCACCCCTTCAGTTCTTGTTGCCCGCCTTGTCGACGTCAAACAGGGGGGCATGAACCCGAGCCCGCCCTCCTTGCGCTCCTGCACGTCGCGATGCACGCCGACGGTACCGTCCGCACGGCGGCTGCGCACGTGGGCCCTCAGCATCTCGAGGACCTCGCTGCCCTGCCACCGCGCGGGACGGGGCGGTACTGCGCCTTGAAGGTGCCGATGGTGTTGGCCCACTCCCCGGCGCGCTGCGGCTGCGTGCGGACGTCCTCGGCGGGCTTGGCCGGCGCGGCACGGCCAGAGTCGATGGTTGCGGCGGCGCCGTCGCCGACGGGGCGGTAGGACTCGGAGCCCTTGGTGGTCGCCGAGGCGAGGGTGTCCGTCTCTGGCTTCTGCGTCGGGGCCGAGTTGGAGGGGGCCTCCTCTTGCGTCGCCCAGTAGTAAATGTCCCAGTCGTTCTCGTCGAGGAACAGGTCGTACTGCTGCATCTGGGCCTTTGTCATGTGCGGGAGGTGCTCGTTGGCAAAGGTCGACATGAGGAGGTCGGATTCGAGGGTGCCGCGCTTACGGGACTGGTCTGTCGCACACAAGGTGGGGTTCCGTCAGTCGCCTCTTCTCCCTCTGAGTCTTTTGCCGGAATAGCATTCTCGGGGGGATGGGGGAGACCAGATGGCCGAGAGAACTTACAGAGCAGACGGGCGCGCATGGTCCGCTCGTCCTCGCCCACGCGCCGCAGCGGCTCGACGCGGAACTTGATGCCCTCGAACTCGCCGACGCCCAGCTCGTTGTTGACGGCGGGCTCGGTGTAGATGGGCGGCTTGTCGGCGAAGCACCTCCGGACGACGAGGGGTGCGGCCTGGGCCGGCGGAGCGACTCGGAGGCGGCGAGCCGGGCGGAGGGCGCGGGCTAATGTCGACATTTTTCGCTGTAGCGTGTCTGTGGTGATTCGGTTTCCCTTTGGTTTCTCTTTCGTTACCGTACTACGTGGTCCGAGACGTTGCCGTATGGGGTGTTGAGAGAGACGAAGAATTGTATGAGTAATTGGAAGATTTGATAGGGCGAAGTGGTGGTTCCTGTTACCGAGGTAGACGATAACTGGTGAAGTTCGCCATCGATAAAGAGGACCCTGGGATCTCGAAGCAGCTTGGGCCGTGTAAGTACGTACCGTGTTCGCGATTCCGACACTGTATGACGGTTCGATCTCGACGCACACGCGGAGGCTGGCTTGAATCGTGCAATTGATAATCAAAGCCTTACGTGATCTCTTCCCCGAGGCGGATCGCGTCTGAGCCTACGAAGCGCCTACCGAAGTTGTGGAGAAACTTAGGGTGGCAGTAGTTAGGCTGAAAGCTTGGTTGCACTGCATGCCTCCCTACCTCTGCCCCTCTCAGGTGTATCTCGTGTAAACGAGGCCCCCGGCCAAATCGCTTTGGAGAACAAATTTTGTCACCATGACCATACGCATTCAGCAATTGTTGAGGTTTAGTATCCGTTCACTTTATATTCAATTACCTAGTGTGATGATCGTAGGCCAGCAGGGGTTGTTGTCCGAATGAGTCCCGCCAGATGGTGGCAGTCAGGCTTGTGGCGAGTTCAACATCCGAGATACACACAGGAATGATGATATTTCCTGCCTACGGGCAAAAGACAATGTGGGTATTGGGTAACTGAAAACTCCCTTCGAGATGCAATCTGTCTTCACATCTTCCCTAGAAACCCCTTCGGCGCCAATCCATGCCTTGCATCAAGCGAAAAAAAATAAAGAATCCCGAAGAGACAAGAGTGTGCTTGTTTGCCAGCCCGATCCGTTCCCAAAAAAAGACTTCGCGAGTCCTGAGGAAACCCAACAAGAGCGAAAACCAAGAAAACGATTGTTAACCCTCCCAACCGCACACTCTCATACCAGTCATTATCTTCATCAAAAGGAGAGGGCGTTGCGCAGATCTTGAGCGGGAAAAAAAAGGGGGGATGCTCATGTGTACATTATTCTTTACTCCCCGCCCTCTGGCAATATCCTACCTAGGCTGCGGAGCACCTCCATAACGGGCATCTCTTTTGTGCCCGCATTGGCCTTTTCCTTCGTCTCTCGCTCCTTGAGCCGTGCGGCGCTGAGCGAGAGCACCTTATCCGCCTCTCGGCCTGCCGTGTCGACTCGTTGCAAGAGCTTGTGTATGCCGTCTGCGAGCTGGTCCACCTTAAACTCCAGCGTTGACTGCGTGTTTTGCAGGCGGGAGAGCGTCTTGGCGCGTAGGTTATCGAAGGAGGACGCCGGGTTGGTGAGCCAGCTCAGCATTTCTGCTTCTTTCGGATCAAGTACTGATGCATCTGCCATTGCTGTTTGTGCTGTATCTGGTTCGGGAAATAACGGTGGGACTTCTGTGCGTGATTTCTTCAGCGCCAGCCACTTCTTCTTTTCTTCTTTCAGTCTGTGTCTCGTTAGTATGGAGCCCCTGCGAGTTACTGAATATGGCTCCACCATACCTCTTGACTTTCTGTTCTAGTTGCTCAATCTTCTGTTGGTGCTCGATGTTGCGTGGGTTTGGTTTGTATACCACGGGCCGCTTTGGCCCCTCTTCTCGACTGAACCAGTCTGAAAATTCTGACTTCGTCGAAAAGTCTTTCAGTAGTTGCTCCTGGATGTAGCGTGCTGTACCAAATTAGCGGCTGAAGGGTTTTACAGAATTCATGCCGAAACTTACCACCCAGCACTGTATTAGAATCCGTTTGCCCATGTGGTGGCTTTTCCAGCAGTGCTCGTTCGCCGCACCAGGTTAACAGCTGCTTCATCCGCCTCGGTTCCATGAGGCCTTCAGACTCGATATGCTTGTAGAATTCCGCGGTTTCGACCTCCCGATGCGGAATTGCGTTGTGCCCGCTCTCAATCAGAGAGCTTGCTCTCCTGCCACGCATACCCGTACTGCTCCGCCTATTACCGCCTCCCTTTTTCCGCATCTCCTTGTTGCGATTGATAACAGGCGTATCGCTGACAGGGAGAGTTATTTTCGCCGACTCGACTGGCCCTTCCATGACGCAAGGCGTCAGTCGCCTCTCTACCTCCATTGGTGTCGCGGTTTCCTCATCATTGTGATCTTCTTCCGGTACTGGCGCTGGTCTGCTGACCGGCTTTTCCTTATCCGCCTTCTCGGCCTTTCCCGTCGAGTTGCGCGTGCTTCGGCGCGTCGTCCGCTTCGGCGCAATCAATTCTGGCTCATCCTCCTCTACCGGTTGCAGACTCGCTGTTCGTCGCGTTCGTGGTTTCGATGAAGTCGCCGCTCTTGGTGCAGTTACTGATGATGTTGGCTCGGGTGCCTTCGCAGCCGCTGAAGCGCGTCCCTTCGCGGGCCTTCCTCTTCCCGACTTCTTCGCGGCCACCGGTGCGGGCTCCGGTTCTGGTTCGGGCTCTGGCTCGGAATCTGCGTTCTTGACTCGCTTCGATTTCGAGCCGCGCGTGAAGTGAAAGTCGCCATCTTGCTCGTCATATACCGACGTTGCTGCGCGCATCGTTAGCATCCCCGCTTCATGCCCACGCTCCTCGAACTTACCCGCCAGGCGCTTGCTTTTCCTTCGTTCAGGCTGCTCGTTGCTCATGCTAATGACTTGCAGCGGATGACGGGTTCGAATGACGGTCGTCATGGATGGCGCGTCACAGAGAGCATGTGGTCGAGACGTAGAAGCCGGCGCTGAGAAATGGGGAAACGTCAAGTCGCGCTCCGAAACAACGAAATCGCGTCAATCGGCGCGCAATGGACGTACGGGCAGCAGAAAACTCGGTGCTGTCGTGGTAAATGGGAAATCGCTGGGCATTCGGTCGGCGGGGTCTTGTCGTGGGTGTCGCGTTGATCTGCTGGGGTAGTTGGCGGCGCGAAACTGGTGAGGTGCAGCTTCTACGATGTTGTTTACATGAGGGTCGATTTACCCGAGAGGTAACGCTAAGCCACTTTGGGAAATCTCCATCAGCCACTCATAATCCCGGAACCACGACCGCCTCACTGACATCACCTTATGGCTCTCGGAAGGTTAATGCAATGTCATGAAAATGCTCAAATCACACAAAGTTCTACAAGACTAGATCCGGTAACGTGCAAGCCCTTGCGTGATGCTATCTAAACACCTACTTCTCTACTTAAGACGATAATTATGAGCAGCAAATATAAGCTTCTTCTGCAGGCAAATACAGGCAAGCGTATTATGTGAAGTATTTGATTTCAAGGCATTGCCAGTCATGCAGCTATTGTTACCATTGCTACGTTCAAAACAAAAGTCAAATCAGCCAAACCGGCGGAAGACGGCGTATTTCCGGCTCCCACCCCTCGACGCCTCCCGCATTTCAGTAAACAACTGCCAAACCGTAAACTCCTTTTGATGTATATGCCTTGCATCCCACACCTTTCAATGAAGGGTGAATGCAATACCGGCAAGCCAAGCCAATGACGCCCGCCGACCTTCCTCCAGCCCGAGGAGGACTGCTCCCGTTACTGTACAGCCCAACCTCAACTAGCCCCATGAGCAAGTACGAGAAGCAATGTGATGATGGAGCAGGTGTGTCGTATAAAAAATGATACAGTTGAACCGCAAGTCAAGGCCGAGCCAGGAAAGAAACAGCGTAAAATCGTCATCTCGGCGTTGGCTGAGCACAAGCTAAGCGCGGTAATCGCTGCTAGTTGCTCATGGGTAGGACGAGGTCTCAACTTCCTCGATCTCCTCGGGGTTAAAAGATGTAACCATACGACGCTTCGTAGCTTTATGAAAAGCGCCGCTGCACACCCTGTCCTGCCGCAAGCACCTGCTGGTTCGGAATAGGAGCGGCCATGCCGTACGGGTTCATCTGTGGGTTGAAGGGTTCCATCGCCTGTTGCATAAAAGCACCGTGAAGGCCCTGTTGCTGCGTGACAGGACAGTCCTTGTGGGCGAGGAGTAATGTCTTGAGGTTAACAACCTCCTCCCTCAACTGCGTAATCTGAGCTGTGAGAGCATCATTCTCACTACTGAACAGCTCAACCTTTGACTGGAGATTAGCCAGCCATTGCTTCTTACGCTGTCGACATTTCAGGGCAGCAACTCTGTTTGATGTGGTTAGTGATGTATAGTGACATGATGGCAATGGTCTTGTAGCTCACCTGTTACGCTCCAAAAAGTTCTTGCGCTTCTCTTCATCTGTCATCTTGGACTTAGAACCGCCTTCTCCGTTCTCATGCTTCATATCATCGTCGTCGGAGTGGCTATCATCGCCGTTCATGTCGGGAGGGGGTGCGTTGTTCGGCTTGGACTTCTTGCTAGGGGGCCCTTGGCTGGGGGCTCCTCAGCCTTCCGACGACCGTTCGTCGAACCGCCTCCAGTAGAATTCCGCTTACCCTTACCCCTGGCTGAGGGGCGGGCCTGCTCACTCTCGTCTGACATGGCGCTTCCGCCTTCGCTAACACCTCGAACTGAAGATCCAGCGCCTACTGAGCCGGCGCCGTTCACGCTCATCTGAGGAGACGTATCGATACCCTGTGTGGGGGCAGGAGCGGAGTGTGACTGTGACTGAGACTGCGTTGTCGTCGCGTATGAGGGAGCCTGGGCGCCGTTTCTACCCTGGGCAAGCATAAATAGGCCGTTTGCCGCGTCGTTATCGTGCGGGTCGAATTGCTTTGCTTCGGTCTTCACAGCAGGTGCGCCGTTGGGAATATCCTGGGGTTGCGACGTAACGGGTGGCTGTTGCTGGTTCTGGTTTTGGTTCTGGTTCTGGGTTTCACGCTTCGCAGCAGCACTCAAAGCAGTGCGGTGGAAATCAATCGTGCTAGGTGTGGCACCGCCACTGGCGAGCTGGGCAAACAGTTGCTGAGAGTTGGGGCTCGGGGCAGGGAACATAGATCCGCTGCCACCTGGGGTCAAGCCAGTCCTCAGTGAAGACTCGTTCGGGGTCGGGAATCCGCCTCGAAGGTGATGCGTGTCGCTAAAGTAATCGCTCGTCGGACCCGACAACATGGCCGGGCTTAGAGGACCAGTTCGCAAAGAACCACCTCCCCAGTTGAACGGAGTTGCGCCGCTGCCGGGAAGCAGCGAAGAGGGCGAAGTCAGAGCAGCAACGGATGGCAACTTGGTACCACCGGGTGTCTCTGGCGCGCCTCCGCCGAAAGACTGCTCAAAGGGATTGGGCTCCAGACTGAGAGATCCAGCGGCTCCGCCGCCGAAGTAATCGGGAGTGTTTCCAGTGGCTTGTCCAGGTCGAGGAGGGGGACCGAGAGGTTTCGCGCCGTCAGCATCGGGCTTCAAGCTCGGGTCGGGTTGCTTCACTTCGGGGATGGAATCTGCAGAGCTATGAGCGAATGGACAGGGAAGAGGAGGGCAACGACGATGATGTCTTCGGTGAGAGAACGACAAAGTATCACGATGCAAAAGGGATCGAACGTACCTTGGCGTGGCGGAGTGGCATTGTTGGACTGTTTGGGTGACTTGGTATCACCCCTGGTAGAGGCAGCATTCGGTGAAGTCCCCATGATGACGACGATGATGTATTATACTAGGGGGAAAGAGGGTTGTTGACGTTTGTGGGGTGGGCGCCGAAGGCAAAAGGTGACGGTAGCAGGGTAGGGATGATGTATGGTGGTGGTGAAAAAAGCCAGATGAGGTCAGAGGAGGACAACACGCAGCGGGAGAGCTTAGAGGTCTGGGTGGAAGCGAAGAAGGGGAGAGGGAAACCCGATCCTGCTGCGCAACTTGGGAGAGACAGGCAAAGCAGCGACGGCAACGGCAAAGCAAGATTGGTTAGTCAGTCAGAGGCAGCAGCTACGCTATTGCAGCGCTCCTCTGAATTGGAAGCGGCACGGGAATGGAGAAACTTTCGAAGATCGACGACGTGGTGAGGAGAAAAAGTTGTCTCGCTGTGGCCGCAGCAGAATAGACGTATTGCGTAGTTGTGGCCTCTCTGGATGCGTACCCGGGGACGTGCTAAGATCGGGGGGGTGCAGAGCGAGTATCGAAAGTGAGAGTAGGTTGGGTGAAAAAAACGGCAGACGTCACAGGTCAAGTATGACGTTGCGCGGTGGTTGATTTTAAAAAATAAAAAAAAAGGGCGAGGGCGCACGAGAGAAAAGAAAATGGGTGGGCAGCGGCGCACACTCTGACACCAGGACGCCCACGTCCATGTCCATGTCCATGTCCATCCACGCCCATCCTTTTCCAATAACGCCCCCGTCCTGGTCCAGTCTCGTCAACTTGTTCCTGTGCTATTGCGCTTCTGCTGCTTCCTGCTTTCTGCTCCTTCCCCGTTCTGCGAGAAACGCTGGGATATATGTGGGTCAGTCTTACGCACTGTACGGCAACCGACCCCGGTCACTCAAGAACGGCTTACGAATGGGGTATAGGCTTCCCCACACACCTACCCATCGTACCTCTACGGAACGACGACTACGTATCGCTCCTACATTGGTATCTTCGCAAACGCCGTCCAGTCTAGTCCAGTCCAGCCTCGCCTTGGATGTGTTTGACTGCCTCTCCGTCAAGGCTTTTTGGTTCTCTCTCCGACCAGGTCACGTTGCCCACACACTTTCACGCGTAAACCCCCATGTGCTCCTTTTCCCCATATGCCAACGTCCTGGGCCCAACTCCGTCCACTGCCCTGGCATCAGCGAAGGGTAAGACGTAGGTACACCATCATCAAGCTCCGTCTCATCTCGTTGCTTCAAGCGAAGGACGGTAAGCAGTCTGCCGAAGGCGCGCACCATCTCGTTCAGTCAGGCTTTCTTGCCCCCATCTACGCCTACCTCACCTGTGCGAATTCGCCTCCCGCCTTTCGCCTTATCTTGATTTATCAGCTGAGAGAAACTGTCCAGACCGTTACGTTGTAATGCCTCGGGCCCATCGCTACCCTGGGGGTCTAGACGTCTTGGATCGGCCGTGGCAGATGATGAGTTTTGCTCTTCGCGCGCTCGGCAGCTTCTATGCCCCCTTCCACAGTGCTTCTCTCCCTCCTCACGCAACCCATTTGTCGCAGTCCAACATGTCCGCAACACTGTACAGAACTAGAACACGAACCAGACGGGTGCCTGCTAGGAGCATATCGACCGATGCCCAGTGTCACACTGTACGCGTGCTGACCACTCCCAGCCATTCAGCCATGGCCCAAACAAGGTGGAAGCAGCCGCTGTGTGGTCAGGAATGTGAAGATGCAAGTCCAGGGGGTCCGTACACCCCCCCGTTATGCACCACACAGCCAGTGTCTGTAGCCAACGTTTTCTACTGTGGCTGCACGTTCCCCATCCGGCGGCCCCACCCCTCAAAGACTCCCCAACCCCTGCATTGATTGCATCACTTTCCTTCCTGTCGCAATCATCGCAACTCGCCCGCCGGCTTTTTTCTCATTTTGGCGTTTTGCCCTCTTTTACCCTTTTCCTTCTGCTTTCCCGGTGCGGAGGCAGACGGCTGGCCTGACCGGAATCCACTGTGCCTACTCCTTCATAATCGCCCGCCGAGCCGCACTTGTAGCTCTCGCATTCATACAAACATCCAGTCTCGCCCACTCGCTGGTGGGAATCTCCAACCCATCACATCAGAGCTACGACTTCTTCGACCCAGCACTTCGCACCGCCCTGCCTTGTCTCTCGCAAGTTCTAGACCAGCCAGCGCCATCGAACCACCCGCACCGTGTGCCGTGCCAGGTGTCTAACCATGCGGCCGTCAGGTCGCCCGTAGGAATCTGGCCCTCGACCAAACGTTACGGTGAAGTGATCGACACTTTTGTTCCTCCTTCGGGATAAGGCTTCCCCTCCTCCATTACAATCTGGATTCCCAGCCGTGCAACAACTGTACGAATGTTAACCATCCAGGCTCGACCGCATCCGACAAGACACGCGAAACCAGATCGTGTCAGACTATCTCGCTCCATCTTTAGACCACCATACCTTCGACGGCAGCCGCTCACCGTCGATTTCTAAGCCGCACCTCCTCGACCCAGTTGGCCGACGACAGCGAGCGTGGGTGGGCCGGCATGGAGGGATTCAACGCGACTGACAATCGGAGTGGCAAATTACAGTCGTCATCCACCAATGAGGTGCTGCGTAGCGCTGCGGATTGGCCAGGGAGGGCCCGGCACCTAGTCCCTGCCCTCCGACTGGCGACTATGAATGATTCCAACAAATTGCGTCACAACACTAGCACACGTCGGGCCACGTCCATCGAATCCGTTCCGAGGCCCAGACAGAGACAGAAACGCAGACGGGAACGACGATGCCGTTTCCCCTTCTCGCACCCTTTGGCAAGCGACCCGCCGACTGGTATTCGCTGGACCTTTGGCAGCGTTGTTTACTGATGCCCATTCAGTGACAACGTTCCTCTAACCGAGACCTGTACTGACCAGTTGAAGGCGGCAGGCTTGTCACAGCAGTTGTTGGGTTCCTCTCCTTCCAGACTCCCATTACGTCACGGTCTTGCAAAAAACAGTCTGTTTTAGGCTTGAGACGAGGACGACTGATAAAGTTCTTGAAGGGGTTCCCAATTGCGCGCGCTCAAGGGCCACCACGTCTTTAGCCAATCCCTCCCAGAGGCACGCACTGTCCTAGTGCTTTTCAGCTTTGTGTGTTGCATCGGTGGCGTCATTGGAGATGACGTAGCTGTATATCGTTGAACTATCGGCGAATGGGATATCTTTGTCACCCCATAAGCCCAGAGAGTCCAACGCTGCCGCCCACACTTGTCGCCCGGCACGTTCGGCGACGCATCTCGCAAGGTGTGGTAGGGCAACGCGAATCCAAACAGTGGACAAACCCAAAAGTTGACGGTCTCCTCGCCTGCGTCCCAGGACTGACTTCCTCGACGGTGGGCTGCGATCTTAACAGGACCCAGTCCATAACGGCAACCGACAGCAAATATTCGACACTCAGCGTCCTCCGGACCTCTGAAAGCCCAACAATGGAGGACCCACAGGTCCGCTTCGAGACGACCGCTTGCTCCCACTCCCACGCATTCCAGGCGTGGTGTGCTTGGTTGGGGTGTTCTGCGTTTCGCGAATTAACAATAGCGGTCCCAGGCTGAGGAAACGGTACGTATCTCCGGAGGAGAAGGACCTTGTCGGCAAGTCAGTTACCAAATTATGACGCACTAGACCCGGAGTATAATCCCTGCGGCCTGCAGCCTCTGCTCCTCTATTCCCGCACCACTGGGGCACACGCACTGTGCTCAAACTTTGCATTTTGCATCGCGTCGCGACGCACTGTACGGCCGTCTGGCCGTCCCATCTCAACCGTACACCCCCGTCGGCGCGTTACAGCGACTTGGCCTATTCACTTTTTTTTACGGACTCGAGTTGGGACAAACAATCGGTTTTCCAAGCCTCAGCAGAGACACTGATGGGACAATGACGAAGAAATGCTGATTATTAAGTGAAAGTGACGGCACGTCTGATAAGCACTTCATCCAAAGCTCTGACTCGGCACGCTGATTGTCGTCGATTTACCTGCTTGAGGATCGATTTCGATCTTGCTGACCAAGAATGTCAGATGGGAATTCGCATCCCGAAGCACGTCCATGTCACGCGTTTTGCAAGAAACACGCTGAATAACTGGAGGAGAATTTTGGCCTCTCCAGCTTTGGCCTATCGTTCTGTCTAGCTAGCGTATCGTCTCCACTGCCCATTCCCTCGGGTCGACGCCACGAGCGTCTGGTTAAGCCTCAACTCACGCCGGTTCCCTGGCGGAGTATCTCGTCCGATCGTCTTCAGCTCAGCATCGTCGATGGGCCCAGTCGCGACCAATCCTCCCGGCATCGACGCATTTCCTGTGCCTGTGCATCCTCTGATCCGATCGACTCTATTGCTTCCCTACGCACACCACTGAGCTCCAACCCTAGTTATGCTTATCGCAGGTGGCTAGCCCCATCGATCTGGCTCATACTGTAGCATCCTACAGCACACCATCTCCTTCAACGGCGGTCCTAGTACCCAGATTGAGTAGGGCGCGAGGGAGACCATACCGGTCCATGGTTGACGATACCCAGAAGGTTGTTCCATGTTACTACTCTTGGACTTACATCCTATTCGATAGCGGAAGGTGCTGAAGCCGGAAGCAGGAGCTGTCATCCACATCTCGTTTGTGGTACGGATGATCTCCTCCACACTACGCTATCAATTCGGGTTTCAACTACTTGACCCATTGCTTGCCAGCATCATATACGTTGTGCATCAGTATGTTATGCCTTCGGCAATAAGTAGTCAACGGTTGAAACCCGGCTACTCGGCTTACAGTGTACGACGAAGTATTAAATCTGAAAACAGCTTTTCGTTTAGTAGACACGATGGGGAAACTGTACAATCGTATCGGACCATTCACAAACTGCGGCATATCTCATGAAGATCCCTCGCAACGTGTCGCCGGTTGCGTTCCGAGAAGTCTTGTGCGACGTAGACGATCACATTCCTAGCCCTCTATCCCAGCTCAGATGGGCTCTAAATTCTCGATGGGCAGTTCCCGATCATCTTCCATGGTATTTTCACGTGTCCTGGCTGAGGGGTCCCTATGGCACGTTGTGACACCGAGCCCGGTGAGTGAAGAATCTCCCCGTCTTTCGTCCCATTCCAGAGGTTTGGGAAGAAACCGCGTGATGGCCACTGCGCTTTTAGCAAGGCCTCCATCATTCCGCAAAGGCCAGCCGTGGGCTTCTACAGCTTGGCGGAACTTCTGCGTTCCTTAAACTTGTCCAGCTTCTCTACTCGGAAGCCGTGTCTCGGCGCATGCACTCTTGCCGGCCCTTTGTGTCCCTGAACCCCAATCACCACCTCGTCCCCGTTAAGACTCACGAGCTTCCCGGTGTCCTTGTGCGAGGCGCCCGTGTCGGCGGGCCAGAGGATGACCTCGTCGCCCGCTTCAAGCCCCTCGGCGGCGACAAGCGCGTCATTGCTGTCGATCCAGCCCTCGGCCTCGCTGTACGGCGACGAGGCGACGATGTCTGCCGCCTCGTCCCCGGACACCGCCGCGACCTTTGGCGCCACCTTCTTTGCCGCTGACGCGGCTTTCTGAAACCGCTCGATCCAGGCAAACACCTTTGGGAACCTCTCTGCCGAGATTTGTTCCTTCGGCAGCGCGCCGGGGATGTTCGCAAGCCAGTGCGGCAGCCACACGGCCTCGATGTCCGCCAGCCCGGGCCCGTCCGTGTTAAGGACCCAGTCGCGCCCGTCGGCGAGGAGCGTCGTCTCGAGCAGCTCCATCATGCGGCGGATCTCGTGGATGGCCATCGGCCGCGCTCGTTGCATCGTCTCCACGGTGAGCTTGCGGCCGGAGAAGCCCTCGCGGTCCTTGAACCAGGTGCGTTTGGGGTCCTGGAGCATCGGCAGGTTCGCGGGAAGCATGCTGGTGGCATTGGAGAAGACGCCGCCGTCGATGACGAAGGCCTCGAGGAGGCGCTCCACGGCGACGTGCTCCGGGCCGGCGGCGCCGAGGCGTGGGCGCGAAGGGTAGAGCTGCTCGAGCTTGCGGAGCATGAGGCGCGTGTCGTAGTAGATGTCGCGGCCTATGGTGAGGATCGGGATGCGGCGGTGGACGATGCCCAGCTTCTCGACGTCTGGGCGGGGGAGGACGGGCGGTTGCATCTGACATGTCGTGTGAGCGCACAGCTCGGGAGTGACCAAGACAGAGCAGTGGACCTACGCATTGGACATACGGGATGCCCCTGAGAGCCAGGTACCACACGATCCGCCTCGCGTACGGCGACGCGGAGTAGTGGTATAGCACGATCTTCTTGTCCTCGTCGGATGAGGCCATTGTGGACTGATTCACCTGATGTCGCGGCTGTGGTGAGATGTGGTGAGATGTGGTGAGATGCGATTGTGAAAACACGACAGCACGGAGCTGAGCCTGGGCGGTGATAATAGGTAAATTCCCCGATTTATCGAATCGACGTGACTCGTGTGCAGCGGGCTGATGAACCGTGATCGACGCGCTTGCAAAAGTTCGGTTCGAAAGGGGCACGCGGCACTTGGAGGTTTAAATGACGGGAGGTGAAGGCGGGAGCCGGGATGAGGTCAGAGATGCCGAGGCACGACACAGCCGACATTTGAGCTAGAGCCGGCCGATGCGGGGGAGGGACTGGAGCTCTGGGGACCGTGGAGCGGCCAATAGCATGGCTCTGTGGGGGTGGTTCACCATGGTGAGCTGGCCAATTGGGTGTTATACTTCCGACCTCGTCGATGACTCGAGCATGTGTGTCCCTGGAACCCGGGGTGGGAAGCGCTTGGAAGAGAGAAGCGAATGAAACACTTGGAGCGCTGGTACATATGACAGCGGCCATTCGATGGCCAGCCAACGACCAAGTCGATAGGGGACACTGAAACAAAGAGTTGTAAAGAGCATACCATATTCCATGTTTCAAGTGCACGGCGTTCTCTAATTAATCCGAAGTCGACGTGTTCCTACAGCTGAATCACCAAACCCGAGTTGGGGCCTAGATTGTGTACCGAGGAAGGAGATATTAGACCGACGGATGTAGGGGGGATTTGAGCTTCACACGGACATGTGTACGGCCACCCAACTGGAAATGCATCACCACCGGCCAAACCCAAGCTTCCAGCCCACCCTTGGACCGTTGTAGACGCATGTGCACTCACGTGTCTTGATTGCTGGATCCTATGGCCGCCTTTTCCAATCATGGCGGATTGTCGTGTCAGTCGAGTATACCAATGGTTCAACCTGGGTCTCCGCTGCAATGTGTGTTCCTCTACTTCCTTAACAACCAAATAATAATGGATGTGTCGAAGACGAGCAATCTATAACATCTACTGAACTGACGACTCAAGAATGTCCATAAAGTCCTTACTGAGGCTATTCCTTGCACGCCCGCTTGTTTCGATCATGGAAACAGCACGCCCATCACCTGGCTACATGACTATAAAGACACCATGGTGTTCGATTCTACTCCTTATGGTGGGCCCTGATCCAGTAGTTTGATTGAGCGTGGATACCGCAATTGAAAGACTCCCAGGGGTTCAGGGGATCGCAGACGGTCAAGTCGTATCGTCGAAGTAGCTATCGAGACTCGCATCAGCACCATAGCCCACCCATCTAGAGCGATCTCGGGACAACAAGATGAACCGCGCAATAACTTACCTCGAAGAAGACCTTGTTCAGCTCAATCAGCGCCACGGGCCGCCCGAGACACTGGTACTTCCCATAGCTGAACGCCAAGTCGATTGTCGACTCCATCTCACGCAGCTTCTCTGTCGGCGTCGTACCGCCCTGCTCCTCGGCCAGCCAGCGCTCCGGTCGAAACTCCTGCGCGTCGTTGCCCCAGACGTCCTCCCGGCGGAACATGGACCAAACGGACCAGCCGATACGGGTCCCGCCAGGGATGAACTGCCCCTTCCACGTGTCCCCGGCCGCCGGTGCCTCTTTCGCCATGATCCCTGCTACGGGCGGGAATATGCGGAGCCCCTCCTTGATGACGGCTTGCAAGTAAGGCAGGTTGCGGGCCTCTGCGTTGGCGATCATGGGCGGTGGGTCGAAGATGCGGCCGAGGATATCTCAGCAAGGAGTCTAGCATGGACGCGCGGGTTGGTGGTTACGAAGAGAGTGGTGGCGCGGATCGCGGTTGCTACGGTGTCGGAGCCGGCGACGCTAGAATGAAGGTAAGTCGGGCATCCTCGCTTGGACACTAGGAGAAGCGGTAGCCTTACATCTGGAGGAGAATCTCGGATTCGGCTTCCTCTTGTGTTAAGCCGTGCGCAACAAATGAACCCAACATGTCCCTCTGGACCTTCTTATCAGGCCCGAAGCGTTCAGCAGCAACCTGCTTGGCAATCCTGAATTCAAGCGTCAGCCGAAAAGCCCTCCTCAGTACTAGACTGCACCAAGGTCAACAAAAAGCATCTCACCCCATCACCTTCCCAAACCCCAGCGGGTCCTTCTCCGACGGTAGCAGTGACCTGAATAGGGGCGACGCGAACAGGCCAATAATCCAAGGGAACACAGTTGTCACCATAAACATTGGCAGACTGTCCTCCGTCGTCTTGATGTACTCGTACACATCTGAGTCGGTTTCCAAGAAGCGGAACGGCCTGCCAAAAGCAAGGTCCGAGATGACGTCCAAGGTGAAAAACTGTGCCTTGCGGCCAAAGTCGAAGGGCTTGCCCCCATCAATGTAGCCGTCAATGAGTTTGAAAAGCCGTAGCAAGTTGTCGTCGATCTTTTGTTCGAGATTTGCTACTTCACGGCCAGAGTACTACGTGGTGTCAGACGCGTTGTGTATGTTGAGCAAGGTGTGAGACGACATGGGCGAGTAGTGGAAGTAGCCGTGACTTACGCCAGCCGCCATTTTAGACCGTAACTTGAAGTGTTCGTTCTCATCCCTCCACGACAAGACGTTGTTCTTGGCCGGGTTGAAGCGCATGCCATCGTACCAGTCCGAACGGAGGTATTCGCTCCGCACGCCGAGCATGCGCTTCATGAGCTCCGGGTCGTCGTTGAGGAGGTCATTGGGGCCGATGCGCGCGAGAGATCCTACTTGCGTCTCAAAATGAGCAGCTGTTCGCTGTGACGCATATCAGGACAAGGTAGCAAGGCGAAAGTGCCTTATCATGAACCAACCGTATTTCTGACTGACGTGGTAGAAGTCAAGGTCGCCACGGCGCCCGATCACGGCCCGGAGAAGCCACAATCTCGATACGGCCGCCAGTGGCGGGCCGTTGAAGTGTCGAAGCCTCCGGTATTGTCTCACTGTTACGATTAGCCGGTACAGAAGGAGCATCAGAGACAAGAGAGTGGCGACGGCCCGGACGGGGTGCCTGTCCCATTGGCCGCGAAGAGCTTGGACGAGATCGGACGGTTCAGCCATTGCCTGGTTCTGTTTTTGACGGATTCAGATACGACGATAATGATGCCGCAGACAGTTCGTGTTTGAGGGATCGACTGCGGTGCGCGACTCGTGGGCCGACGGGTTGGGAACGTGTAGATGACGGCAAGCCACGGATGCTTTGGAGACAGCGGATTGCATGTATTCTCACTGGACGCGGGGCAACAGAAACCCTGGTTGGGAACCCATAACCACCTTCCTGTTCTGCAAAGCACTCGGCAAACATATTCTAAGAGAGACATGTACCCAAATCTTGCAGAAATGTTGAACGAGGTGGAAGAAATGAGTGGTCAGAACAGGCTGGTCCAAAAATTGGCAAACCGTTCTCGTGAAGATGCATATCCTGTCCAACTCTACTGTGTTTCCAGTCCAATTACACGACGGCGACTTGTCCATCTGCAGCTACGTTGCCAGTCTAGGCTTACTACTGCGCCGATAGTGTCTAGTCTCGATTGATCCCTGCCATTTGGATGGGTCCTTGGTATCTACCACCCAATTCCCCTTTCTCTCGAATCGCAAGTTTGAGCACGCACGGTAAGCATGTTGGTTTCAGAGGGTGGCGTGCGATGGTGCAATGTTAAGACAGATCGCCAGAGCCAAGCCTGTGGGAGTCGTTTCTGCGGGGATCCTGTTCGGTTACCGAAAGCAACCGCTTCCGAGCCGTTGAGAAGATGCCCAAGTCCCCGCAATCAGGCACAAGAATCTCTCATGTCGAGACAGACGAGATCTGACACGCCACATTCACATGGCTGGATGTAATTCATCCGAAAGCAATCTCGAGCAATTTTGGGTCCATTTGAGGGCCGTTTTCCGTTACGCCGTCTGAGATAGAGCTTCCACTCATCCGTCGTAATAGGACCGGTTTGGGGGAACCGATCGACAAGTTAATCTTGCCGAGTAGATCGTGTGCTTTATGGAGTCGCTCACGCACCTAGCCAAGACATGGAACTGATGTTGGTGGTTCCGTTTCCCCTTTCCATTCAAAAGTCTACTTTATGGGTTCTCGAGTCTCAGGATGTCTGTCCGAAAGCACGTTGTTGATCGGACGCTTGCACGGCCGACTGCGCTACCGGCAATGGCCCTCAGTGCCCCACCTCACGGCCGGGCTAAACAGGCTGCGCGGCGCCGGCGCCGGTGGTCGGACTTTTGCGAAGACATTTGGGCACGACAAGTCAACGGTGTTCCACCTGGATACGAAATATGACAGTGGGCAATGTCTCCCAGAAGTGTGTTGCAGAGATGTAGCTGCTAGATGTGTTCATCCGGTCTTACTATCGAAGAGGAAGGGCTCGCCGGACAACAGGGACCTCGGTCTAGGCGCCTCAAAAGAGCAGAACTAGAGCCGATGGTGCAGATTCAACGTCAGCATCTATACATTGGAGCGACCCACAGATACTCATTGACGGTCTCATCATGCCTGGGCGCTGCGGTGTGAGGCCAAGTTCGGGGCTCAAAAGATGTCTTGCCAGTAAGCAAACGCCCGGGATCACACCAGTGGTTACGGGTTATCCAACGAAACCGGCCCCGCCAACCCATACCATCTCGTCCCAACTCTGACTGCAGCTGGTGTTTGCATCTCTTCCTACTTCCCCGGAACCTTGTGCACGCATGTCAATGTCAACGCCAACGAATCGGGATTCCGGGACAAGGACCGGCCACCTCACTATCGTCCAATGTTTCCGAGTCGTTCCAGCCCCGACAGAAAACGGGACTACTCAGGTATGTAAGAAACCTATGGTTTAGAATAGGTCTACCCGCATGTAGTTGACTTCTCTCGCTGACGACCTCAACAACTTGCTCCATGGTCAGCACCGTCTGATCCGGGTGCAAGAAAGGACTTACTAACTTCTGGGTTGTTCTTTATAACCTCGAGTCTTGTTAGCAATGCATTGTTTCAGACCACATCAAACACAGGTGTAGCAACCTTGGCTCTCAACAACTTTCAAGGGCTGCATACACCTATTGTGGAACATATACACAAGACCCAAGACACACAAGGTCACTGCGAACATCTGGACGACATGGGACTTGGCATGGACATGGAGCGCTGAGCCGGAAGAGACCCTGAACGGCAGGATGATCTCTGGCAATGACCCATTAATTGTTTCTTGTCTGGAACGGCGAGGCGCTTCGGATTGGCAACCCATCTGCGCCCAGAATTTCCTTGGTGTCCGGAGTGCCGTCTTGGTTTTGTTTCAAGCCTTAGCCCGATGCCGCCACTTGGCCGGGACCTCTCTCAACCAGATGTTGGTACCCAAGCCAGAGTTAGAAGCGGAATCCAGGGTCTAAGCTGACATCCCCACAACATCACCAAGGCAAGGCAAAGTTCGTTGGTTTGCTAAGCTGTCGGTGGCTGTCGATCCCCAGGAAGAATAGCGTGCCGTGACGCAATCATGGCATGATACGAAGACCTGTGGGTGCATATCCGAGCTGTAAAACGGGATGGAATGAGGAGCCGGGGCGCGGCGTCATGTGCTGGGTGGAAACGCGGGGAACGAGAGTATGTAGCAGGTTCGTCAGCTCCCCGTAGCGGGCGGATTGAAATTTGCTTAACGGCGGGCAACAGGAAGCCACACCAATAAAACGGCGATGCATTTGTGCACACCGCCTTTGGAGATATGAGTCTGTTCTAAGGGTGGCCTGGAGGCGCCGGATGGCCACCGGGCCGCGACCACGGCAGACACGACATAGCCAGCCAGCCATTGAAAGTCGAAGGAGAACTGCACACCGCAACTCGGCCTGGCGATGGCGAACTCTTAGAGGTCGGGAGATCTGCAGCTAAGGCGGGAAGATACCACAGGAAGTGTGATGGGGCATATCGTGCTTGGAACGTCAATCCCACTTGCCCAAGCGTAGCGGAACCATAGGCCGAGGCCGGCAGGCTAAGTCAGGCCAGTCGCGCCCAAGCGCGTAAAACTCCCGGTAACACGGATACGCTGGAAGGCCACACCCTTGTCACACCAACTTGGGTTCCCCAGGGCGAAGAGAGGGGGTAGGAGAAAGAGTGTGGCCCAGCCGTGGCAGTTGGCATGGGGAGTGAAATGAAGCCTTGGGTGTTTGGTGGTTTCCTGTCCTGAAGAGGGCGGCGCTGTGACGCTAACGGCCTTGGTTTGCTCCGCGAAGAAAAGGGGATAATTCCGGTAGTCGAGTGTGTATGTGTTGAGCACAATGGAAAAGCTCCGAATGTGTTTAGAAACCCCGGACCGCCGAGGACAACGTGGCAGAAAGGTGTAAAGGTTCGCCGGGGCTTGGAGGGGCACAGGTCATAACGGAGGACGTAACACCACCAGGCGAAGGAGGCTATTTACGTCGTATGCATTGGTAGTGAAGCCATATACGAGGGGGGCTGCTTGGTTGCACGACGTGGACTTGGAAAAACACACCAGATTGTCCAGCATCGTTGACGAGGCCACTGGATATGTGTGAGTGGTGAGTACGCCACGTCTCGTATTTCCCTGATTTCCCATCCTCTTTCACTAGTCTCTCTGAGAGCTGGCTTGGGAGCAAGCATGCTTGGTAATGATGCCCCCTGTCCCACAGGACCAGTCGTTATTTTGGGCGGCACCAGAAGTGCCGTCACAGGGGCGGGAAGGGCAAGGTGGGTGTGTAGCACCGAGCGTCGTTCCCAGGCCTATGCCGCCTCGTGGCGGAAATGTGTGTGTGTGTGTTGTAGAGGAACAGCGTGCTCAGTCGTAAGTCCTGCCCGTCAATTAATTCTCCCCGGAATTTGGGGAATGCAGGAAGTTGGGGGTTCCTCACTTCTCCGCAAACTGTAAGATAACCCCACATTCCCCTTACGTAGGTACCTGGAAAGTGGAGTCTGACAAGGGAACGTCCCACCAAAAATAAATAAAAAAAGAAAAAGAAAAAAAAACCACCACCCTTCTTCTTCCTTACGGCATCCCGTCCTAATCAACAATAACCATTCATCACATCCGGACGGACGGACGAGCACCTCCACGCAAAGAGATGCCTCGATCCAGTACGACAATTTTCAATCTGAAAGAGACAATGCTGCTGTGTGGACGAGAGAGAATGTGTATGAATCGGGATTCACAACGCGCACCGACGTCGCTTCCAGGAATATTGACCGACACTCCGTGACTATTGGAGGATATCCTGTTCTGCTCCGTTACTTCTGCAATCAGACAGGGGTGGCTGAAACTAGCCTGTGCTACTCTGCCCGTTTGGGGACTTTGGGGGTTGAGCTTTGCATGCTTGCCCCAGAGATAAGGCCGCTGATCCTTCAGTTCCGTCTCATCATTGATCTTTGGCAATGGGGAGGAGAGGTAAAGGTTTTGGCACGCAGCTAAGCGGCGCGTCATGTAAGATGAGATGGAATGGTTTACTGCGAGATGCAGGCTGGAGCTTTTGATCGTGGCAAGCGAACCTCGGAGGGACAAAGTGACAAAGTGACAAAGCATCAACACCTGAGGCAGAAGGCTTACAAGGTTCCCGGACGATTCCTCGTCCCGGTGTGTTGAGAAAGAAAAGGAAAAAAGAAGGTACAAGTTCCGACTTCCGGCGGATGGGACGACCTTGGACAGACCAGATGGAGTCGAAGAGAGCCCTAAAGTTGCGCCTTCCTCTTCATCCAGTCAATCCGTTTGGCTCGCAAGTCCCCCAACGCAAGGTCCAGGCTGCCGTGGGACTATTTCGTACCCGCATAAGCAAGAGAATTCGGGGCTGCGAAAGAAAGAAAGAGGGGGAAAAAATAAACAAGGAACCGAAAAGGGAGGCACGCGACCACTGGGATGACCCAAGGCGAATGGGCGGTAAAGATGGCTTGGAAGATGCTGGCAAAGGAGTCATCGCTATATGCTGTGTTGCTGCTCTCCATGCCCTACCCCAACTCGCCGAGGCCCTTGCGGAATTCTTCTATTTCCCCGGCCTGATCGTCTCTTTATCTGAGGTGTGGTGCCGGCTGGTCCCATTACCCGCCTGCTACGTAGTGATGTTCGCCGTCTCCTGGGATCCAAGGTCGACAATGATCTCCAACCAAAACAACTGGGGACAGAGGTAGAGAGAGTTACGGCCTCCATTCCCGCAGAATACTTTGACTTCCATTGTTCCCCGTGTGCTGTATCGCCCAGGCAAAATTGGTCCCCATTCCCCCAACACTCATACCCCCTCTTACACCGAACACCCGAACGGTCAGCTCACCCGGCTCGCTCGCCTCTCAAAGGGATAATGCGACCACAATCTTAGTACCCTTGTAAGGGAATACCCACCCCAGCTGTCATGGAACATTCCTCTCCTTCCAGCGCCCACCCGTAAAAGCCGGGGGATCATCTTTGCAGACTGAGAGCTTGTTTGGGGCTAGCCAACAAAACAAATGGGCTGCGACACAACAGAAAAGACTGGACGCGGCATAGCATGTTGTTGCCTTTGGGCTAGCTGACATGCCTAAAGTCAAAAAAAGTAGGGGAGTAGAGGACAGATACATTTTTCAGTTTTTCATTGGGGATGCAACGTATCAACTCCGCAAGAGGGCCAAGTACCACGGGAGAGCGCTCGGCTGGCTGAATAGTGGTAAATAAAGCCCGGCCATTTCCACTGAGACAGTCATCTTGCGCATTCGTCCTGGCACAAGCCAGCCAGCTCCGCCCAGTCCAGACCCCATCGCCGCCCAAGTGCCTCTCCCATCTTAGACTTTGCCTTAGATTGCGACATTGCGCATCACAAGCCTCGCGTGCCAGCTCCGCAAATCAACCGGCCGTCTTGTATTCCGTACCTGTCTCCTTATCGAGCTTGTCCCGTCTCGTTCTGAGGCCACTCAAACATCCTGTTACACCCTCCCTCTCCTTCATACCTGTCTTGTAAGTCCCGTCATAAATTCCAAGTCAAGTCCACATCACTTCCCGGGGGGGACAAGGGCGTCCGGCTGTTTCTGATCCCTACAAGTTACATCCTCTCCTCTTTCCTCTCTGCCCCAGACTCTCTCGTCAGTGTCTTTGCTCATCTCCCTTCTTCGTTCCAACCCCTGATCTTTCCCCACGCTTCCGTTGAACTCACCCGGGCTACTGCAACCTTACCCGCGCATTTCGTCGATTCGCTCTGCCCATAGCCCACACTTTCGACCGCTCGGTTGGGTCCTTTTTTCTCCCAGGCATTCCACCACCCTTGCCGTGTTTGCGCACCGCCTTGACCAGCCCCGGGGTGTCTACGAGACCAGGAAGGAATTGTGAAATTTCTGTTACGGATCGCGCACAAATGCCCCCCCCGTCACACCCTTTTGCTCCTGGTCCTGCTCTTCTCTTTCCCTTTGCCACTGCTTCGGGCCTCCCAGTTTAAATATTCCGTCTTCTGCACTCTCACCCAGACCGGACACTTCCATCTCATCTACGCCTCCCATCCAAGACCAACACTCCGCTCTGCTGTCTCGGCACCACTTCCAGCCTCGCCAGCGCCTATCAGATAAGAACGTCCACCGCCGTCTTCATAAATCCCCGTCTCTTCCCCAGACTTACCCATCGGGCCCATTCTTCTCGGTAGGTGGATCCTGTTGATTATATACGCTATCATTGAGACGTTGTGTCCTGACACTACGCGGCAGCTCCTCATATTCCACCAGCACCACCACCACAATCACAACAACAACAACAACAAAACTATCAAGATGCCTGCTAGCCAGATCGCTTCGCCTTTGCCCATTCCTCCCCAGCGGAGGAACCTGCGTCTAATGACGGGCCAAGACCTCTACACCAGCCTCAACGCAACTCTCGCCTCGACTACCCACCGCCCGGTGACGCCCGTCCACATGATCCAAGAGAACGACTACAGTGTTCCCGCTCCCCCACCCCGAGCCCAGTCTCTTTCGCCGCGGAACACTGGCAGTCATCGATCCGTCGCTAGACCGTTTTGACCAAGTCTACGACCAAACAACACCCTGCACGCTGTTCGACACAGACGGGTGTCCTTCATGTACAATCAGCATATGGACTATCATCGGAGTAAAGGGCGAAATGGGTACGGAGAAAAAGTCATTCGAATCGCGAGCAGTGTTTACATCAAAAGCAGGGCAGGCAACAGGATGGGATTTTCTTCATGGTCTGCACATGGTATTGGCAGCAAAAAACTGGTGTTAGTCGGGAACGATGAGCATCTACGGATCGCTCATAATTGGGTGTTTGCATTTGTGCGTATCAAGGAAATTGTCTTCCGGACCATGAAATGACATTGATAACAAATACCTTTCCGCGACGTCGCCTGCATTTTATGTGATTCGATTGCGTGGTCCCAGGGATGGCGAATCGCCGAACGTGAACTGTTCGCCGCGAAAAGGGCCGTCCCATGTTTGGCCTAGGGTGGATCGAACAGCTTGATCCCCGTCGTGCTGACAAGACGTGAAGCGAGCATGGACATGTAAGCGAGCCCAAAAAAGTGACTTGGATGCGGTTGCCAAAATTGGATCGCAACATTGAATGTCGGATAGAAGAAACGCCAAGCCCCGACTTTTCCCCCTTCTTTCTGAGTGGTTCTATGTGCCTCTCCAGTGTCGCGCCTCCCACTCGTTGCCCAGGCCGTTGGGAAAAGGAAGGATGCTGCCGAGGTTGCCCCGTCGCGGGAGCACGGACCAACGATACCAGCGCACCCCACCCACTTAACGCGACTTTCCATCGTGAATTGCTATCCAAAACGCGTCAGTCGCGGTCGTGTGGTCCGCGACCCCCTAACCGGGCGCGTTGCTACCGTCGTTGCTCCATCATTTCCACTCCCCACTCCCCTGCCAATGTACAAAACCTCTTCGCACTTCCACACGACTTCCCACGGCTTCACACTACTCCTACTACAGCAATTAAGAATTTTGTCACGCTTGCCAATTAACCGTAATACACCCTACGCTTTCCAGCTTCACTCTGAACCTTTCTCGACCGGTCCTTCGCGTCTTATACCCGCCGAGACATTCAGCAGTTGCACATCTCGACGCAATGGCTCGTGCAGCTTCCCGTCGGCAGGTCAAGCCTGATCCCACAACGGCCGTCAACCCCATCAGCAAGTACGGTCGTGTCTCCAAGACACAGCCTGCCCCCGAGGACAACTCTGTGAAGAAGGTCTTCTTTATCGAACTGCCCAGCTCTCACCCAGCTGCGACCGCGGAAGTTAAGACACAGGTCAAGATCGAGCCTAGCCCCGAGAGGACCCTTCTTCCCCCTCCCACACCGACTTCCTCCAGGAAGCGCAAGGCGAGATCGATCGAAGACGATACCTCCGCGAAGCCAACCAGAAACAACGCCCCGTCACCCGAGATCCTGAAGCGTCAGCGACTCTGCAAGGATGAACCTGTTCCTGTGAAGGAGGAGTTCAAGCCTGCAACAACGACCCCGTCACCCAAGAGCACACCCTCTACTGTTGCCGACGCCCGTCGAAAGACACGCAAGCCGGACGTTATCTCCCAAGCAAAGACAGAGTGCCGCAAGGCCAACCAAAAGGTCAAGCGGTCGAGGAAGCACAACAAATCCACCGAGCCGGAAACCAAGAAGGCGCCAGCTAGGACGCAACTGCCAGCCGAGCTCCTTGAGCTTCTAGACCTCCAACGTGCGATTTTGAAGACCGTTTCCCTCCAGCTTGTGCACCAAAACAGCAACGCCCTCTCGACATCAGCAGCATCACACCTCATGTCGCCCGTACTTGGGGCAAGCGGAGGGTTACTGTCGATGACGTCCGGACATGTATTGCAATCCAAGATGCGAAACCTGCTGGCAGGGAAGACGAGTTCCTGGGCTCCCCCTTCATCGTGACCGACTACGGACGCGGCAAGCTCTGCCTCGAGATGGACCTGACTAAGAAGGCAAACCGCATCGATGAGGACCAGCTCTGCCGGCAGTTCGAGGAGAACCTGCACATCATGTGCGCCCAGCGAGCAACGGACGAGATGTCCGATCTTGATCTCTGCTTCGAGAACCTAACCTTTGACGACCTCCCCAAGTCCGACATTACCATCCGCCACACGACCATCTCTCAAAACCCTGTGTTCGCCAAAGGCCAGCGTGCCCTGAACGAGCTCAAGAATGGCATCATTGAGAAAAAGCAACAGAAGGAGGCTCAGATGATGGCCACAAAGGCCCCGGCACTCAACCCCGACGGTACCAAGATGAGCCTTCTCGACAGGTTGCGCGCCAAGGAGGAGGCCAATGCCCACATCCAGCAACCTACTGGCCCCGAGCTTGCGAGGAAGCGAGCGCTTGCGCGTATCGTTGACATCGCTGCCATTATCTCGATGCTCGTCTCTTCATCGAACTCGGCGGGCCAGCTGGTCATGTCTTTCACAATGGCGGTCCTGCAGCAGAAGCTGAAGGATTCCGTGCGGGTCCCAATGCCCATGGAAGAGGGTATCCAGACGGTGCGCATCCTCGCCAACGAGGTTGCGCCGGAGTGGTTGAGAGTGGCCAGCGTGGGTGGCAAGGAGCACGTCGTCATTCAGACGAGACGGAAGCCGTACGATGCGGAGCTCGCAGCGCGGGTTAGCAGACTTTCTGCATAAAGACGTGGATTTAATCATGGATGGATAGATGCATGGCATGGCATGGCATGGCGTGATTTTTTGCGTACGGAGTTTGGAAGATACCATGAAAGAAAAGAGGAGTCTGGGTACACCAGGCGTTTGGTTTGCTAGATGGGGAAGTCACTGGTTTGGACGCCCTCAATGCCGCGAATCTCATCCACATAGAAAGAAACTGCGGAATGCAGGTAATGAAATGCGTATAATTGTCAGCTTTGCAGTGCCAACTCATCTATTGTGCTGTAAAACGTCTAGGAACCGTAACCTTCGTAAAAGAGCCAGCCTCTCAAGGCATTCTCAAGCTTTGACTCTTCTCGGTCTTGTTCGTGTGTGCTATGCAACCAGCCGGGTCATAAAACAAATGACCTTTTTTTCGCCGTTCCAAAGACCAGACTCCCAGCGGAAGGGGGAGGGAGGATGGGTGGGCGAGCCGCGAGCGCTCTCTCTCGCGGGGTTTCCTCCCCCCTCCAGTGCCCCCCACCCTCCCGTAACATTTCCCATCAATTGGTTCCAACACAAGAAAGAGTGAGAGAAAGATCTCCGTCGCGGAGAGGAGAAGAGTCCCCGCTCATTTTTTCTTGGCGAACCGGGGGGCGCCAATGTCGCTGCCGCGCAGCTTGACGTTGAGGACGCGCTCCATGGCGGCGAGGATCTTCTGGTCGGGGGCCGCGGTGCCGCGCTCAAAGTCGGCGACGATGGACTGGGTGGTGTTGCACTTTGTGGCGAGGTCCTTCTGGGTCATCTTGGGCTCCATCTTCTGGCGCGTCTGGGAGATGGCGTCGCCGACCTCCTTGCCGACCGTGTTGGGCTTGATGATGTCGTCGGAGCGGTCGACCTTTGTCAGGCGCTGGCCCTCGACACCGGGCTTGGTGGCCTGGAGGGATGAGTGTCAGTCGAATGGTCCCTGGTCTAGAGTGCTTTGGGGGAGGGCTGGAGAGAAAGGGTTTCCGGGTTTGCTCTCCCCGTCGGCAACTTCTTTGGGAATAGTGGAGAATGGAGGGGTGGAGGGAGTGCTCATGATGTCAAGCACCGTCGGGTGCCGAGGGGCAATCGTCAAAGGCAGCCGGTGGGAATTTGGGGGGGGGGGGGAGATCACGTACAGCATTGCCGGCGGCGTACTTCTTCTCGGTGCCAATGACTGAACCGCTGCGCTGGGCGGCGTTGAGGGCGCTCTTGCCCTTGATGACGGTCTCTCTCTGCGTGCCTCCGCCGCGGGCCTTGGAGCCGATCTTGGTGGTGGTGTCCCAGTCGTCCATGGTGGGCGGCGTCTGTGATTGTATTGTGGAGGGGTAAGTGAGTTGCTGGGATTGTTGTCGTGGACGGTAGAGAAGAACGGGTGTTGTGTTCCTTTCTCTTGTCGTTTGGTGGTGGTGGTGATCGTGAGGTTTGTTGGTTTTGTCGGAGTGGAAGTTGCGCAAAAGAGGGTTCTGTTGCGTCAGTTTTTGGGGGTCCTTGTTCGGGCGCTTTGTGGCTGGTGCGAGAGAGGGAGTGTGGATTGTGGGTTTTGAGGACAGGTTGGTCGGCAATAAATATGGAAGGCGATGGAATAGCGAAAATGCTTGGTGGGGGGCGGAGAGGGGGACTGGGCACTGAGTCAACCGGCGGCGCGGACGTAAGAGGGGTGGCACATCCCTGCATGTGCCTAACGCCGCAGCAGAGATGCCGCCCAGCGCAAGCAAGTCAGGCTGCCTACCTAGAATTTCGCGGGGTGTATCTCGGCCAGGTCGGCAAGGCTGCCTGCCTTTCCTCTCTCCGGAACCCTCAGCTCCTCCCAATTCTGTCCCGGCTACAGAGTAGTTGCTTACGTTTTCTGGTTTGTGCCCGACTGCGCCACACGAGGGAAGCGCTGCGGCGCAAGAGATCGAGGCCCTCAAGGTCCCAGTCGCCGGGTCAGCCCGCAAAAACCCGGGAGCAGGCCTCCAATGGCCAGAGTGCCGTCTCCCCTCTCACCGCTGGGCAGTCGAGTCCTCATTCGGTACCTGCTTTTGTCGTCGTGTGACCCCAGTCGATCGCCCTTTCTCATATCTAGTTGGGGCTTGTAATGCTGTGTGTGTATTTAACCATATCGCTGCTTGCTGTTTTACTACGGCAAAAGACTTTTAGCCCCAACTGAGCCTCCATTATGCAGTGTTGACATCTCTCTTTAGGAACCATCCCATTAGCTGATACGACGTAGCCAAACCCGCACTAACAGCCCCCCCCCCCCCCCCCCCCCCCCCCCCCCCCAACACCAGCGTCGTCTCAAAGATGACTAAGCTCGCGATCGGGCCTCGGACATCTCAGGTGAGCGCAGTCTTGATCTCATCGACACAGGCGCATCGGCCCACAACCCGTCTACCTCCACCGAGCCAGACCCCTGATCTGGCAAGAAAGAAACCCAGCCAAGTTTCGTGATCCTTGATGGGAGTCGTTTGATGACCTTTAGAGAAAACCTTCATCTTCAACTGCTTTGTCGTGCTCATCGTGCATTCCTCCATGGTGATGAAAACGTGACTTTGTCGCCTTAGAGATCACACTCACTAAACGGTTCATCGCGCCGTGCCCTGTCCAGCTCACCACTCTCTCCGTCCGGCTCATCGCCGTGACGTCTCCCGTCACACCACAGGCCACAATGTCCGCCACCAACCCGGGCGTCCGGCCCTTCGCCCTCCTAGCAGGCTTCGCCTACTACACCCTCCTCGGCGGCCGTCTCGACACCGCTCTTCTCCTCCTCTTCTCGGCCCTCCGCAGCAAGCGTGCCCTCATAGATCTCGTCTCGGACTACATCGACCCGCAGACACTGCGCCGCCAGCTCCTCCTTCTCCCGGGTTGCCTCCTCGGCTTCGTCATTCTCCAGGTCTGCCGCTTCCTCCTGGGCCTCACGGAGACGGGAGACTCCACGAAATGGACGACGCCCATGAGGCCGCTGCTGATCCCCTGTACGACGACGCACCGCCGGACGTTCCCGGAGAAGCATGCCTTTGCGTACTCGTACCTCATTGTCGGCATTCCCGTCGGGTGGAAGGGCACGTATGCCGGCATGGTCTCGAGCGGTGTCGAGAAGCCCGGCTGGGCGTCGTGGTTCTCAGTGGTGCCTCGACCCGGGAAGGGGTGGTTTGATGTCGACCCCGCGGATTATCTCGACAGAGGAAATGGGCATCTCGGGCTCAGGGGGAAGCTGGATGCGTATCTCAAGTCTCAGGTATGTTGAGGCATCACATCTTTATTTGAACGGCGTCGGGTAGCTAACACGCTCCAGGGCGCCGATCCGGCGCAGTATCCCTGCGCGTATCTCGTCACCGCGGCCAGGTTCATGGGATATCACTTCAACCCAGTCTCCTTCTGGTACCTCTACTCCAAGGACCAGGAGTTGACGGCCATGGTCCTTGAGGTGAACAATACCTTTGGCGAGCGCAGGATGTACTTCCTCGCTACGGACGCCATCCCTTCAGAGCAACGTCTCAACGGAGGCGACAACACCAAGAAAGACGTCGCAGAGCCCAACTCCAAAACAGACGACGAGCCCGCTGCCAAGAGGTCCACGGTAAGAATGACCAAGCAATGGCCAAAGGACTTCCACGTCTCCCCCTTCAACTCCCGCAAGGGCGCCTACTCTCTCTCGGCAACCGACTTCTTCAGCCCCGATGCCCGCGGGACCTACTCCCTCGATAACACAATCACCCTCAAGTCCTCCAAAGACCACCCCAAGATCGTCGCCCGCCTCTTCAACTCGGCCCCTGCCATCGACCCGGGCTCCATGTCCGCCCTGCAAAAGTTCGCCTTTCTGTGCCGTTGGTGGTGGGTCGGCTTCGTGACCTTCCCCCGCATCGTCAAGGAGGCCGCTGTCCTCTTTTTCAGCAGGAAGCTGCACGTGTGGTACCGGCCGGAGCCGCTAAAGGAGAGCATAGGCCGACAGGCCGATGCGACGGAGAGCCGGCTCGAGCCCATCTTCCGGGCCTACCTCCGCCACCTGGTCGAGCAGTCCGCGGCCGCCATTGCCGTCAGGTACATCCCCACCGGCATCGACTCGGCCGGACCCGAGGTGATGCAGTCGCCGGCCGCGAAGAAGAACCCCAAACGCACCGAGGTGCTCGACTTCAAGGTCCTCACGCCGGCATTCTACACCCGCTTCGTGCACTACGCCCACGACCTCGAGGCCGTCTGCTGCGAGTTCCAAGACAACTCCACCCTCTGGATCTCGCGACCGGACCTCCTCCCAAAGCTCATCCTCAAAAAGCCCACGCCGCCGCTGAAGACGACAAACATCCTTGACTTTGTCTACTTCAGAGCCATCCGGGCCCTGCGGCAGAGACCGGATCGTATCGAGCGGCCACTCACCTCTGCAGCGTCGTCGAGTCACAGCGGAGGCGACGGCGCTGACGGTGTGCAAAAGGTGGATATCCGCGACTTCCGCATCTCGTCCATGGACGGCTTCGTCCTGGGGCATTCTGACGCTCCAATGCGGAGGGCCTACAGGTCGCTCGTGCTGCGGACGTTCCTTGCCAACCGTCTGGCGCTGGGGAGCGTGGAACTATTGGATTTGCAGCATTTTATCCTGCGCGCAGGCGTCGCTTGGTTACTGTCGTCGCTGGTCGCTCCGCTTGTGATGCTATGAAGTGGATAGCTTCCTCAGTCAGCGCCGTGCATGTATGCGCTTGCATGTGTCCCCTCTCCTTACGGGCCTGGCAGTCGTGTTACATAGATGAGAAAACTAGATATAATACCCATGGACCAAATCCCCTGACTTTGGGCGAAACAGATGATGTCTGTCAAACAGAGATCCAGCATCTCCGTCCGATCTCAGCCCTGATGTACGTCTGTGGTGGTCACTCATGCAGCTGCCTGCATAACACTCATGCCTTCCGTGGCCCTTTGTCATTGGGGGGTATTCTCATCGCAGATGTTGCCGAGGGGTAGAAAAGCCGACGGGTCGCGCAAAGCATCTCTCTATCGGCTCCTCTCCTGGCCCCGGTAGAGATAACCCAAATCCAAAAGATCACATCGCACCTAGCTGGGCGGCGATACCAACGGGTGCATCTATTTTGTGGAGCACCCATGCAGCGCGAACGCTCCCGGAGCGCATGGTATTTGAAATAGGTCCTTTTCTAGCTCTCTCCTCCATGAGCACACGCCGTAATTGGCGGGGTTATTAGTCGATTAATTCACGGGGAGGCGGTGACGCCGGACCGCACCTCTTGCATGCGGTACCTTACCCGGACGGGGTCACCTTAGCTCACCTCCATGACTACCGGTACATCAACCGGACGCTAGAAGTGCAAGCAGCAGCTTGATCGGCCTCAACGTTGCGAGTGCCCCTTGCTACTTAGCTTGTCGTCCCATCGGAGCTGCTCCTCGAGATTGGTATTTGTCAATTGGAGAGATTTGTCTGACAGCTTGGCGGGCAGAAGCCATCCCACGTTCCAGCCGCCAGGCGCCGTGAACGATAGCATGTCAAATTATTCTGCACTCAGAAACAGATGCTGCCCGCTGTGCCGCCCGAGTTCCGAGAGTAGGGGTTTTTCGAGGGAGCCTTGATAACGTCACAGGGCTCTCCTCTCCAACAGCTTGCCCCAAAGCGACCCGCACCTCATTTGGTGGCAATTCCTACCGGATTTGCAAAGATTTGCGAAAGTGCTCCCTGGACCACTTGGCTAGATATGCAGCCAACAAGTTTGCGAGCCATCCAGCAGCCAGTGGGGTCGAGATGCATACACTCACCCAGGCTGGACTCGACTCGAGGTGTCGAGGAGGGGACCGGGGAGCTGCAGCAACACTAACGCGGTCCCGCATCGAATTCCAAATCGTCCGGTCCCCAGGGCGGGGCTGTACTAGGGACACCAACAAGTGTTCCTCAAAGGTCTGTTTTGTCTCGTCAGCAGACCACAGTTTTCCCATCAAACGAGACATCTCGGTGTTTCCATCTCAATTGATGAAGAAAACAGCCGTCATGACAAATTGGTACCGGTATGCTCAAAATAAGCTCCGCCCAAGTGACTTGGTCGCTATCGTATTGGTGTTGAACCAAGCACTTGTTTGATCTCCCCATGCTCCGAGCTCTTCCCGTACCCCTCTGCGGGGTTGACGGTTCCAATTCGAGACATGACCAGCCAGTGCCTGGCCTGACCTGGAATAGTCGTGCCGCAGCTTGCATCAAGGGCATTGCAAGTCTATCCATGGGAACTCCCGGGGCTACGGAGCTGCTCCGTGCTCGACTCCCAAGCAAGTTCGCATCCGCCGCTCCAGCTGAGGTATTGTGAATAAGGATGGCGCTTGTCATCACAGGCCATGAAGTTGAGGATCTCCGTGGACTGCAGCGCTGACAGGAACGTTTCCTGGATTCGGTGGGTCCTTCTCCTCATTACTCCCTCGGAAGCTGTCCAAGTTCATTGTCCCAGGTTTGGGCCGCGTCGAGGTAGGTACTGGGCTGGATCCAGTAGGTGCCGCAGCCACTGAAGGGGGACGTCCTCGAAGCTTTGGAGAAGATTCCTCGGGCGCGTATAAAGAACCACGGTGTCCCTCGTCCTTTCCGGTGTTTTGTCCGCATCATTTCTCTCGAGCAAAACACAAACGCCATCTTTGGAAACTCTTTCATCGACATCTCGGGCGCTAGAGTTCTTTGGCCGCAGCCATCCCGCCTCCAGAAACTTCCACTCCACGGTTTCGGCCATTCTCCCCACTCCACCGGTTTGACTCAAGGGTACCTCGATAGGGTAAGTGACGTCGTCAGAAACATGTCAGCGCAGTGAGCTAACGTCGGGAAGCCACCAGCTAAGTCTTGAAGCGGCATCAGATACCCCGCCCCCTCCATAGCCAGAACAAAAAGAGCCCGTTCCCATCTCTCGTTGCGAATCGGTGTTGTTCGTGTCAAAGCTCGCTGCACTGCATCGTCTGTCAACAAGTCATCTCCGTACTTCTCGAAGCCACAAAAGACGAAAAGATCCTTTCATCTCCAATCATCAATCCAAGATGCCTCTCACCGGACACTGCCTCTGCAAGGCCGTCACCTACAAGGTAGACGTGGACGCCCCGCTCCTCACCGGCTATGACCACTGCGATGACTGCCAACGCCAGAGTGGCTCAACATACTGTAAGTGTGCTCTCTTCATATTCGTCGGTGAATTGTGATGTTGTCGCAATTCGACTGGTCGATTTTTTTTCTTTTCTTTTCTTTTCCTGCTTCTCGTAAATCAGAAATCAGACCGCCTGCTAACTTCGTCAATGAAGCCCTCGTTGCTGTTGTTCCCAAGGACAAGCTCACCATCAACGGCCCCACCAAGAGCTGGGCTGGAAAGGGCTCCTCGGGCAAAGCCGTCCACCGCATCTTCTGCTCCGAGTGTGGCTCCCCAATCGCTCACGACCCCGATGCGGCTCCTGAGATCATTGCTCTCAAGGCGGGCACTCTCGATACCGAGATCAAGAAGAACCTGAAGCCTGTGAGTCATACCCGTCGCCGAGGTGCCAACTGCAATCAAGGCTTTGATTTCTGAGTGCTGGTCCGGCATCCTCGAGCGGTGACAGACCCGGAACTAACAAACTGTCGACAGGACACCGAGATCTGGACCGTCGGAAAGCTGCCGTTCTGCCAGGAGAAGCTGGCCAAGCCTTTCGAGCACATGCCTCAGTAAATTTGGTCGTGCGTGCGCGCCGAATAACCAAAGAAAACGAGGAACACGTGAAATGAAATACCCCAGGTTCAGAACAGGAGGGTTGGGATCCATGTTATATGCTGCACTGGAGGCACCAGGATAGGATGACCATGCGTGGAGAGTTGATGGTGTGGTGGGCTGGTGTGAGAACCTGGAGGGTTATGATGGAATCGGACCCGACAACCCAACCCAGATTGACCCACGTTCATCGTTACCCAAGTACGCTACCTTATTTCAGACAGAGTCATGCAGTAGGAAACAGTCTCTAAAAATTGAATGAAAGTAGTTCCATTGAGTTGGCATCAGGGATGTTCTTTTCTCCAACCCTATGTATCGTTGCTGGCCTGCCATATAGGTCAACGTGGCTTACCTTGCTGCGGCAAAATCATCAGTCACTACTCACAAGGCGAGAGTAAGCACACGGCTTGGACGAGAGAAAATATAAAGTGCTCTCTTTGCGTCACTCATTACTATTGAATCGTGAATCCATCTCAACAATACTCATTAATCCTGCCCAATGACAGTACCTTCAACAAGCCAGTGCTTCCCCCTCTGCATAACAACATTATTTTAATTGGGTCTTACAAACCCGCAAACACCGCCAGGCCGGCGGCACCCATCATCAGGCCGCCTACAGCGTAGGTCGGCACCGCACCATTGCCGGAGGCGGACGTGGTTGTGGCCGCGTCGCCGGTAGCCGTACCAGCAGTGGTGGAAGCACGAGTGGGGGCACGAGTGGAGGCACTGCCGCTCGTGGTCGAGCCAGTCGCAGTGGTAGTCGGATTGGCAGTTGTGTCGTTGCTGGTGGCGGTAGCACTAGCAGCCTCGCCAGTGATGCTGCCGGGACCCTGAGGGCCGCTAGCCGTGTAGTAGAGGGAAATGGCCGTGTTGCTGGGGGCTTGGTCACTCGTGGTCGTGGCACCAGTGGTGACAGGAGTGGCAGCAGCCTCGATGTTGGAGTAGATGGCAGCGTAAGTTGCGGTTGGCGTACCGGTGCAAAGGGCATTGGAGACAGACGAGAGAACGCCGCTGTAGAAAGCCAAGGACCGCTCACTCCGAAGGCCGTGGACGAACAGGCATCGCTCGCAGGCCAACTTCTCGGCGAAGAAGGAGCCGCCGCACTGGTTGTTGTTAGTCGATAGTTTCCCACGATGTAGAAGTGTCTGAACCTACCATGCATTGGGCATGGGCCTCAAAGTCGATCGGGTCAGTGCCGTTGGGCTTGCAGGCGACCTCAATGTTCTCTATCTGGACGCAAGGGGGAAGCTGGCTGCCAGAACCAGTCGCAGGCTTGCAAACGACGTCTTGGTAGGGACGGCTGTTCTGACGGGAGTCCAGGAATGCTGGAGCGGACCACGCCTGGGCGGCAGAGGGCAACATGGCCGCAAGGCCAGCGATGAAAGCCGTCTGTCTCATTTTGGTGTAATTGGAGCTTCAACGAGCTTGGAGAGGAAGTGGTATGGTAATTAAAAGGAATAACGAAGAAGCTATTAAGGGGGGTTAAAAGTCTTCGCGATTGATGTCAAGAGTCCAAAACTGGTGTTGATTTGTTGGTGTAATTGGGATAGCAGCAAGTGTGGAAAGCTGGTGATGCGTGCGGTGTAGTTGGATGATGGAGGGAAGAAGAGAAGGGCGACAACAAAAGGCGGGAGGACGGGGAAAAAGGTCAAGGACGTTGCCCGACGATGGACTCAGGCCAAGAGCAGTTGATGCATGCATGGTACCTGCCCAATTTGACAAGATGCGTGTTCGTACCTTACCTCAACTCACCCACCTTACCTACCTCGTCTGTCCTCAAAGTGATAGCACCTTTGACGATAAGATGGGGGGGTAAGAGCGCATGCGTAGAGTCATATGGGGCCAAAGGGAAAGCGGTACCAATAGAGGACTGGAACTTTGGTGCGACGACCATTCCTTTTTGGTCCGCGTTGAGGCCTTTTGGAATACGTTTAGCCGTCATTGCCGTCAAGAACGCGTCGATAGCCGGATGGTTTGTCGCCAAAGTTGACGATCGCTTAGACGGGCGGAAATTAGCATTGCGGCACAGTTCGTTGGTGGCTCGATATGCTGAGATTTGTCCAGTTACGGGTGGAGGAATATCCTGAGCCGAACGGGTCCGTCACGAGCGCCTTTCCAAGAGTGGACTAGACAAGCAAGGATTTCACTGTGTATTCCAGTGTCCAACGGTCAACTCGTATGTAGGAAGCAGCTCGGGCAAAAGCGCAGAGCTCGAATGGATGGATGCCTGTTCGCAGGGAAGGGTACCTGACACACACGGCACCATTCCCAACCACGTCGTCGTTCTCGCTTGCATCTTCCTGATTTTGATTGCTCACCTTCTCTACTTTTGTGGTAGAGAAGGTGCCAACGAACTTGTGTTGGATTAATTAGCTAGGTTGTCGTCTGCTAGCTCCTCCTTTTGGCCGCTGCTGTTTACTTACCGAATGAATATGCTGCCCCTCCGAGGAGAATACGGAGCCAGAAGCCTTGGAGCTTTAATCGGATTCAAGGCTATTCGCGGCTTGTCGTGCTGCCTCCAACAACGTTGCAACAATTGTTCAAGTTGCACCTGTCTCTAGATCCTTGCAACCTACTGCGCTTCACAGAAATAGCGGCAGTGGAAGGGAAGTCAAAAGCCAAGGTGGTAGCTCATCTCGTTCTTCAGCAGCCTGATCAACATCCCCATTCATCCAACTTCGCCGCGGTGCTGCCCTTTGACAAACCTGCATTGCTCTAGAACCATCACTTCGACCCGGAGCCGCCATGAGGGTTGAGATCATTGATTAGGGTGTCTCATGCTGCGTCTCCTCAAGTTTTGTTCAACGTTTACCCCGTACAGCAGGGGTTGCTTTAAGCTTGTTTGCTCGAGCAAGGTCTAGCCTGTCTGTCACTGTAGACGTCTCCAAACATGGTAGATCTCGCGCCGATCTGCTCAACTATAAGCAAATCTTAGGTGTAAACCTCCCTGGGCGCAGTGATACAGAAATAGATGAGGCTCTGGAAGGTTTAGCCAGGACGGCCCAAACTTCTGGTGGCGTGTTGGTCATGCATTCGGTCGAGGCGAAGCTGTGCGCTTTTTCTCGATTCCCATTCGGAGTACATGTGTAGACAGAATACACTACTACTGCATCCTGTGGGGTTGTCGTTGCGAACTTTCGCCGGATCCGACGCCTCTTCTCCCCCACCAACCCTCAGCCCTACTGGCGTCCTTTTGCCATGTACACTTGCCCCAACAAGTATCAATACGTTCTGTATGTTCCACAGTCTGTTTCAATTCTTCGACTGATGCCCTTCGTCACCGTCGGCATGTCGTGAGCTAGATAGAGTAAGTACCTACGAAGCCTGCTCAATGGCGCAGCAAGTAATTGCCATGTCCAGTCAAGGGAACGGCCTGCCACCAAACCCCTGTCTTTCCGACTCGTGTCGACAGATCAATTGTCTCTGTGGCGCCATCGCAATTCGCTAGCCTTCTGGCGTAACGCACCAGCTGCCCTAGCTTCCTTGTGCGACGCTAGGCTTGGCTTGACTTGGTGGGCGGCCGAACAATGTGCAGACAATGGAGCTGAGGTTCTGGATGAATTTAAAGAAAGCCCACTCTGCAAGACAGCTCAGCCATCGAGTATAGCTATTTCTGCAGCTGACAGACATGGCGTAAACTTGCATGCTTTGGGAGCCTTTAAAGGGCGTCCCTTATCCTACGTACTATGGGGATCCAGCCGACTTGCCTTCTCATCTCAGTCTTACGCAAGACCCCAAAAATCCTGTGGGAATCATGTACTTCCTACGGACGCTCGCCTTGGTCATTGCCGGCATCACGCAGCTTGTTTCGGCGGGCAGGCCCTCTGTGACTCCGCGCCAGGCTCAGCAAAGCCTCAGTGATGCGCTGTCGAAACATGCAGACCTCTCGGCTTTCAGCCGGCTCTTGAGCAACTACCCTAGCATTATCGAAAATGTCACAACTGGCGCCAAGAACAAGATCACACTTCTGGTTCCCACCAACGATGCATTGGCCAACTTTCTCAAGCAGTCCAATGCCAGCGATACAAGCCAGCTCCCCGTCGACCAGGTCTTGACCATGTTCAGATACCACACTCTGGACGCTTCCCTGACGGCCGCGAACTTCAGCTCTCCGAGAGGTATCACAGTTCCCACAAAGCTTCGAGACGAGCTCTACAACCTGCGAAGCCCTGGCCCTGCCCTTATCAGCCAGTATGGCAACGAGGCCCAGGGCAAGTGCTCTACTTTTCACGGGATACTATCAACCCTGCAAAGCTGCGAGTGAGGCAAGGGTCTTCCTCTGATGACAAGACAGCGAATCTGCGCGCTGGCCTGGGCCAAACCGCAGAGATTACTGCCATTGATGGAGAATGGGATGGCGGATATTTCCAGTCCATTGATAGGTAGGTTGCCTTGACAGAGACTTTGGAAGCCGGAGCTAATTCTTTTCAAAGTGTTTTGGAAGCACCGAGGCCCTGCTCGACAACAATCAGGAAGCTTTCAGGCTCGCTAACGTCTCTTATTGACGCATTTGACAAGACTAAACTATGGAAAACTCTGGACGCCAAGGCAAACGTCACATGTCTTGGCCCAAACACAGAGGCCTTCAGCGAGGCTGGCAATCCAGAGAAAGCACTTGGAAAAGAGGACCTTATGAATGCCCTGCTGTAAGCTCTCATTATAATACCTGTGATAGAACCAGATACACTAACACCCGTTAGCTTCCACACCCTGCCTCAAGTCACCTACAGTAACTTCCTGGAGGATGGTCAGGTGTTCACCTCGCTAGCCAATGTTACCGTACGGGTCACTGTCAAGGGCGACGAGATCTGGTTCAACGACGCCAAAGTCGTCAGTCCCAATGTATTGTAAGCCAGTCCCATCTGTAACAAAGCCCAGGATCTAGAAACTGATCAGCCCCAAAAGGACAAACAACGGACTTATCCACGTTCTGGACCGTGTCATGTCCCCAAATGCCACCGGCCCATCGTCTTCGGATTCGCCTTCGTCGACGGCATCCCCAACAGGGTCTAGCACTGCCAGCCCCTCCTCAACCAGCGCACCGCCCAGTGCCGGCAACCCTGTCACAGGAAACATTCGTGCCGCGGCAGTCATTGCTCTCGCGGCGGGCGTACTGCTCATTTGAGCGCGACCATACTTGTGCGAGGAGCAAAATCTGGTTTCGAACAATACCACCAATGTAACAAAAGAGTGGAAAGCAGCATTACTCTAGAGTAGCATGGGATGAAATGAGAACCACGACTTCATCGCAAGTTTTCACTAGGAGAAACAAACTAGGATCCAGTTTGCCACGTTGTTTCGGCTAGAGTACAATTCTTTCTAACATGACGTCCTATAAATACCAAAGTAGCTTGAAGTGCTCTTTCTTCGCTCCTTTCCTCATCGTAGCATCCCATCCAAGATCTATTTCACAGCAGTTTTACGGATAGATTTGGCCATGAAGCACGCCAATCAACCGTTCCGTTCAAACTCCGCGCGGCTCCCAAAAATCAACCTCCTTACTTCATAGTATTCGTCATTGTGCCGCGGCCATCGTCTCACCGGAACTGCCACTTGATGGTCGGGAGGTCTATCCCGCAGGGTGAAACCGTAGATCCAGAGGTCCCGTCCCCGCAGAGATACACCAGAGTCTAGCGGCCTCCTCAACCTCAGGTATAAAAAGGCTCTGTCTCTGTCCAAATGCGGCGGAGCCGGTTGATCGAAGTGGCGGCGCAAGATATACGCCCTTGTGAACTCGTCCACGGTGGCCGGTGTGCCTCCGGGCCTGCTCTTTGCAATTGCTCCGGTGCTGCTTGTAGGCCCAGTGGAAGCGATCCTTGCGGGCTTTGTCAACCTTGGCGGGAGAGGGGCTCGAGGACATGAAGGACCATTCTTTGTACCAGAGGAGGATACTCCAGAAGTGTATCCTTCTTAGATTCGCGAGGGACGGGGAGGAGCTGCGGAGGTGAGGAATGAAGATATCTGAGTAGGCGTTGATTTCGTTTTGGCGGCGGATGGTTGACGGCGAGGGCTCTTGGTCCGCCAACGATGGCGATGAAGCAGGTGGTGGTGTGTCAGGTAGCCAGGAGGAATAGGGGTTCTCTAGCGATGTGTCTCGGGATGGGAAATTCCTGCCCCGGAGCTTGCGGCCTTCGTTGTCACCTAGAACGGCGAGGACGAAACTGTAGATAAAGGATAGAGGGACGGGGGCAGTCTCTCTGATTAGGGTCAACGGGGGAGGGTCGGCCATGGCGCGAAGGGTGGAGAGGAGGTGCGGATGAAGGATGGCGTTGAACCGCTTTGATGTACGGCGAAGGTGCCAGAGAGCTATGGGCGAGAGAGAGGCGAAGATGAGATCAAGGATCTCGGCTGGCATAGCGTTAAGAGTCAGGGAGGCTTTGAAGGCCATGGTGGATGGCACTGTGATGAGGCGTCGAGCTAGTGGTCTGATTCTCCAGGAAACACTTGGGTTCCTCGACGGAAAGAGGATCGAAAATACTCCTGTGGCCGGTTGTCCTACTTTTCAGGATACTGGAATGGTCCGGTGGTCTTGTAGTCTCTCCAGGTGACAACGGACCACCAGAATATTGACACTCAAATTAGGTGTCGATGCTCGATACCTTGTCGGCACGGCACTTTTCTATCATGGAATTTGGCCTGTATGTACGTGGGTTATACAAACTCTAAATTGCCTACATGTTAACCCAGACTTGTAACCATGATAGTAGATCTCAGGTGGGAAGTCTAATACGCTGTATGTGATGGGATCGATATGGATGTGTACATAGAGTTGGCACGTCTCTGACAAGACCAGTCTGCGCAATTAGCTATGTGAACTCCAGGACTGGTATTCAGGTGCTCCAGAGGTTTCATAGATTACCAACGATCAATACAGGTTGCAAGTGCGAGCCTAAATTTTCAAACATAGTCAGTTTGCCCTCATAAACAGCCATGCTGCATGAGTCCTGATGAGTGGTTAGGTGGTTTGGCTAGCATTAACAGAATACTCTGCATGAAGAGCGGACAGTTCATTTAGATTGTGAAGCTCGCAAGCCAGCACCAGACTGAGCAAACAATGAAAAAAAAGATGGGAAAAGAGATCATGAGATGTAGATAAGCGAAACCGTAGCCAAAACCCATTGGAAGTGATCGCATTGGTTACAGAACCATTGATGCTCAGGTTCTTGGCGAGGGCAGACGTACTGCTTGAGCTGGTCGACTGAGAGCCAGACACGAAGAAGCTCTTCCTGCGTCGACTGTAAGCCGGATTCCCCCCATCACCTAGGTGACTTCCTGAGGCAACCGATCTACTGGTATGACCCCTTCGAGGGATCATGTCCCCCACGCCAGCAACTAGCCAGCCAAGCGCGATATGAAATATGCTCTGATCTCATCTGGCACCATAAACCAAGGTCCAAACTGACAATCCCTTGTTCTTCTGCATGCCGTTCTTCCACATGAAACCCCATGGAGATGTAGGTGGCGTAAAGGAAGCTCGGTCAACGTGTGGTGCTGGACCTAAACACGTGCGCCGAATCGAGGTCGAATTGGCCAATAATGTAGCTGTAGATGTCTTGGACGGATGTTCACCGTGGCCCAAACACGACACTAATGTCCTTGACTCTGACCATGCGAGCTGGCTACCGAATTGATCTCACACCTGAGTCTTGCTAGTGCGAGGGGGTCTGCACTTTGTGGAAGCACCGGCTAACACGGCGACGGGTCCGGGTCGACTTCCATTCCTTCGTCAAAAACCCGGATTCTCACTATTGCTTGAATCAATTGGGAGGTTACATCACCTTTGGCTAATGTTGTGCGATGTTCTGGAGATAGATTGCTTGGTGCAGCTTGTTGGGAAGGCTGTCCATTGTAAATGTGTTGGGTGAGCTCCGGATAGGTCGGTATATCGGGTTGTATGGGTCTTTGTCGATTGAGGTTAGGCGAAAGTCCAAGCCCGCTTGGTCCTCTACGTCACTTTTTGCGGGCCAGCCTTACGAGTTGTCCTGTACGTATTGCTATCTCCGGAGATTGAGATCATATTTGTGGCGCTCCTGGTGTGTTTACGTGGGGGGTTCGTGGGAAGCTAAGGGAGGAACGTGAGACACAATCTTGGGTCGCGCTCGCTGTTTCCCTTGCTTCGTGCCGACATGTTATTGAACCTTTACCTCCCCCAAACAGAAAAAACAAAAAAGGGGGACAGTTAGGTACGGTAGCAGAGACGCGTTTGGCGATTCCAGCTCCTCTTTCACAAGCCATGAGGCCCGCCGCCTTTAATCAGATAAACCTTGCGACCCGCCCCGGAGCGCCGACTAGAACACCGGTGCCATCCCAGCTCAACACTACCGGACGCCGACTACCGCAACCGCTGCCGATGGGGCTCAACGGCCGTCGGGAGGGGGGACCCATTTGTCGGTCATGGTACTCCGGGCCATCGGAGACCTCCCCGCAATCATTTGGGAGGTCCTGGCCGCCATCATCTGGGAAGGGTGGGTCTCCATCACTAACCAGCTCCGTCTCCTCATAGCGACCTACCCCCTCATGGTCCTCCTCTACTTCTCCACCAGCGGTTTTGACCTCACCACCGTCATCAGCACCGGCTGTATCGCCTACCTGTACGCTTCGTTCCTCTACTATTTCCGCCTCAAGGACCGCCTGCCGTGGGCCTGCCTCGCCGCGGCGTTGATCTGGTTCGACGGCCCCAACAGACAGCTCATGCGCCGCGCCGCGATCGCGGTCTTCATGCTGGCGCGGGACAACGACTGGCGTGTCGTGGTGGACAAGAGGCTGCGGAAACAGACGTTGCCCTGGCAGGACGGTAGCGGATTTGAGTTCCTGTACAACTTCGAGGGGCGGGAGTTGCTCCGGGAGGTATCTTTGTATTGGGTCAATACGCTCTGCTCATCGTTCGGCCAGCACCGCGTGCATGATGACTTCACTCTCCGGACTTCCATCAGGACCATGGACGTGTTTGTCCTGCCACTTCTGGGGTGTATCGATTGGGCTTGGCGGTACAGGCAGGCTCAGAAACGTACGAGGATGGCCGAGATGGAGAGGCGAAGGGTCGAGTTGTTCTGACGGAAGGGAGCTGGGCGAGGAAGAACCTGTATAGAGCATATGTGCTCCTGAAGAAGACAAACTTTTCATTCGAGTAATGGTATAATGACTGTCCTAGTTGAAACATGGACCGCGGTATTCAAACAATTATGGGTATCGAGTTGAATCGAAACGACAACACCCTCATAATCATCCACAATCAATCAAGCAGAATCTCATGCATTCCCAGAGCCTGCCTCGTCTTGCCACCACTCCATGAATGTCAGAATTCTCTTTGTCCGTTCCCGCGCCATCTCCCTCCCCGGATCCGTTTTCATCATGCCCTCGAGCTTGACCAACTTCTCCTCGAAATGCAGGATCGAGTCATCCATGCTCCGCGAGCCCTTTGCGCCGCCAAAGGTAAAGCAGCGGCCCACTCCTACGGCACCAATGGCATCCAGACGGTCCGCATCCTGCACAACAGCCAGCTCCGGGTACTCGGCGATCAGCGTGCGAACTCGAGCCGGGTCCTTGATCTCGCCGGAGTAGCTGACGCCTAGACAGATGGTCTGCACGCGAGAGGCAAGCTGCGAGTCGACGCCGAGAGACTGGAGGACGGCGGAGACAAGAGTTGAGGCGTCTTCGCCGGGCTGAAGATACTTGCGGTCACCAACGTCGTGAAGGAGGGCGGCGAGGGTGATGGTGTGCTTATCCAGAGCCGGCGTGGCAGGGGATTGTGCGTAGATACGGTGGGCGAGCGAGACGACACGCTTGATATGGTTGAAGTCGTGGGAGGCGTCGTACTTTGACATGTAGCCCTCGACATACTCTGTGACCTTGGCGACGATTTCTTCGTTTGTGACTGCCATCCTGAATAAAAAATCGGAGCCAAATGAGCTACACCTGGATATTTCAACTGGGATCAAAAGGCCTGGAAGTCCGGCGTTGGATATCAGAAGGAACCTGAAAGCTCGTGGCCTTTATCGAAATCGATGGCGAGACTTCTCGCTCGTGGATTGGTAATCCGGTCTCTTCGACGGGGCTTCCTCTGCTCACTCTCGAATAGAACGGGGGGTCAAATTAATTAGAGGGGCTGCTGCCTGGGGATGTTGACTCAGACGGCCGGTTTAGGAATGGAGACTCGCGTCGACCGCGAAGCTGGAAAACAATTCACACCCGTTTCGAAGACTTCACGATAGGGAAACGCGCTCTCACGAGACCATTCACGTGATCCATCCCAAATGTGGAGCTCACAACCGGATGGCCTGGTCCTCTCACGGACGATCCCGTCGTCTCCCGCCAGGTACTCCCGTCACCCACCAGATACCTCATCACACCTTCACGGATCTTGGATGGCCAGATGTCGGGAACGACGTCCCCAGATCCATCTGATGTGCCCGCAACACATTTAGCACTGAGACGGCCCCCAGCTTGTCAACCGACATCATTCTCGCCGCGCTGATGTCAGACCGCTTCCAGCGTGCAGTCTTTTTTGTGAGACATCTGTCGGCATCACCGCTGAGATCACCATTGATATCCTGAACTGCTGCCTGCTCACAAGTCATCGGCGCTGCTAGACGCCTCAATGTACGATGGAAGGAGGATCGAGATGAACCGCCCTTCGCGGTCCAGAAGCCTTACAACTGCAGACTAGATCCCAGATCCTAGATGCAATGAGGGGAACATCACAGCAGACGTTGCCATTCCCATCAGCAGAACATGATTGTGTCCGTGTGTGATGGACCTCACATACCCGCCGAGACTAGGGATGCATGGATCCGGATGACGCACCTCGATACTACGCTGAAGATGGATGCCAGAACGGTGCCGTTTCTCATATCTCATCCAGAGAGGTGTGGTGTGGGTGGCTCAAAGGTCACGCAGACGAGCGGATGTCGACCGAAGGCGGAGGACGGCAGCTTGTACTTGGCGGACTGCAACCACGATCGGCCATGTTGACTGACAGGCTACCTACACCGCCAGGGCATGACAGTTAGCGAAGCAGGCACTTTAGTGTTGGCTGCCACATTTTCTGTGTCTTCTCCAGCTCCGGATCTCGGTAGTGTTTGATCTCCTTCAGGCCAAATTTGTGGGAGTTTATTGACTTTGTCGTGTTTTCAAGCCAATGCATATCGAGGTCCATCAACATAAGCTGGTCTGAAATCATTCACATTGCCAGGTCTTGAGAGTATCTGCTACATTTCGATATCAAGACAGGTACGAGAAGCAACGGACGAACCGGAGTAAGCAGAACGGTCCGCATTGTTACCCAGGGAACCAGGAACATGGCTTCTGGCATCATGTTTGCCTCCCTTTTCTTCCGACTTGCGCAATCTTCGGTTCTTCCCTGGCCAAGCGGCTGGCGGGAGTTGTCAACCGACATCACTCCAATGAGGAAGCACCTCGAACTCTGAGAGCTTGCGCATCTACATGCAGCCCGCATGCATGTTGACTCGGTGCATGATGCAGTCTGTCAGTTCGCTGCTCTCTGATGCGGCCAGGCCGGCGAATACCATGCGGGAATTGGATAATTGTTTGTTCTGCTCATATCGCGCCCACGGAGACGAGCCAATCCCCGCGAGAGGGGAGCTATTAGGAGGGCTGGGAAGGCTCGTGAGCTTGGTGATGCTTTCGCAAAGTTGCACCGAGCATCCAAGGCTTGATTGGCCCGACCTGCAGCACATCACTTGGTGATGGGTGATAAGCGACCGGGCACAGAAGAGCGATGTGCGTAGGCTATTGGCCGATGATGACAGGGATTTAGACGCCCATTTCAAGCCAGAAGAGGACAGCCGGCTCTGAACCACTTAAAGCGCACAAAGGGCGGAGAGACGTGCCGTGGACTAGTCCCGGACCGACCCACTCTTTTCCTTCACAACGTTCTATTTTCGCCGACGCTGTCCAGGAAACCCCTCTCCTTCACCATGCTTAACCGCCCAGCTTGCAGACCTGGCCCATCCCGGCGACCATCTTGTGGTAGCACCACTAAGACATTGCACCAACCTGTTAGCATGAAAGAAGAGATGGGGACACCACGGAAAGGTGACGGTGACGGGCAAGACGGGACCCTTCACAGAGGAGCGCTTTCGTTCCTATTTGCCAGACACACCTCGGAGAGGCACACAGCTTGACAGAGTGCCCATTCTCGGACGAGGGACCCCCCGGCCGGCTGATCCTCCCAACGTCGCCGCGGAGCACATCACCAGTGTGATATTGGTTGCTTGCATCGACCATCCACAAGCCTCGTCGTTCCCAGCCGTCCTCTCATTGGGCTGTCCGTTGAGTGATGCTCCTTCCGCACACTCCACTACGCTGACAAGTCCTCCGTTGCCCCAGCCATGGGCGGCGCGAGTGACACTGCATCTCGAGTGGCTTTTCATGAACCCACCAGATGGGGAGGATAGAAGGAAGGAAGAGGGTGGTGGCCTCAACCAGTGGCCTCGTGCTGGCCTCCAAGGACGGCCGCTCAAACCATATAATGAAAGCCGCCCATCTTCCCTTTTCGTCTTGTTTTCCTCTTTCTCTTCTTCAGCAAGCATTCAAACAACTAATTCCAGTTTCTCGTTTTCCTCCCTCCGTTTGTTCTTTTTTCTTTCCGTAGAGCCGGTCTCTATCTTAATTCACACTCCAAACTAATACCCAATTTTTCAAAACAACCATCACCAAAGTTGCCGGTCAACTTATTCCCCAATAAACGGAAATCTGGAATTTCTTGCTCATCACGCACATTGTTCGCCAATCATCACTTAATCGCAGCACCCCTTGTCGAAAAACCGCAATAATGTCGTCCACTCAACTCTCCTTCTCCCTCCGTGTTTCCTCCGGTGTCAAGACCGTCCACTTGCTCGGCTCATGGGACAACTACGTCGGCCAGCTCCCTCTCTCCAAGGACAAGTCTTCGTCCAAGTCCGGTTCGTGGAAGGGCACCTTCAAGTTCGGTGGTTCCACCCTGTCCGCCGGCCAGCGCTACTGGTACTACTACATCATCGACGGCTACCACGTCGCCCACAACCCCAGCGTTGCCTCCACCGTTGAGCCCACCACCGGCCGCGAGCTGAACATCCTCGACGTCCCCTCCAGCGGAAAGTCTTCCAGCAAGTCGAGCTCCAAGTCCAGCAGCTCTAGCAGCTCCAAGTCGTCCTCCAAGTCCTCTTCCCACTCCTCGTCCCGCAGCTCCCGCCACTCTTCCAAGGACAAGGACGGCAAGTCCAGCCGCCACCGCTCCTCGTCCCGCGACATCCCCAAGGGTCGCCCCCTCTCCGTCTCCCAGATCAAGGCCCCCAAGCCCATGTCGCCCCACGCCACCCAGCACATCCTCAACAGCGACTACTGCGACGACGAGACCATCGAGGAGCTCACCGCCCGCTTCGGCGCCGCCGGCTTCGACGAGGAGGACATCGTCACCGACTTCTCCAGCTCCCCCGTCTCCTCCACTGGATCCAGCCTGTCCTACCGCTCAGACAGCTCCAGCCCCAGCTCTTCCCTGTCCGGCTACAGCACCCCCGGCTCCGACGTCAGCACCTGCACCTGCGAGCGCTACGGCATCACCCGCAAGGGAGACCGCGTCAAGATCGACTGTGGTGGCGCCCGCTGCGGCTACGACGACAGCTCCGACTGCTCCGACTCAGAGGAGGAGGAGGAGGAGTACGTCGCCTCCACCCGCCGCCACGGCATCGTCGTCCGATGAAGAGCCCAATCCTGCCCTGGGAAGGGATCACCGAGAGAAATACACGAAGAAGAAGGCCCCACATGGCCGTACATTCATTTCGTCGCGCGATGCCGCCCTGCCATTGCCTTCCGTCTTAATGACGGCAGTGAGCCGGCGCTCGTCGACGGCTAATCATTGCATCCACCGAGGGAGCGGTGCGGCCGAGCCGGTCTCGGCATGCCCGCCCCCTCGTTCCCAGTGGGTCGATGCTGCGACCCCGCGCCGCGGCCGCCTCTCCGGGCCGCGCGTGAACTCCCGTTTCGTTTGTCACGTCCTCACACTGACAACAACGGAGCATCCTCGCATCCCTCCGCTCAAGGGAGAATGCGGGACCGAGACTCCAGGGGATAGAAAAGGAGCGCGCAGCAGCAGCCGCTGTCGCTGCCGCTCCTGGGGATGGATCGTTTTCGCGGCCCCGGGCTGGGCTTTGGAAGGCCCGGGCAAGCCGCCTTATGTAGACAGCCAAGTTACCGCCACAGGCGGAAAGAGTAGATGCCTATTGAATCTACTTATGAATGAATACAAACCGAAACCGTCCCATTGTGAAATATGATGCATTTGTTGCTGTGAATCGAGACTCTAGTTAGTAAATACAAAATGCCTGAGTTGCTAAATGGTTGCCGAATGGCGTCGGCCGGCCGGTGCAGGTGCGAGTCTCCACCGCCGTGACCAGGAACCCCTTCCGTAAAAGAGAGCGTCGGTGCTCGGTAGAAAGATCCCCTGAAGGGAGCGGGGCCAGCAGCGTCACAAAAAGGGTCGGTGGGGGCAATCGGACTGCCGTTCGCCCAACTGGAGCTGAAGGGACTAGGGGGTGGTCACTGCTGTAACCCCACGATGTCAGGAGCAGGTGCGGGGACTTCACCTCCTTCTCAGGTTTATTTCTCCACGCACTCTTCGAGCTTAGCTCAAACATCTACTGCACAAGCTGCCTAGCTCACGATAAGTTCTTCGTTGACCCTTTTTTCTTCTTTTCTTCTTGTTTTGAGAACCCTTCGACATCGATTGGGCTCCGAAGACAAGACAATACGTTCGTTCCCAAGACCCTTCGCACACCGACTCCCCCCACCTGCCAAAAGACTGCCCCGCGGCTGTCCCAAGAGCCCACCATGGCCGCCGACTACCCCATTGTCGACTCCCACATCCACCTCTACCCTGAGACGGAGCTCGAGACGCTCGCCTGGGCGAAGCCGGGCAACCCCATCGCGACGCAGCGCTCCGTCTCCGACTACGTTGCCGCCACCGGCTCACCGCCAAACCTCAAGGGCTTCATCTTCCTCGAGACGGACCGCAAGCACGACCTCGAGTCGGGTGCCCGCGACGCCTCGGGATGGGAGTTCCCGCTCATGGAGGTTGCCTGGCTGCGCCGAATCGCCGAGGGCAAGCCTCGTGACGGCGAGGGCCACACGCCCGATCAGAGCAGCTTGTGCCTTGGCATCGTCCCTTGGGCCCCGCTGCCCTCTGGCGCCGCCGCCATGGAGAAGTACCTCGACCACGTCAAGGAAGTTGCGGGCGAGAACGTCTGGCCCAAGATCAGGGGGTTCCGGTACCTGCTGCAGGACAAGCCCCACGGCACTGGGCTGACGGACGACTTCATCGCCAGCCTGAAGCTCCTGGGCAAGCGCGGCTTCACCTTCGACCTGGGCATCGACCAGCACCGTCGCGGCAACAAGCAGCTCGATGAGGCATTGGAAATCATCTCTCGTGCTCACGAGGGTGTCGCCGAGGAGGAGAAGGTCACCTTCGTCATCAGTCAGTTTCCCACCCTCCTGCCCTTCTCATCTTTATGTGAAACACCTGCTAACGAATAACAACCCAGACCACCTGTGCAAACCCGACCTCGGTATTATCAACACCACCGACCCCTCCTTCGTCCACTGGCGCACCGCCATCTACGCACTGTCAAAGTGCTCCAACACGTACATGAAGCTCTCGGGCGGCTTCTCTGAAATGCCCGACTCCCTCAAGGGCCAGGACCCCAACGCCATCTTCGAGGCCATCTTCCCCTGGCTCGGCGTCGTCCTCGCCACTTTTGGCACCCGCCGCACCATGTTCGGCAGCGACTGGCCCGTCTGCACCGTCGGCGTCGACGAGGCCTGGCGTAAGTGGAAGCTCCTTGTCGAGCGCACATGTTACATGGCCACTCTCGAACCCGAGGACCAGGCCGCCCTGTTTGGCGGAACCGCTATCAAGGCGTACGGCATTGAGGGCGTTTGAGTTGCATCGATCGGATCCTGTCTATATTATGATGACCCATGACTTTGGAGGAGGCTTCTCAGATGAGGCATCACCAATTTCTTATGTTAACAGAGACTTCGCCACGGTCTTGATGATTTGACGCCGGCACTGGAATGGCTTTGGCGATGAACGAATAGCTTTGCACACAGATACCAAAAACAACATGATTTCTACCGTCCACCTCTTTCTGCTGTAAGGCAGTCCATCGATTCTTCTATTAAACCAGGGCGATTTTCTGTGATGATGGCTTCTTGCCGATACTACACGTTCGAGTATCGACATCAAGGACAGTATATTTGATGGAAACCTGTTGCTGCTTGTATTCGTTCCTTGCTTGAGGGCGAAGCAAATAGTGAACCGTCTTTTGACCTAAACATACAAAAATAATCCGAGTCTGCTCCGAGACTTTGGTGCTAATTGCTCCAAGTTTCCCATCATCGCTCGACCCGCCATAGCTATTGAGTTGAGTCCCCATGTTGGATTATGCGGCGTCTGAGGGCAGATAATTCTGCCTACTTTAAGTAGTCTTTCATATACCCTGCCCAATCTCCGGTAATCGATACCAAATATAGTCGGCCTACAAACGTGGTTCGTCCTGAATCTTGAGAATCCAAACCTTTCTCGTCGAAATGAATCTTCCCGAACCCGATGTCCCAATTCCTTTTCCTTCCATGTTTAAGAACCCTAAGCTGCTGGGCCACTACCTTTAAGGTGCAAGTTCGCACCATTGGATCGAAGAGCCCGCCTGGCTTGCCGTGCCTTGCATTCAAGAGCATATCCGGGCTCGTTTGCTTTGCGCCATTCAATGTAAGCCTCATAGCTCTGCTGACCAAACGCGTCAGGTACTCGTGGCTTGCGAGTGGGTCTCGGGCCCATGCCAGGCCCAAAGTTAGGAGCTGCGTTTGCATTGAAGATTTGCCCCTGATTTGGCATCGACGGTTGCGCTGGATAAAAAGAGGCGTCGGGATGCGGACCAAGCCAAGGGTCTGTCATCGATGGACCATCGGCCATCTGTCGACTATAGTTAGGATTTGGCATGAAGTTACCCATATACGGACCGCATCTAGAAGCCTGAACGGAAGCTGGTTGATTGAATTGCGAACCGAACGGTGGTGGCCGGAGAGGGATTCCAGCCATGCTCGGTGTACCAGATGGATTAAAGCCCGCAGCAGACGGATTCGGTGGTGCAGCCGGCATATGTGGAAACATGCCAGCCGGAGGCATCGTCAAGTCGTTCTTGAATCCGAAAGTTGGGCTGATACATGGTGAAGTAAACCGCTGAAGGGACGGATGCAAAGTCGGACTTATCACCAGAGGCGAAAATGCCGTGGGCGGTGCGATGTGTTGCTGGTGCGCTTCTGGAATGCCAAATCGCTGGATAGTGTTGGCCACGATTTCTTCCAGTTTCTGCTGAGGGGCCTCGATGAAATTGGAAGGGTCACTGCTGCCTAGGATCTTCCTGAGCATCGAGAGTGGAATGTTGATAGACGTCTCCTCGGACTTTTCCACTATGGGATCTTGCTTGGGGGCAAACACTGAGAACTCCTTTGCCATAGGGTTAAGAGACCGAGTCTTCACTGAGCTTCTGACGTCGACACTAGAGTCACCAGAATCACCAGAACCCTGCCTTGGACGATTCTCGCCAGGTTTTTTGGCCATTGAAGACGACTGACCATTGTGTGAAGAGCGTTGAAGTTTTCGAAGAAGGCCTTGGAATCGATCAGCTTGACCAGAAATAGAATCTTCGCCCGCCGGCTTCAGACCCCGGTCAACCATGCCGGTAACAGCTGGGTCGTATATAACTCCAGCTTCGTTTCGCTTCGCTTGTTCCCGTGGTTCCTCGGAGTGGCCATTGCCATTGAAGATGCCGCTTTTCCCAAGCTTGCAAGGCATTGTTAGGTCCATCATGGAGGACTTACGAGGGGTGACTTTGACACCTTTCAGGTGTTTGCCAAACTCAGCAATTTCGCCATCACGCGTCTGTGATCTGAAGCGGGTTGCATTTCTAATGCTGCGGATTTCAGCATTGTTGAATAGGCCGTTGTGCTCCTTGCACCTGGGATCATTGCATTCGTGGATGAACACCTCCAGAACGAGGGGTGTGTGATCCTGCTTCTAGAAGGACCTCTTGCTCCCATCGCTGGGAACAGGAACAGCACTGACCATAGCACATCTGGTCATAACCACGGACTTGCCGTCAAGATCCTCCAGGGTATGTTTGTTGTCCCCAAATATTGGGTCGGTTGCGATCTGCAAAGGATCGGCGCCGGTAACAGACCTTCGCCAGTGAGTAGCTGGGTTGGTCATATCGAAGTCGATGGAAGAGGTTGATGACTTTCGCTTCCTAGGCATCTTGATCTGGTGGATATGTTGGTCGTGGAGAAACTTCGGTCTCCGCCAATTGGCGGCGCTCAGTGCTGCAGTGGTCTTGTCCATTTTGACTGTGTTTCAGTCAACGAAGTTCTCGTCTCTTAGCCGCATAAGAAGGAGGGAGGCTCACCAAATCTTGCAGAGGCTAGTCTACGACCCTGTAAGTTGGTGGTATGACGAAGAAAGCCGTAGACGCTCAGAGATTGGCAAGTGAGTAGTTCCGCGAGGCAGTCGGGGCATGTGCGTATCATAAGAGCTTGTGGAAGTAATTGTCGATCGCACGTGGTCGAGGGCCAAAGTTGCGGTCAGAAAGTGCAAAGATTGGGTATTTGGGCAAGTGAGTTGATTTGAGTACCAAACAGTGCGTGCCAATTTTGGGCCCTGTGGACGAAGGAAACGAGGAAAAATGATTTGTGTACAGCAGTGAATGCGTGATAGGTTTTCTGCTCGGCCAGTATACTCAAAGTTGATCGCGTGGTAGTGTCGCTTCTTCACCAGGCGGGCGGTGCAGGACGACGAAGCCAGGAGACGGGGAGGCAACAATGGTCCACTGGTGGAAGCCGACACGCGTACCTGTAACGTGATTGAGTTTCCTCGCTGATGTAAAAGCATGCGCTCTAGGCAAAAGCCTGTAAGTCTGCGAAGATGTGTCCAAAAAGGGGGGGCTGAGATGGTGTGAGGGGTGATGCTGGCGGAGGATGTAGATGATGGAGGGAGGTTGGACGAGGGTGGCGCGTCACACGAGTACTTCTAAACCTGCCGGACAGCGTGTTGCGCGAGATAAAAGAGAAAGGAAAGTGCCTTCGACATCACGTTCTAGGCTGTCAGATCCCTCGCGCCCAGGAAACACACAGCATCCACTTCCCGACAAAGGTATTGCCCCAAGGTACGTACAAATTCGCATTCACTGTTCAAATGTGTACCTTTGAAACTTCTTTCCTCCATATCTGTCATCAAGGCACCAGTAATTGCTGACAAAGTAGCAAAGCTATACTTCAGGAGAAACGGCAGAGGATATCAATTTTAGCACGCTACTTGTTTAAAAGTACTGAATAACATCACCATCCTAATCTGTAATTTCATCTGCTCTCCAAGGCCACCTCATGAAATGCAGACAAAGACCCCGCACAGTTGCCAGTATCCAAGTAAAACTCTCCAAGCATCATTACACGGTCTGATTTGTCTGTCCAGTAAGATAGGCGCTGAAGGCTTTCTGTAATCCATTAAATCAGTATAGTCAAACGGTCATATGAACCACGGAAAACTTACCGCATTTCTTGTCTGCATGAAGACAGTTCCGGGGCCTGTGAACTTGCAAACCAGGCCCTCGCCTGACGAAAGGCCAGAGATGAAACCTCCAGAAGCGACTCGCTCCATAATGTATTTGACGTTCCATGCCACCAAATGGCCGTTGTCAACGACGTATTTCTCGCCGTCCATGAGCTAGATTAGGGTCAGCTCTCGGTGTGCAGTAATGATCATTCAATTTCACTCACGTCTTTCCGGATGATGGCACCAAAACTGGTAAGCCAGAGCAAGCCGGTGCCGCTAATTTTGTACACGTACAACCCCTCCCCACTGAAAATGGCCTTGCTGAGACCTTGGCGCTTATAGTCTTTGACGACACCCTGAGTGGAAGCCAGGTACGCGTCATGCCCGACGGACCACGTCTCCTTGCCTGTAAGACGCAGACTGGTGATGTCGCCGAGCATGGGCGGGGCCAGGATAAGTTCGCCGGGCCCAACAAAGGTAGAACTGGCCAGCTCTGCACCGGCCACAAGCTTCTTCATGCTGAACTTGATTTGACCCCTGAGCGTGATCGAGTGCGACATCGCTACCATGACACCCGGCTTCGCCTGCAACGGACACCCCATGGCCAACTGGATTGTGAGGATGGTGTTGTTGTCTCGGTGACTGATGCGGTAGCTCCCGCCATTGAAGGTGCCAACGTCGTCGACGGTTGCCGTGGCCCCTATAAAATGTGTCGTGGGGGGCGCGCCACCCACGAGGTTGGAGGGGTTACTCGTGTCGACTGGCGTTTCCTCGACATACTGTTTCTCCGGCAGGCTGGAGGCCTCTGGTGGACCGTCGAAGTTGGGAGGCGGAGGAGAGAATTGGGGTTGTGAGTCAGGGGTTCCCGATTGTCGCAAAGGAAGCTGTGTCTGTTGGTATTGCTGGTGCTGGGGGACGGCTCTGGTGACTGCTGAGGAGGCGGCTGGTACTGTTGTTGTTGAGTTTGTCCCTGAGAAAGACCTGGAGGCGGAGGGTATTGCTGGGCTGACGCAGGCGACGTGGTAGCCTGAGGAGGTGGCGGATACGCCCTCCCCTGGCTCGGAGATGCCTGTTGGGGAGGAGGGTAGCTTGCGTTCTGTCCGGTCGAAGGCTGGGGAGGCGGTGGGTAGTTCTGAGGCGTGCTCGACTGGGGAGGGGGAGGATGATAGTTCTGCGCCTGCGAAGCTTGAGGCGGAGGCGGATAGTTCTGCGACTGCCCCGTTGAGGGCTGAGGTGGCGGAGGGTAGCTTCCACTATGGCCGTGCTGAGGTTGTGAGGGAGGAGCAGGGTAGGAGAACTTGGTCTGGTTCGCGGGCGGCGACTGCGGCGGCGGAGGATAGTTCTGCTGGGGTTGACCTTGGATTCTGTTAGCGAAAGGTTCAGTCGACGGCTTTGTTCAGACATGAAGACGTACCACCCGATGGGGGAGCTATGAACGCTGTCAGCGCAAGCTATTCAGATCCGCTTGCCGGGGTAAATGAGCGACTCACGGGATAGTACTGGGCAGACATGGCCACAGAAGACGCCACGGATTGTGACAACGTCGTCGAGATCGCGACTTTTCAGTGGTAAATAAGCAGTCTCGGGCGGGAGCGACGCGAGGAGAAGTCGAGGAGGACAGTAAGACGACCTGCCTTCAAGTCAGTCAGTTGCCCATCAATTTGGCGACATTGGATCGCATCGCTGCCCCGCACTTACAATGATTACAGCCCGCTTGTTGGCGCAAAGTGCTAGTAACACGAACAGTAAGATTCGCGTTCCACGGGAGAAACTCTGCTGTATCGAGGAAATTCGAACGGCCGAAGCTTCCGAGTAGCTAGTGAGAAGTATCGAAGGAAGAGAGAAACATTCGCTGCGCAGGGACAATGGGCGCCTCGGGGCTCAGGGCCATTAAAGAGGGAGCTTCACGCGCCATGCAAGAGAGCTCCGCCAGGACCCCTGCCACGGTTCGGGGGGATTGGCCATGAAATGTGGCCGCATTGCCCCCAGCTTCCCGTTGGCTTGCATAGAATGGTGTGGTATGGCATGTGGTATTGGGAGCTTCTCTCAGAGATCGAGGTTCTAATTTGAGCTGCTAGTTGGGATGTTGGACCGTCGTCCAATCGTTGCTGGCCGCCGAGAGGGATGGGGAAATTCTCTAACTCTTTTGGGCGCCAGGTGAAGAGGGCGGCGCTTAGAATCGTCGAACAGCAAATCACCCTCTCATTGGTCCAGCTTCCTCCCTCTTGTTCACTTTGTCTGCAACTTGCCCGTTGATTTTCAGGGCGTCATTTTCAGTATTGTAACTGTCTTAAAGGATATCTCGAGAGTGTCTTGTGAAAGTAACATGTTGAGACAAGCTTCTTCGCGTGTGCCAAGGGCAGAAAGGGGTACCATCAGAGAGCCCAAGACTTTGCCAAGGCTTCACCAAACATTCCTAGAGCAGATAGCGAGACCTACGGGCAGAATACCATATCTAAAGCTCCTTTGGCTTGTGATAGACCTTAGTGCGACACAGTCAGACTCCGGCTTCTCGGCAGTCAGGGCCGTACTGGACCGGCAGATTTCCGACTGATGTGGGGCCGGACCCGGACACACTGCCGCCAGTGAAAGAGAAGGACGAACAGGACACGGAACGCCAATTGGGGAAAAAAGTTCCCTCGGGCTTGATTTTTTATTCATTTTCTCATTCCGCAACGCCTGACTAACGCCGAGTGACTATGCCCTGTCCATTCTCCATTTTAAAACGGCAACTTCTCGTGCTTGAAAGGCTTCTGCCCTTCACCTTCGCCGTACGCCAGAGAGACCTGGCCATGCCCCCTGATCTTGTACTTGTAAATCATGAGACCCTCCAAACCGACGGGACCACGGGAGTGAATCTTGTTGGTGCTGATGCCAACCTCTGTGCCGAAGCCGTAACGCATGCCGTCAGCCATGCGCGTCGAGGCGTTCCAGTAAACGCCGGCTGCGTCGACGGCCGCCATAAAACTCTCAGCATCCTCGGATGAAGAGGTGAGGATGACCTCGGTGTGCTTGGAACCGTGAGTGTTGATGTGCTCAATGGCTTCATCCAAAGACGCGACAACCTTGACGGCAAGATCGAGAGAAAGAAACTCGGTGTCGTAATCGGCATCTTTGGAATCAACCACCTTTGCGGCAGCATCTCCCGAGATCTTGGACTGCAGAACAGCCTTGGACTTGGCATCGCAGTGCAGTGTCACGCCCTTTGCGATCAAAGCCTCCGCAGCGGTGGGGAAGACAGACTCGAGGGCTGACTCCTGAACGAGCAGAGTCTCCAAACTATTGCAGGCAGCAGGGTAGCTCGTCTTGGAGTCGACGATGACGCCCGCCGCCATCGAGGGGTCGGCGGAGTCGGTGAGGTAAATGGAGCACAGGCCGTCAGCGTGGCCCAGAACAGGAATCTTGGTGGACTCCTTGATGTAGCGGACGAGCTCGTTGGAGCCGCGAGGAACGACAAGGTCGATGTACTGGTCGAGGGCAAGGAGCTGGGGGATGACGTCGCGAGTGGTGACGAGCTGGATGGCCGAGTTGGGGACCTTGGACTTGTCGAGAGCGGCGGAAATGACCTTGGAGATGGCGATGAAAGACTCGGTGGACTCCTTGCCTCCCTTCAGGATGGCGGCGTTGCCCGACTTGATGGCCAGGGAGGCGATGTTGGCGATGACCTCAGGGCGAGCCTCGAAGATGATGAGAAGGACGCCGATAGGGCAGGTGACCCTCTCCAGGATGAGACCATCATCCAGCTTGGTTCTCAGAGTAACCTTGCCAACTAGGTCGCGTCAGATAAGTGCAGGGAAGTCGAGTCGTTGATGAGTACACATACCCGGGTCCTCAAGCCCACGCACATCCAAGATGCCCTTGAGCATATCCTCAAACTTGCCCTTCTTGCCCAGATCCAGGCGGGATACCAGACTTTGGCTCAATTGGCCATCGGCGGCAGCCTTGCGGGCGAGCTCCAGGTCTCGCGCATTAGCGGCCAGGATCTCATCTTTGGCGTCAGCGAGCGCGGCGTGGATGGCCGTGAGAGCGTCATTGCGGGCTTCGGCAGGGAGGGTTGCGAGGGTGTGGGAGGCCGATTTCGCACCCTTTGCGGCGTCGACGGGGGAGGCGTTGGTGAGGGACATGGTTGCAGACCGGATTGGTTGAGTTTCCCGGTGAGATGTGAGACTGGGGGGATTCGCGGTGCTCAAAGTGCAAGGCTTCTTGCACTTACAAGTAGGTTCAGATATAAGTCGTATGAGTCAACTATGAGATCTCACGGCTATACCTAGTCTTGTTGGCTGGTAAGAGCTTGTGCCACATGGCGGGCAGCATGTTCGCTATGAAAATTTGGAGCCCCGCACTCGGAGTGGGAAAGAGGGAGGGCGCCACAGCGTGTGTGCTCAGTTTAACAAGGTTGAGTTGAATTTAATTTCTATCAATCCAATTGATGACATGTCAACCGCATAACCTTATTCGAACACGTACAGACAGAATGGCAATTGCGAGAGACTCATTCAACTACATCGCTTCGGTATAAGGCATACCTTGAATACGGGAATCATTCAACTCTTTTGGGAAGCTCGTTGTTTATGGTCTCAAATAATGAACAGGGGTCTGCAGTGCCAAACGGGCCCACTGAAAGTCTTGCTGGCCGGGAAGATGTTACTGACATTGCATATTTTTCTGTATCCAGCCTAGATGCGACCTTGCCACCATCTCCGGTCCCTGGCTGGCTTCTGACACTGCCTCGGCGCCACTCTGCTTGTTCGAACCTCCTGTCAGTACAACTACTATCTGCCTGTCATGGAGAATGCAACCATAGCGGCGGCGACCTCGAGTCATGAAGGGCTGCCTTCTTCTTTGATGTCGGGGTTTCCGCGACACTCTAGGTAGCCGAGGCATGTTGCGGCAACAGCATCCATCGAGCCCTCCTCCTCTCTTCTGCCCTGTCTCATCAACCTAGTTCCCACGCGACGCTCATCCGCCCTTCATCTCACCTCCGTGTGTCAGAGATTTCTGCTTTTAGGGATCCCATCTCCGTGACAAAGCCTGTCAAGCATGCAGGCAATAGGTAGCAACATATGCACTCCGCGACAGCCACGCGCGGGGTGGGATGGGCAGGTTTGTCCGTCTTCCCCGACCTTACTAGGGCCCAGTAGGTGCGGGAGCTGCCCGTTCCGCCTGATAACGAGCAAGCCTTCGATAAGAACCGAGCCGAAAAGATTCGGGCCTGCCAGATTGGCGGTAGTCACACCTCTCGTTGCCGACACCGCAGCGCTTTTTAATAAGCGGATATAGCACGGAAACCGGGCTCCTATGCGGTAGATGGCGCGGGAGATGGCTAGGCCAACGGCCAGTGCCGAACTTCCGCCCTCTGGGTTTTGCCAGTATGATTCGCAAGTGCTTCATTCGATCACTGCGCGCCGTCCGTCCTTCGCATACCCTTTGCACACTGCTTCATTCTTCTCCCAGGTTGGCGGGCTCGAATGTCCGTCATACTGGTCCATCGCCCCGCCCAGCAGCCGCCGAGGCATCTTTTCGCGCTCGAAACATCGGCTGCCCAGAGCCGAGCGCGGTGTCGATCCACTCCACTGCGGAACGGTACCCGACCTAGGAGCTTTTGGATGACTGCTATGAAAAGGCTAGCATCATGACCAGCCCTGGGAGGTGCGTGGGGTGGGAAAGCCGGACAACACCCGACTGAAAAGACGGCCAGGCCCCGGCACTTTCTGTCGTCATTTATGCTTGCGCTCCTCTCCCATTCTTCCAAATGTTCCATCTTGGCTTTTGTCGTGGGTCTTGAAGTCCAAGCTCCCTTTTTCGTCCTCTGTACCTGTTCTTGTTAGCCGTCTGCCTCAACTCTCCAGCCTAGAGATTGAACGTGGACCTTGCAGGGGAACCCACTTCGGCACCGATTCGGCATTACAACCATGGCCGCCACATCACGCGACCCGGAAAAGGATTCGTTTCCGCCAGAGGACAGTCGTAGTCGCAGCGATGAGCAGAGTCAATCGAGCGACAGCGACGAGGACGAAATCACCGAGATTGGCCGGGATGGGGACAGGGCCCGTCCGTCCCCGGGCACCGAGCCGGACGGCGGGGATCCATCAGCCGCAGCGAGAACGCGGTCTCGGGCCTCCTCCACCCGCTCCCGCGCCCTCTCCATCGTTGCCAGATCCAAGAGACGTGGGCTTTTTGCGCAGTTGGCCGCCATCCCGGAAGTGGATAATCCATATAATTATACCAACAAGACGAAATGGACAATCACGTTGATCATCGCTCTTGCCGCCGCCGTTTCTCCTATGGGATCATCCATCTTTTACCGTAAGCTAGCTACATAACCCAAGCCCTCGGTCTAAATTACCACTAACATGCACAAGCCGCTCTGACGGAGATGGCCAAGGAATTCGGTGTCTCAACTACCATTACGAACTTGTCTGTAGCGTTCTACATGCTGGCGATGGCAATCTTCCCGTTGTGGTGGTCGTCCTTTTCAGAGACCTTGGGTCGCCGGTCCATCTACCTGTTGTCGTTTACCCTCTTCGTTGTGTTCTCTATCCTCAGCGCCGTGAGTGTGAATATCAGCATGCTCATCGTAATGCGCCTCCTCGCCGGCGGTGCAAGCGCAAGTGTCCAGGCTGTCGGAGCCGGTACTATCGCAGACATCTGGGAGCCACGCGAAAGAGGCCGTGCCATGAGTATCTTTTATCTTGGTCCGCTGACTGGGCCCCTGCTGGCTGTAAGTCCACTTACACCTTTTCATCGAGTGACGCTTTTGGATTTCTGACCCTTTTTAGCCCATCATTGGCGGAGCATTATCACAGCGCTTCGGCTGGCAGTCAACAATGTGGGCGCTGGCCATCTACGGCGGCCTAGTCCTCGTCATGATCCTCTTCTGCCTTCCCGAGACCCTGGCGCGCCCTAAGCCGCCGGCCCCGGCGCGCGCCGCATCCGAAGGCGAGAAGATTGCACTATCCCGGACGAAGACGGCCGAGTCGGTCAAGGTGCACTCCAAGAAGGCAGCGGCGCTGCTCAAGAAGTCCTTCGTCGACCCTCTTTCAGTGTTGCTCTACCTCCGCTTCCCGCCCGTCGCCATCACCGTCTTCTTCGCCGCCATCACCTTCGGTGCCCTCTTCGTAGTCAACATCTCAGTGCAGGCTACACTCTCGCAGGCGCCGTACGGCTTCAGCGAGCTCATTGTCGGCTTGTTCTACTTCCCTGCGGGGCTGGGATACTTCATGGCCTCGCTGCTCGGCGGCCGCTGGCTTGACGTCATCATGGCGAGGGAGGCCAAGAAGGCTGGTCGCTACGACGCCAACGGCAAGTTGATCTTGCTTCCGGAGGACAGGATGCGCGAAAATATCTGGATCGCTGCGACGGTGTACCCTGCATCGCTGATTTACTACGGCTGGGTGGTTGAGAAGGGCCTTTTCTGGTTCGTGCCGTGTATCGGTCTTTTCACGTTTGGAGCCAGCTCCATGCTCGTCTTGTACGTTTCCCCGTCCCCCGATTTCTCTTTGGCAGTCGTCTACGGCAGGCTTCTGCCGGCTCTGCTTTCTTATCATCACTCGGGCTCGGCTAACATCGCTTCCTGCAGTGGCGCCGCCACCACCATGCTAACGGAATTCCTGCCGAAGCGGAGCTCGGGCGGCGTGGCGGTCAACAACTTTGTGAGAAACATCTTCAGTTGTATTGGTGCGATTGCTGCACAACCCGTTATCAACGCCATTGGGAACGGGTGGCTGTTTACGATTCTGGGCATTTTCACGTGGATTTCGGGGTACATCTGCGTCTGGACCTTGAGGAGAAACGCTCCCAAGTGGAGGAAGAGCATGGATAAGGCCTTGAGTAGTTAAGACATCACTTCCGGCCCTTAGCGCGCCCGTAAGGCAGAGAGAGTCATACGATGGCGTAGCGCGCGGGCGGTGATGGATTGATTTGAACAATAAGAGATTTCTTTGGATACGTATGTTTTTGTCTTTCTGCATGAGACTCTATGTACCACAACCCCTCCTAGCGATAACCTGCGCCCGCAGCTCCTTTGTTTACGACGACGTGTGCGGATTGACACCGCGCTCGGCGCAGTACTTGGCCACCTCCTTGCGCAGCGTCTGCTTCTGTCTTGACACCAGGTCCATAACGTCTCGCAGCTCCTCGCCGAGGTCCCAGTCTCCCTTGACGCCGCCGCCGACGGCCTCGTACAGGTCCTCCATCTCGACGAGGATGGCCTCGAGCTGGTTCGGCAGCCAGGTGACGATGGGGCTGCCGCCGGTCGCCGTCGGGTGGGATGTGCGCTTAAGGATGTACTCGCGCGCGAAGCACCAATGGCGCCAGCGGAAGTCGCGGACCTGGTGCAGGATGAGGAGCCACAGGCGACGGGACTCGCGGACGGCCTCCCTCTCGTCCTCGGCGAGGCCGTCGGCCGACAGCTTCGTGGCGAGCGCGGCGTCCTTGAGGCCGACCTCGAGCGAGCGGTCCTTGACGTGCAGCAAGAACTGACGGTGGTTGCTGGGGCGGTAGGAGCGGAAGTCCTTGAGGATCTCGGTGAGGGGCGTGTCGGGCATGGGCACCTGAAGGAGGTTGTCCATGAGGGGCACGATGGAGTCGTTGGCGCCGGACTCGCCGCGGAAGGACATGGGCTTGTCGTCGTTGACGCCCTCGTAGACGACGCCGTTGGGGAACATGCTCTGGCTGGTGATGCCGAAGATGAAGGTGCGGAAGCTGGTGTAGCTCTGCGGCCGCGACTTGTCCCACATGGTCTCCATGGTGTTGTTGATCGTGCGGAGGGCGGCGAGGACCTCGGAGAGGCCACGGTTGAGGGCCGCGCGGTCCAGGGGCGAGCCGGGGGAGGCTGAGGAGCGAAGGGCGTCCACTGTGCCCTTGACCAGGCCGCCAGTGTGCTTCACCATGGCGATGTGAACGAGGACGAAGCCGGCCTCGGAGGAGGTCGGGTCTAGACCCTTCTCAAAGGCGCGGATGAGGCGGACGTTGGAGTATTCCAGACCCTTGGACGGGTCCTCTAGGCGGTAGTTGTAGAGGGCATAGGAGCCGGCGTATTCCATCCAGGGCTTGAAGCCGGTGCTTTGATATTGTTAGCGGTTGCGATGAGGCAAGTCGCAGTGGTTGGGATAAGGAGGCAAGAGGAAGGACGTGGGAATAGAGAGACGGATTAGAGCGTAGACTTACAGCTCAGCGCAGCGTGCGATGGGCATCGAGATGTTCCTAGGCAGGCGGTCCCTCGCGAGGCCGTACCCCTCGCCCCTGACGAAGCGCTCATGGCAGGGCTCGAGCAGGTATGCAGACGCGAGGAACGAGTAGTCGCGGTACAGGGCGTTCATCAACTGTTTCCATGGTCAGACGAAGAAACGGAAGCACTGAGTTGCGTGTGCACTTACCGGCAGGTTATCCTTGTATTGGTCGATGGCGTGGGTCAGGTCGGGGAACTCGGCGTCGACCGTCTCGCCCAGCTTGGACGAGGCCAGCAGACCCGGCGTGCCGTCGAGCTTCTTGACGGGCATGCGGGAGAGTATGTCCTCGAGCGGGGCGAACTCGGCAGGCAGAACGGCAACCGGGTCCGCGCGGGGGAGGAAGCCGCGGGTAGTGGAGACCATGAAGGCTGGGAGGGAGTTGTCCTCGGGACGGGGGTCCTCGAGGACAGGGAAGGGGTGGAGTCGATCGATCCCATTGTGAAAGAAGATCCGGGGTCAGTGGAACGCGTGGGGTGAAGTTGGTGCAGGGCCGGGTTGTGTAAAGGAGAAAGTGTGTGGGTTGGGATGGCGGGTTATGGGTTGATGGTGGTGTAGTGGTTCTGTGTTTGGGTATATGTGTGTGATGAATGACTAGGCTTGGGGGTTTGGGTATAGAGTCGTTCGTGTAAGTTGACTTACACGACTCGATGGATTGTGTGTAAGTGATATGAGTGTGTGGAAGAACGGGGGAAAATCGCAAAAAATGACAAATAATTGCTGCAAAGCTCAGAGAGTGCTTTGTCGGTGCAGACGTTGGATGGGTGCGAGTGCAAGTTGGAATTTCTGGCTTCCCGCCACTCGGCGCCGTGTATATACTTCGTGGCCGGAATCGATTCCGGCCTCAAGTGAGGGGGTGCCCATTTCACTCCGGCCGCAGAGCATGACACGAAGCACCCCGTCCGCCGTGCCCGTCCCATTTCTGTTTGTCATATCAATCCTAATCTCTCTGGTCACACGGGCTCATCTGGACAACCAGAACCAAGGGTTTGCTCCCCCCCTTTCTGCTAGCCAAGCCCTTGCATCTGCTTGTCGACCGTGATAAGCGGCATTCCTCTACACCTTACAGGCTGCCGCATCTCAGACGCGCCCCATCGCGGGCTCCATATGACCAGCTGGCATCCTTCTTCTGGACAGACGCAGAAAACTTTGATAAAGTTTTTCTTCTTCGGCGTTGGTGAGGTGTTTTGTCGCTCGAGATGCCGAGTTTTGTGGTTCTGCGAGGCCGGTGCAGGCGAGTTGGAGTTGGAGAGTGGTTGAGTAATGAATTTGGCGGGCCCCGCTTTTCTACCGATTATGGCCGGCGTGGCCGGAACCGTTCCGGCCTCTTGGCACACGGACCCGGGCTGAATTGGCTGAGACGCTAACAGGTTTCACACAGATATGAGGAAGACAATTGTTAAGCCGATAAGAAAATGCAGTGTGTAATTAATGAATGCTCTGTGATAGGCCAGTGGAAGAGCCCGTCTGTTGAAGACGCGGCACATGACCCGTGATTTCCCAGCCGTCTCGAGTCTTGCTGAAAGAGACAACAGCCACCCCCCCGGTACCGAGTGCTCCTCGTATCTTTTTGCGTTAAATGAATGTCGTAAAAAGTCGTAAAAGTCATTCATAAAATTCTTTCATCGTTGTCCGACGTTGTCCATTCTTGTTCATCATAAGATTTTCCAAGCCATGATGCACTGCACATCGTGAGCAAACATGCTTTTCGCATGGAAGGTAGAGAGCTTACCTTGGGCCAGAAGCCAGCTCTCATAGATTTTCTTCGTCACGAACGAAGAGGGATTCAGCATTGGCGGGGACACCTCCCGGATCACGACGTGTCACCCCCAGGGAAGCCCAGGTGTTGCGCGTAGTGAATCCAACATCCGAGCCGTCCTCTTCTACCGTCGTTCCGTCAAACTCGACCCAAGGCTCCCAATCGTCGTCTTGCTCGAGATCCTGTGATGTACCGGGATCCGAGTCCTCGGTCTCATCCTCGTCGACCTCGACTGCAGACCGAACGACTCGGGGCACCGCCGATGAACCGTCCTCATACACGTATTCAGTGAAGGTTTGAGTGACTGTCGTCTTGCATCGCGAGCTGGTCGTAACCGATGTCACATACGCTGTGGTAAGGGGCTCGCTATCTCCTGAGGTACTGGGTGTTAGAAAGGGACTGGGGGTAGAGGGACTTACACCGGAGCCGGCTGGGTCATTTCCAGTGGCGGTCGGCTGTACGTCTGACTGCACCGGCGACGAACTGGTCGGATCCGGGTTGCTGACCGTGCCGGACGGAGGTGGCAAGGCAGTTCCGCTTGCCGAACTACCTCCAGACGCAATGATGGCCGCAAGCTGCCGCTCAATGGACTGAATGAGCTTCAGGAGATTCTGAAGGTCCTCTGGGGAGATCTGGATGCTGCTGGCTTGCCTCTTCGCGAGGTTCGCAATTTCAACAATGTCGGGTTTGCGATGGCCACCGCCCCAGTTCCTTAGAAAGCTGTCCACTTGATTATCGAGGTCCTCGGCAGCTAGGCTCAACGTATCAAGGTCGCTTGCTGAAAGCTGAGCGGACTCAGCACCGCTAGTCCGTCCACGGAGGATCGCACCGGACGCGCCCTGGAAGACGACTTGTAAAGCGACACAGACGCGAAGAATAGTCTTGGTGAAATGCATGTTGGAATGTTCAGTGGTAAGGGATGATGCACCCGTCAGACGCCGCAGCATCGAGACTTCTGGAGCTCATGATATAGTTTTGTGGCGTTGCGACCAGCCAAACAATAGCAACGCATTCCAGTGATCGTTTCATAGCCGCTGATACGGTTGCATTCCTCTTGTGGCATCGTCTCTCGGTCAATGACGAATCAACAGTGGGCGGTCATTGAGAACGACAACGCTTGTATGTCTTTCGAATAATTGGTATTCAATGACTGCGCGGGCGGATTGCTTCTGGAGCTCCATAGACGTGCTGGCGCAAGACACTTGCCCTTCCCCTCGGTTATTTCGGCAGCTGCTGGGATGGTGGGTCGGGATGATAAAGCAAAAAGCGTGGCACGCAAGAGTCATGGTGATGATGCGGTTCACGGAAGTATCTCCTGGCTGTGGAGCGGTGCAGGGTGGTTTTGGGGATGGATACGCAACGAAGTTTGACTTTGGAATGACGACAGCACGAGTTCCCGTTCATACTGATCGTGACGATGGTTGATTGATTGACCCTGAGCGATAGCGATACATGATCAAGATAGCCATCTTGAGATGCGCTTGTGGTACGGATCAAACGCGAGTTTGACAAGATGCTCCAGCGGTGAATACCGACAGCGGTCGCCCGATTGTGTTGAAACAAGGACAGGATATTCGCCGTTGGAATCTTTTTCTTGCATGCCAAACGTGACACTTTTTCTACGGTCGGGGTTGACAAGCAAAAGCCCGCTCTCCCTGGTCATAAACTGATAACAGATCGGTCATGGTAGCGCTCGCCTCTTCATTTCCGCTTCTTGACTCTTGAAGGTGCAACGATGATGGATTGGCATGGGACGCTATTAATCTAACTGCATGCTCGTTTGCTTCTCTTCCGTAGGAACCAGGCGACTGGGGAGTTGGGTGGATTCACCGGTGCTGAGCTCTGGTCTCATCTCCATCCGGGCTTGCGCCACTTGGCTTCTGTGTTTTTGTAGGTGCCGGGTTGGGATGTCTGATCCTCGGATGTACGATTGGCCCTCGTCGGGTGGAATTGGAGTTCGGGTCGAAAGCATTTTTGTATCCATCTGACAGGGACTGTGGCTACGGCAGATGCGGGAGGTTTTCGTTGCCCCCTTTCCACATCTTTAGGGCATCCATCTCCGGGTTGCCAACCAGAGGTTTCTGCAAGCTGGCGCCGATGGCGTAAATGGTAATGTCTGCTTTCATTCTCAACACAGACAGAGTCCCGGAAGGTGAAGTAGTAAGCAGGAATTTGTAGCTGTGAAGCCCCCCCTTGGAGTGGATCGTAATTATCCAGAGAGACGGCCCCTTTCGCATGTCGAAATGAGGCAGGCAGATTACGCTGGTGTCTCGGTCAACTGGGCGTCCGAATCAGAGCCGACAGAGTCCTATCCAGCTTGCTGCAAGTCAAGTTCGGTTGGACACCGTTCTTCACGATTGAGCCCGCCCGTCATTCTGCTGGTATTGGGTCCTGAGATATTGCCTCTTCATTGGTAGTGCCGTTGTCGCAGCAGCTTGATTGAAGGTGGGCGGTGCACCTTTTGTGTCTTTCTCGGTCACAGCGGCCTCAGGATGCAGTGGACGCAATAATCTACGAAGCGACTTGATGACAGGCGAGGGCTTCGGGTACCTAAAGTTTGTAACTCACGAAGGGTTCAAGGGGTTTCCAGGCTGAGCCGGAAACCTGCAGGTCGCCATCACCAATTCAGAGTTCTGGGCCGCCCTGGACAAAGTGTTGGAGTGCGCCAGCCAAGCGTGGACCTGAGCCGTTGGGGATTGTGTTAGTTTGAGACTTGTTTGCTGTCCCCTTGATCCTCGTCCAGTGTCCGAACCTGTTGAATCCACCGATACTCTAACAGGGTGCGTCCGCAACAACCATCTCGACAGCGATCGTCAACGCTCCGGACATAGTCAAGGGGTGTAGCTGTTTGTTCGCGATCGACACTTGGATTGGGCTGGATGCATCATTCAGAGAGCATCACCAGTGCGGAACAAGAAGATAAAACGATCTGGAGTCCTGCAATCCGGGTTGTTGGTTGCGGATGCGTGGCGACGTAGCATGTGCCATAGCCCTGAGGGAAATAATTCGCAATACTCCGTTCGTAAAGTCTGAAGGGGCCATGGATCATTGTCCGGTGTCCCGAGAGGTACTGTGGAGAGAGCAAAATGTAGCGTACTATCGCCATTTTTCGAGTCAAGCCATGCTCAAATGGGTAAGTGGCAGCTGGGCCATGTCGCGAGGTATCGAGGTGTTTCGCCTTCACCCTGACAGGCAGACGGGATGATTTAGATGGGAGGATGAGGATACACGATGAGCCCCAGCCTGAGGCACGACACGACGCGAACAAAAAGTGAAGCAAAGACAAGACCAGGGCCGGGAAAAGGACGGGACATGGCACAGAGAGGGGGGCTTCGGACGGGGAGAAGAAAAGGTAGAAAGGGGGGGAATAAAAAACAAGTGTGTGTGTATGTGTGTGTGTGTGTGTGTGTGTGTGTGGTGTATGTATTACTGAGCTTCCTATTCCCAGTTTCTGCTGAGGTCAGAGGCCGGCCAAGGCCCAAGATCCAGTGAGATGCATTTAATCATCAGCCAGGAAGGGCGGGAGTTGAGTTGACGAGAGGGTGCGCGGTGCGTGGATGGCCCCCGGCCGGCCGGCGGAGGGTACCGCGGTACGTATCATGCCTCGAGGTGCAGGTAAAATGGGCGGAGGAAGGAATGGATGTACCTTTGTACCTCTGGAAGGGGGAAAAACTCCACCCGTGCGCCCATCCCTTTCCGGCCGGGCCACGGGCCCCCCAAGGTCATTGGTCTTTTCCTTACCCACAACTGCCCGCGGTGCTGCTGCGCAGTGTGGCAGGTGCGCGAGAGGAAGCGAAAGCTGGAGGTCAATTCTTGAGCGAGAGCCCAGCACCACGCACCCAGCACCGCACCGCACCCAACCCAGCATGAGAACCGTTTATTGTCACGCCGCCTGGTCTGGCGCTCTCCTCGAAAATGAGACGCCAAACTTACCAGATGGACTCCCCCATAAAATAAAAATTCTCTCTCCTCCCATCTCGTCTTCCCATCCACCCTCCCATTCCATCCATCGCCAACCCAAGCCATCATCACCTCGCCGTCGACTGTGCGAGTCGCCAACGCGAAATAATCTGCCACCGACGAGACAGACAGACCGTACCGCATCGCATCGCTCACCAAAACCAACCGCACCGCAACGCAACGCAACGCACCGCCCACCAACCTTGCCCATCCATTACCCACCAGATCACCACTCGTGGCCCATTGGATGACTGGCTCGGCCGCCACCCCATTCATCAAAGCAGCTGTCTCCGACAAAGCCACCACTCCCTCTTGAGCTTTCCGCCGCCTGCCCATCGAACTACTCCAGCTCTTCGCCTTTTCCCCTTACGCCTAACCCACATCTACTCTGTTCATCACACACAACAGCCGATCCCATCGAAATGTCTTCCACCCCATCTGTCAGCCGACGCAAGTCGAATGGAGGCAAGGGCGACCTCGTCATCACCCTTATCGTCAGTGCCGACAAGTTGAAGCAGATCCTCGACCCCAGTCCTGTCAAGGAGGACTCGCCAGTCAAGATGGATATCGAGGAAGCAAATGGAACCAAGGAGACACAAGAATCCCAGGACTCGCCCGCCACGTCGACGACGTTGCCTGCCCCCATCGCTACGAACGGCGAGACTGCATCCGACTCGAACCCCGGCACGCCTGCTGGTGACGGCACTCCTGCACCCACGTCAATGGGACCCCCCACGGAGGGAGTCAAGAAGAAGGGTACCAAGCGTGGCGCTGGTGCCGTCAACGGACTTGGCCCCGATGGACAGCCCAAGGTCCGAGGCAAGCCAGGACCTAAGAAGAAGGCGAGACTGTATGTTCACTCCTTCGCGACTTGGCTACGTCGATTCATGCTAATTTGTTCTTACAGTGAGGATGGCACAATCGATCCGAATGCCCGTGCTGGTGCCGGTGGGCACAAGCTGGGACCCAAGGCAAACCAGGGTGCCATTAACGCCGGCCTGCGAGCTCTCGACCGATCTGGCAAGCCTTGTCGCAAGTGGGCGAAGGGCGGCTTCACACTCAAAAGTTTCACAGGCATCGTCTGGGAGGTCCCCCGGTGGGTCGCGCCGCCCAAGACTGTGCCCGATTCCAACACGGAAGACTCTGCTGCAGCTTCCGCCGATAGTAGCACCAAGGAGAACAAGGAAAACGACCAGATCAAGAGCGACGCCAACAGCGCCGCCAATAGCGGCGCCGACGTGGAGATGCGGAGCGCACCGGGTAGTGTCCCGGCGAGCTCGCCGGCCCCGATGGCCATTACCGCCGCTTCATAGACGCCCGGCTCGTCGCTATCTCATTTGTTTTATGCTATTGACGGGTACTGGAGGTGGTCTACCCCATCCATGTACACAACAGCTTGGAGTTTGAGGAATCGGGGAGGGACAGGGTCTCGAACAGGCAGCAATTCATAAAGGCACAAGTCGCCTTTGCGGTCTTTTGGACAGACCTTCTCATGCGGCATTAGTCCGCCGGCGTTACGGACACAAGGTATTTGGTTCAGCGCGGAAGCTGCCAAGGGTAGAGCGGCGTTTGCCCGGAATGGAGGCACAGAGTGTATATTACAGAGTTGGTGCAAGCGCGGAGAGATTTCGACTGGCGATACAGTTAATGTCATTCTCACGCAAAAGCGTCGTCCGTGACAAACGAAGGTGTGCGCGATGCAACTGTGAAATAGTTTCATTCGGCAAACGTGGCCGGTTGGGTTGTGCCGAAGCCCTCGGAAAGATGAAAGTCACGCGCAAATCGGAGAAGGACCATGAAATCAACGTGCGATGCGTGGATGAAGCTTGGTGGAATGGTAGGGGAGTGCTGACGCAAGTTGAGTTTGCAGATCGCTTGCATTGACCATGGGCGACTGGCGGGTGCAACCCCGGGCGCGCCGCAGGGTTTCGTTCTGACTCCTTTTGTTCGAGTGCATCGAAAAACCAAGACGATGGTGCTCAAGAGATGAGAGGAACTATTGGGGGCGCGGAGTGGTATTGCTGTTGTGATTTACTGCCGACCGAAGACATGTGGGAACCCACCATGGGTCAAATGCGCCAAAGAAAAGAAGGGAAGGAAAAAAAGCATTGGTCCCCCCTTTCGTGATCCCCCCATCCAGCCTGTTTGCCTCCATATGATGGACGAGGCCGGGAAAAGAGACGTTGGTGGTTGGTGTCAGGCACGTGATATCACATAAGCAGAGTCCGCCCTGGACTGGCTGGCTGTTTAAGGCAAGGCGCGGGTCAGGCATGTCGGTCGCTCGTTCCCCGGCAGCAGCGTACGTACAGTGTGGGCATACTGGATGACGACAACGTTTCCCGGCCCTCTTCCTTTGAGAGTCTCACAGTCAGCGTCTCACTCGAGGGGTTGCCCTTTGTTGACCAAGATGTGGTTGACTAGTCTCGTAGAGACCTCAAAGGGACTATTCCGGTTCCCATAGGACAAGCCCGTCGCTCTCTCGTCGTGTCATGGAATGGATTCTTCTCGTGCTGGTGTTTCGACTCCAAGACAAGCCAGCACCCAGAAAGGCAGGGGACAGTGGGTAGAGAAGCTAGTTTCCGATAGCACCGTGTCAAATCCCTGACGACTCCTGCCTGCCCGCAGTTAGGGGGAGATCCTGCGGACCGGCGCCTGCTGTGACTGGCCACCCCGTTTGGCGCCTCAGCTGGCTGGTTAGCCTCTAACAATGACCTGCTCTCGTGATTGTTTAGCGGCGTCTGGCGACTGGGACGACGGCGGCGAACACGCTCGGGACAAGGCCAGGCCCAGCGAGTCTCAGCAAAACACCCCCGTCTATTATTCGTCCGCGCGCTGGACCTCACCTCACCTCCGTCACTGCACTGCACCGCAGCGCTCCTGCACTGTGACTTTCGCATGGATGCAACTCAACTCTCCACACGCTCCGTCCACCACCACCACCACCACCACCTCGCGCTCACTCAACCTTACCTCCACTGGTCTCCGTCTCCTCTACCTTTCGTACCTTACCAGCACCCAGTACCTTGCCGGTACACTCTGTACCGCCCCCCCGTTCTCCACAGAGCGATAGCACCCGACTTGACCTCAATCAACCCCCATCTTTCGACCTTTCATCGCTGCCGTATCATGAGAATCGAGCTGTCCTGCGCCGCATCTTAGCATCCTCGACGTGTCGTCTCTTCCGTGCCGTTGCATTCATCTTGTAGAGCGAAGTAAACCTTGACGACCCGGATCCATCCGTTTGACCATCTCCGCGCCCCTCGTGATAGTGCGACACGACCTGAGCCTCCGTCACAGCACGTCATCTGGAGGCCGATTGCCCGTTGCACCCGTCGACCTTGCCGTCCCCAAGACCGACCACCTTTGACGACCCACCCAAGATTCGAACGTCGGCACCAGGGCAGGGACACACGATCGCCGCCGGAGACTTATCCTGAGAAGCTCCGATTACGGCTTCTCGGGGCTCCCGTTGCGTACGAGACGCCACAGGTGCGCCGAGCCCGCCGACCCCTTCACGAACCTCGACCCCTCACCATGACGAACCCGTTCCATGGTTCTGCACATTATACCGACCCAAACACACCCGCGGGAAGCTCTGGTCTTCTCCCGCGCCGTTTCTCATACGCCTCGGTCGTCTCGGGAGCACCACCAAACTATAACCCGCCCTACCTCTCGCATCCCGGCCGAACTTCGGTCATCTCCCAAATCCTCAATAACTCCGACGATATCACCTTCGAGCCGGCCTCGGGCTACTACGACCCGAGCAGGAGCGACGACATGGACGCGGACAGGAACGGCGCCGGCTTGAATGGTGCGTCCGTGAGGCCGTCCCGTGGTGGCCAGCTCCCCTCCTTTTCGAGAGCTTTTGATATGTTCATGGCGAACCCCTCAGGTGATACTGCAGGCTCTGGCAGCGCGAGTGGGAGCGGTTTCTTCGTCCCGTCCTATCTGGCGGGCTCGGCACATGTTCAGCGGCTGGAGGAAGCACACTGGGCAAAAGTACGGGCGCAGAAGGAGTCTCAGGCAACTCAGACACAGACCGGCGGGAACCTGTCTACGAGCGCAAGCAGCGTCAGCCTTCACAGCAAGCCGGGTGCTCATCGAGGAGTGAATTACGATGTCATTGAGAAGCCCCCCGCCTTTGAGGAAGACGAAGCGTTTGCCCCACTACCCACGAGGTGGAACAGTCTCGACAAGTACGGTGCTCTAGACATCTTATCCGACGGCCTCGAGGTCAGATATATCGGCCCGAGGGGCCAGACGGAGCGCGACCACGAGGCTTTCTGCATACGTGCCGACAACCCTATGCCCCCGCAGTGCGGCATCTACTACTTCGAGGTCCAGGTGCTATCGGGCAAGCGGGATGAGTAAGTTATACGAGTACGCATGTATGGCTACGATCCTAATTTACTGTACAGCATGACCATCGGCATCGGATTCTCTGGCAAGGGGGTGGGACTTGCAAGACCCCCTGGCTGGGAAACGGATTCTTGGGGCTACCACAGTGACGACGGCCACTGTTATGCTGGTCAGAGCGGCGGAAAGACCTACGGTCCTTCGTTTACCGCGTCTGATGTTATCGGCTGTGGCGTCAATTTTAGGACTGGCAGTGCTTTCTTCACAAAGAATGGCCACCTGTTAGGCACCGCCTTCCGCGATGTTGGAAAAGCCGGCAGCCTCTACCCGACAGTTGGGCTCAAGAAGTCAGGAGAACACGTCCGTGTCAACTTTGGTCAAACACCTTTCGTCTTCGATATTGACGGTATGATGACGGTGAGTCTCCGATTCTCATTTTCTTCCCTCCTTTCATTCCAGGCAATCCGGCCGCCCAACTGGGCTATCAAACTGAGCCATCCACGGCTTTTCTCATGATACTCCTCACCGACGTGCGTGGAGGGCAGTACCTGTGTGATTGTGATATAACCACCAAAACATTGTGGTGGCGCGATATGATTACAGCGGAACCGTCACGCCACTGGCTTGGCGTTCGTGCTATGATGGGAATTGCCTTACTGACCTTTTCACAGAAAGAAAAGGAGCGCATCCAGAGAGATATTTCGCAAACGAGCACCGCGAGCCTGGCCCCAGCGATGAACGAGACCGAGTTGGTCCAAGCCCTTGTATGTGTTGCCTTGCAGCGGTTCACGTTAATAAATAAGTCTAATCCCCAGCCAGGTTTTACAATTCCTACAGCACGATGGCTATGTCGAAACGGCGAGAGCGTTTGCGGAAGAAATCAATGCCGAAAAGAAGGCATTGAGCCTCGACCCGAATGCTCCCATTGAGGGCATCAATGTCAAGGACGACGAACATGCCAACAAGCGACAACGTAAGTCTGCACACGACCTACTAGCTTCGACTTGGCTAACGACCACAGGGATCCGAAGAGCTGTACTCGAGGGCGACATTGACAGAGCACTTAAGCACACCAACGCATTCTACCCTCAAGTCCTCAAAGATAACGAGCAGGTATACTTCCGGCTACGGTGCCGCAAGTTTATCGAGATGGTCCGGACCGCCGCCGAAATGAGGGCTGCGTCGGAGGCGAAGAAGAGCAATGGCCACAGCGGTGAGACTGGCGCCCAGGCAATGGACCTTGATGCCAACGGTACCGAGAATGGCGCATGGGACCAAATGGACACCGAAGACTCTGCCGAGGCCCCTCTCGATATCAATGAGCTCGAGATAGCGACCCTACAGTACGGACAGGAGCTTCATGCCGAGTTCAAGAACGACCCCAGGCGAGAGGTCACCAAGCACTTGGCGGACATTTACGCGCTTCTCGCGTACGCAAACCCTCTAAAGGAGAAAGACGTTGCCCATTTGCTAGACAGGAAAGGTCGTCTGGCAGTTGCTGAGGAGCTTAACTCGGCGATCCTTCGTAAGTCTCATCTGGAGAGAAAGCCAAGCCAATCACTAACTGTGTACAGTGTCGTTGGGCAAGTCCTCTCGTGCAGCTCTCGAAAAGATATATGCTCAGACAAGTGTACTGCTGGATGACCTACGGGAAAACGGCGGACCAGGCGCCTTTGTCTCTTTACAGGACGTCATCGAAGACATACCGAAATCCCAGCCTTTTTAGAGGGTCTGGCGACTCTGAGAAACCGCAACGCGTCTCCAGAGAGCTCCTTCAACCCAAGGCTGTCGGGTCACTTCAGATGGCATTCCACTCTTGTGTGACGTTTAGAATATGATTTTTCTTCCGCTCCCCGCTTCCCCCTTTTCTTTCCAATTATTTTCTACCATCATATCATCGGCGTCAGGCTTAGTCTCGGAGTGGAAATGGCAACTCTACAGTCGGCTTCGAGGGTTCTTGCATTGGGTGATGCGGCGGGCGGGTAGGGTAGTAGTCTACATAGGTCTCACTTGGGGCGTCGGACGCCGCTGCACAAATAAACACGTTACCAATGATTGCCTCGTAGTGTTGGGTTCCCCGGTCACGCTGCTGTCCCTGAGTTGGACGCTCGTCTGTTCTGGCTGCCATCGGCTTCTCCGATATACTTGTAGCACATCGCAGCCACCCAAAGGCGGATAATGAGGGCGAAGGGTGACGAGACGGATGCTGCCAGAAAGACGGGACACTCATCGACAACAGGACCCCAGCCTGATGCCCTTCCTCGATTCGTGAGCCACGGAATGCCAATCCTGACTAGTGATGGGGTTGTAAGCCTCTCATATGGGCAAGGATTCTATGTGGTGTTGACGTGGCATGCTTGCGTCGGCTCAGTCACTCAGCCTACGACGTCGTCCGCAGACGGTGTTTGCTGCGGTATTATAATACAAAGGTGACCCCCCTCGGGTCTCTCGCGTCTCTCTTCCCTTCCACTGTTCCGCTCCCGCTCCCGCTCCCGCTCCGCCTTGGCCGTCTGTGATACTGCTCCGCCTCTTAGACGAGCACGCCCTCGTCGTCGGGGAAACACCTCTCCAGCAGCCTCTCGCGGTGGCTCACCAGGCTGGGGAACGCGGCCACGACGTCGGGCAGCGTGCGGTCGACCCAGCCGAAGCCGTCGTCGAGCAGCAGGTGCGTGTAGGCGAAGACGGAGGCGTCGAAGAGCGTCGGCGCCTCGCAGCCAAAGAACCACGCGCCGGCGCCGCCCTCGTCGAGCAGGGTGGCGAGGGCCTCGAGCGCGGCGCGGGCGTCGGCGTAGACCCTCTCCGGGTCGACGACGGCGGCGCGCGTGGCCTTGAGGACCTCGGCCTCGGCGGCGGAGCGGACCTGGTGCGCCAGCGTCAGGCGGACGAGGGGGTTGTTGGAAGCCGGGTGGATGTAGAGCCGCGCCAGCAGCGGCGCGTTGGCGGGTGCGAGGTAGAGGGCGTGGAGCCAGGCGGTGCGGAGACGGGTGTCGAGGAGGGCCTGGTAGGCCTCGAGGCGGTGGGCGGGGGTCGGCGAGGCGGGGCGCTTCTCGCGCGCGAGGGGGGAGTTTGCGAGGGCGTAGGACTCGAGCTTGCCGGCGCCGGCTACCGGGCGGAGAGGGGAGGGCGGCAGGAGGTAGGGGAGGGCGCCGGAGGGGGAGGCGTGGTTCGTTGAGGGGAGGATGCGGAACTCGACGCCGGCGATCTTGAGGAACGTCTACGGTTGGCGGGCCGAGGTGTCAGCTGGCTTGCCCACCCGAGAGGGTTTGCGGCGCAACAAGGGGAAGGGGGGGGGGAGCGCCGACGGACCTGCCACTTTAGACACGAGGGGTTGAAGCTCGGTCGGCCCCTCGGGGCATCGTCGTCCGCGACGAAGACGTAGAGGGTCGGGAGGTCGCCGCGGGAGGGGGAGCGGGCGGGCAGTTCGTTGGCGGGGTAGACGGCCAGGGGGAAGCGGCGGAAGAGGGCGGCGACCGGGGCGGGGACGGCGAACCAGCTCCTCGGGGTGTGGTCCGGCATGGTTGCGTCGCGTGTGTGTGTGAGAGAGAGTGGCGGCCGGCGAGGCCGGGGCGGAGAGAGTGTGTGAGGGAGAGAGACAGAGAGAGAGTGTGTGTGTGTGTGAGGGAACCTTGGAGGCAGGAGGATACCGGACAGGCCGAGGTATGTGGCGCCGATAGACGGAGCTTGTCGTACAAGGTAGCTAGCTCTCTGTCGGAAGAGGGGCCTTTTCGTTTGTTTTTTTCTGATTCCCTTGGAGCTTGCTGGTTGGGTGCAACGGCGATTGCGCGGTGGTGCGTCGCGTTGCGTTGGTGACCTTGCCTTTTCCTCGTTGGTCCGTGGGAAAGGGGAGCGCAGCTTTCGAGGTCGGTCGGGGGGAGGGGAGGTGGGCCCCGAGCGGAATTCCAGCTCGTGGTTGGTCGGTTCCGACGGAGCTTTGGATGAAGACCCGCGTGTGTCGTGTGTGGCGGCAGTCACCAGCAGGAGGAGGAGGAGGACTATCCCGATGCGCTGCTTTCCACACCGCCCATCTGTGCTCTCGCGGAGTAATCTACCGCGTCCCTCATGCGAGATAAGGGCCCATCTAGCTGTCCCCTTCTCGGCGCATACGGGTGCCCAGTGGGTTTGATTGAGTGGGTTGGGGTGGGAGTGATGCAAGTATGGTCCGGAATGGCGGCTAGTGGCACGACATTTTCCCTACTCGGGCCCGTGCGAAAATGACAATATGGGCAATTGGGGACTGTCGTGTCGTGGTGGCTTTCCAGGTTGGAATAAAGCTGCCGAACAGCTGCAGCTCATACATGGTGCAGTGCTCGCTTGCTAGCTGAGCGGGTTTGCGGCGCTGTGGATGGACCCTGGATTTTCTCGTGGCCCCCGTCTCGTGTCTGTATCGCCTGTCTCCTGGCCCATTCCTCCTTCCCTTTTGTTGTCTACGCCGATGCAGCTTCAGATGACAGTCACGAGCAGGATGCAGGCTGGAGTGAGGAGCTGGAACACGCAAAAGAGCGTGGGCTGCAAACCCACCCTCCATCTGGCATTCCCAATGGGCCGGAGAAGGGTGCGAATTTCGCTCCAGACTAAAGCGGCTCCCGAGGTGAGGTCGGCGCACCCCGGTCGGTGAGTGGCTCCGGATCAATCACGGCGAATTCGAGAGAGGGATTTGTCGCCCGGCGGGCCCTCCTTTTCTCTCTCAATCTGAGGGCTGGCGGCCTTCCGGGGTGCAAGGTGAACCCCTTTCGGTGCTCTCGGTCAAATTCCTCGCTGGCTGCTCAACTGGCGACGCCCGCCCGTTACTAAGCCTCTGCCACCGTACGGGCTTTCCGACAGCCCTTGAGTGGTCGCAGGAAGAAAGCTGACCCGCCCGCAGGTACAACCCAGCGCATCAACCGGACCCGGGATGCGATGTTTACCATGACAGCAGACACAGCACGAGCAGACGGGCCAGTGACAGGCACAAGCAGACGAGGGGGAGGGGCCGGATTTCCTGCCGCGACTCGTGCAGAAGACGCAAGTGCATGCGCGCCCTGCGCCAGGCCGATGCCAGGTGTATGACCCAGCGATCGAGGCCCATCAAAGTCCATCCACACTCATTTTTTCGCCTATGGGACCGTCTTTGAGTGGCTCCCGTCTTTGGGTAGCTCGATAGTCTTTTCCTCCTCGGCGCCTGACGATGGTGGTTTTCGGGATGTTGACTCGAACACCAGCGAGCTAACGGCATCCCGATGCCGTCGGCGCAAACCACACATGCGTTGCTACCAGAGACCACACAATCTGGTCGACCAATGCAGATTGATGCTCCGAAACCAAGGGGACCGCCCTTATCGCCCGGGTCAACTGTGGAAGGCGGCCAGAGTCCGGACAATCAAACGAGGTTGCAACTTGGTCTGTATGCTGGAATGCCAGGTTCCGAAATGCTGCGCTCCGCGACGCTGGTGAGAGGGTCAACGGTGATTGAACCGGGGGGTGGAAAAAGGCAACAAGGCGCGAAGAAAATTTCTACGTTTCGCCATCATATGGAGATTGCGCGATTCCGGCCGCTGGCGCAGAAGAGAGTGGTCCTATATGAGCATCGTCCTTGGTGTTACCCGCCGTGCCCGGGGCATTCTCATGCCGAAGGTATTCCGAACCAGGAGGGAAAGCTCTGCACTTGGGCTGGAGGGCCTCCGTGGAGAACCGGCAAGCCCAGCGTGGGGCCTGGGGCCTGGGGCCTGGGGCCATGGGGAAAACCCAAGACGACAAAAAGTGGATAGAGTGGGCGTTCGCCAATGTGGGAGATCTCTGTCCCGAGATTTTCCGCACCGAGCGTCGGATAACAGTGACGGGCGAGAGGTTGACGAAAGGCAAGCTAAGGCGAGGCGAGGTGAAGCGAAGAAGCCTACGTGGGGACCAAAAGGAAGGAAAAAACGGATTTCCCGTCAAAAGTCACCCGGTGCCATTTCACATGTCTCCACCGCAGCCGGCCATCCCTGGCCTTATTCTTAGCGTCGGATCGCTCTCTCCCTCACCATCTCTCTTCAAGTCAAGTCAAGTCAGGTCAGCGACAACCAAGCCAATCTTTTCCATTTTCTCCAGCCCCAGCTTAACGAGTACCTCGGAGGAGGAGGCAACAAGGCGCAGGCGCCATGTACCTGCCACGCCAAAGAGGCAAGGCATAGCGAGACGATGGCTTCAGCCTCCAGCAGCCCGGCAACGGAAAGGGAGGGAAAGCGGTGGAATCACAAGCAAACAGGAGCATGAGCCAACACGCGTCTCGTCGTTTTTGAGTTCTCCCTTGCCTGCGGATTCCCCATGTTTCCCACGCTCTTGCGCGATCAATTCTCGAGGCTTGTGATTTCTCCGTACCTCCCCCGCAATCCCCGTTCAAGATAGAGTTCAGCCCGCACCAACACCAACGCGACGCTCCAGCAGCCGCACAGTCATGACTCCAGAGGCGCTGCTGGTCTCGCCCATAGCGAGGTGATACCTGACGACGACGACGACGTAGGCACGTCTTTGGACGGGATGCGACTCCGTACGTGCCGGAGACCAGTGATCGAGCATCATGTCGCATCGCAACGCCTCCTGCATTGTCTCTCGCTTCCCCATTACGGGAAGATGGGCATAGCGCGTGAGCGTGTGTGCGTGTGCTGTTCTCTGTTGATCCGTCCACATCCACACACCAAGGGAAGAGACGTTCCGCAACAAGGCAGGACCAAAGAGCAAGCAACATTGTTGGCCATGAACATCATTCAGACATGGGCGTAGCGCAACCTTGGTCTGCCAAGTGGAGCAAGAGCATGTCATCGCTGGACTGTTGCCTCCCCTCATCCCAGGCCGGAATCGAACGAGGCAGGCTTCGGTGCATTGGCTCTCGTCCTTCTCTTGCCAGGATCCTGCCCGCGCCAGGGACCTGTTTGAGGCGATCCAGTACAATGCGGAGAAATGGCCCCAGGTGCTGGGCAGAAGGGGACTCGGGGAGCGCAAGAGGCAAGAGGCCAGCGAGCACGAAGCAGGTACCGGTACACGGAGTGGGTACGCTATGCTCCCAGCCCAGGCCCCTGGTTGACCTGGCCCAGCATGACATGCCGCCCTTCCCCACACAGCGAAACGCTCGCCGGCGAGAAGGCCGACCTCGATGCGCCGCCTGTGATTGCCCATTCACCGTGTTTCCCCGAACCAGCTGGGTGGGCGTTGCGGTCGCTCGAGCCGCCGATCCGCGCAGACCCTGAAGGGCCTCTGGCTGAGTCGCGAGACGAGGTGCAAAACCCTTTCTGCCCTCCTCCCTCCCCCCCCCCCCCCCGCCGCTTCAGACGGGGGAGCTTGTACCGATACTTGGCACATGGGCACATGGGGGGGGGGGGGCTTCCCATTACTGCTTCTGGCGACGTTTACCGCGAGGCTTTACTTTACGTCTGTCACTGTGTGTAGTGTACCTCAGCAACCTTTTTTCCCCGCCATGGCAAGGCAAAACAAAACAGGCAGGCAAGTAGGCGTGTTCCCGCCGCTGGGTCATGCTGGGCCGTTCGTTCGTTCTCATGGGAAATATGGGGAAGGGTGTGTCGTCGTCTCCCGTACGATACAAGTATGGCAAGAGAAGAAGAAATAACAAAACACAGAGGCCCCAGGAAGAGAGGGAAAATCTCCCATGCAGAGTGGGACGACGATTCGGCGTCATACCAAGCTCGGGTCCCCCCACCCCCATCTTCGGACCTATTATCGCGGCTCCAGGAGTTGGTCGGGTCTAGGAGCATTGAGCGTCATGGATGAGACGGTGCGAAATAACGTGGAAGGCGTGTATCGTCCCTCTTTTTTTCCCTTTCTCCGTCTGCCTTTTCTCTCTTGGCCCCAAAAGAACTGGAGATAAGATGGATTCTTAGCAGCCGCGGCTACTCTCCGTATCCGTACTCTGGGCAAAGTAAATAACCACCCAAGGGCAGCAGCCATCTCGGTCTTGGGTCGGTAGACGGGAACCATACACACATTTCAGATTCTTTATCCTCGACTCGCCCGCCACCACCACCACCACCCCCAACTCTCTTCTGCCTTCTTGTCTTGCTACCACCTATTGATCCCTCCCACCCTCATCCCACACACTCCAGTACGCACCACCCACACACGTCCACATCGTTTGGATCAAAAGCAAGTCAACTGGACAAGCCTGGAAGCAACCAACCCCAATCAAGAGTCAAGCACATCACATCATCACTCTCTTCCAGACGCACACCCACACAATCCCGCCCAAGCTGGCCCTACGCCCCAGCCTTCTTTCGGCCCAGAATCCTACACTCGAGCAAGAAAAAGCTGCTTGCTACCCACACCATCATCCCGCAGCCTACTTTACTTTACTCTACCCAGGCCAACCCGCATCGACTACCGGCGCTCAAATTTCTGAGGGGAAAAAAAGGTCCTGCACAGTCGCAACCTGGCCCTCCTCTCGAACGATATTCCACGCATAAGAGTCGCAACATCCCTCCGCGCCTGAGCGAGGTCTAGTCGATCCCGCCCCCTACTTGTCTCACTCTCCTGCTGCAGCTTCTTCTCTCGCATCCCTCCTTTCAAAATAGAAAGGACTTGCTTGACCTGCCTCGCCCGGCCATCCGCCTCTCGTTTTTCCCCTTGTCGACGTCCCCAATCTATTCCACCGGCACCACTGTTGGTTGCTGCCACCCGCCCGCACGACTTACCGGGGTTGGTTATCCGCAATCGCGCCGAGAATCCAATATTGCAATCCAATATTGTTACAAGCAAGACAAGCCGGTCCCGCAATTAGCCTGTCACTGCGAACAAGCCCAGGGTCGTCCCACGACTGCTCTAAACGCACACGCTCGCCTCAACCCACATACGCCTCACGGTCATCCCGTCCGTCTCTCCTGTCTGTCCATATCTCGGACACAAACGTCGACATTTTAAAAAAGAGCCGGATCACCCGCACGCTCACTTTCTCCCGACGCCTCCTTCTGACCTTGCCGTTCCTGATCTGCCTTTCCCCCGCGCTTGACATCACCTCGGTTCAGGTACCTGTGCTCTGGTCTCACGTAGAGAGAAGATCGGCACCCCAAAATCGAAGATCTGGGGAATATAACACCGCCAGCCATCGCTCCCTCCAACCTACTGCTTAGCCACACCACCCGCACCTTTTTAACCCTTGTTTCTCTTGCCATCAGAGAAACTCTATACATATACATCAACCTCAAAAAACCCTTACACTACAACACGCCATCAATCTCACACACAACACACTTTATCATCATCGTCACCATGAACGCACCGATCCAGTCTCCCAAGCGCCAGGACTCCACGTCCTCGGTATCGTCGTCATCGTCGCACATGTCTACGAACCAGATGGTTCCGCCGCCCCAGGCCACCGGCCAGGCCGCTCCGTCAACCGAGGCCTTCCTCCGCGACTTCACCCTTGTCGCCGAAGCCGCGAAACGCGCCCAGATGGCCGTCATGATGCGCGACTTTGAGTCGTGCGGCCTGTCATAGTGGTGTCCTCGGCCAGTCATCCTCATTCGCCAAATGGAGTTCGCAACGCAAAGGGCCCGTCGTTCTGGAAACTTTTTATCTTTATTTTTTTAGTGATTACTCGGGGCTTGGGCCATTTTTGCCAGACATGCCGAAGTATCGGACGAGAGGGGACGCTGAAACAACGCGGTCCCGAGAGGGTGCCGATGCTCCGCGGACGGCGATCTCGTACGATCCGGGCAACCGGGGAGAAGTCACGAGGCGGGTTGCCGACAATCGAGCCCTTCCCCGCCGTTTCTTGCACTCCCATCACTCGGCATTCCTCTCCGCTCGCTACAATGTTTAATCGACATGGAAGTTTCTCTTCTCCTTCGGTTTTGCATTTATTCTCTCGGATGAAACGGACATTGGGATAGACATGGGGTTTCGAACAGCCATCATTCCTCATTATTATTTTTCACCATAACAGCTCACATTGGCGCATCACGGCACCGGGCATTTATTGCATTGCGGGATCTGGGAGGAAACATTTCATATTTGCTTTGAGGAGGGACGTTACGATCTATACACACGGAGTCAAAGAGGCGTTGGCAATACACGGTGGGAACGACTCGGGGGCATATCACCGCACACCCCCGTCATCTGGTTGGATCTTCGCTCATATTTTTTTTTATCATGTATGAATACCACGTCGGAGGACACGGTCCTGCCGCAATCTCTAGTTTTACACGAGTTTAAAGAAACATGCCAGCCTTCTGGCGGTTTCCCTCTACACTCATCTTGCCACATCTTGTGACAGTACGGTCCGGCTTTTCCAGGTCTTCCTCACGTTGCACATTATCCACGTTTTGGCTCCCCCCCCCCCCCCCCCCAGCAGCCCCCAACTGAGCGCCGCGACCTTTTCCCCAATCCTCGTTCCCGACCCGACGACACCAGCAAAATCCTACAGCTTCGAGGCCAGCACGATGCCGCCGTCGACGGTGATGGTCGCGCCCGTGACGAAAGCGCCGGCCCGGCCGCTGAGGAACAGGCAGGCGCCGGCGACGTCCTGCGGCGTGCCGATGCGGCGCATGGGGATCTCGGCCTCGATGGTGTCGCGCATCGAGTCGAGCGTCGCCTTCATCATCTTGCTCTCAAAGGGCCCGCAGGCGAGCGTGTTGCTCGTGACGCCGCGGGGCCCCAGCTCGCGGGCCAGCGCGCGCGACAGGTGGTGCAGGCCGGCCTTGCTGGCGCTGTAGGCGAAGCTGCTCACCAGCGGCACGCGCAGGCCGTCGACGCTGCCAATGTTGATGACGCGGCTCGGGTCGCCGGGCGCCGCGGCGGCCTCGAGCAGCGGCGCGGCGAGCTGGGTCAGGGTGAAGACGCGGTGGAGGTTGAGGGTCAGGAGCTTGGTCCAGGCGGCGTCGGGGTAGGTGTCGAAGGCGTCGCCCCAGGCGGCGCCCGAGTTGTTGACGAGGACGTCGAGGCGGCCGGCCGTCCGGGACGACAGGGCGGCGACGAGGCGCTGGCAGTCGTCGAGCTTCTGGAGGTCCGCGGGGATGGCGTGGGCGCGGCCGGGGCCCTGGGCCGTCAGCGCCGCCGCCGCCGCCTCGCACGCGGCGGCGTCGCGCGACGACACGTAGACGGTGGCGCCGTTGGCCACGAAGCCCTCGGAGATCATGTAGCCGATGCCCTTGGCGCCGCCGGTCACGAGCACAATCTTGTCCTGCGCGCGCGGGGGCGGGCGGGTCAGTCTTCGAGGTTCCCACGGTGATGGAGGGGGGTGAGGTTTACCTTGACATTGAAGAGCGATGCGACGTCCATGGTTGCGACGTGTGTGTAAGTGTGTATATGTATAGTGCTGAAACTGGGTCGTGGCCTGCCTTCTCTGGTGTTCCCTTCCACGTGTGAGAATAAATCAATGGCGACGTGGGGGTCTAGGGAAAAAGATTATTGGCGACCGTCCGGGGAAATGGGAGGCGGGAGCGAAGCTGGGGATGGATGAGCTTCGGCTGGGGGGGGGGGGTCGAGCGAGCTTGCGGTCGAGCCGAGGCACAAGTTGATGGAGGGGTCCAGGCCAGGGCGCGATAAGGGGTACATCCACCGCGGTGCATCCGGCCGCGCTGCGCGGCGTACATCTCATCATGATGTGGGATGTAAGTCTCTCGAACCCAGATGCGACGTCGGGGAACCCTCGTCTTTTCTGCAAACCCCGGCCTGAACGTCTCTCTTATGATTGTTGCGAGGCCGCAGTGTATGTGTGCTCGTAGCAGGGGTTTTGGTGATGATTATGGAATATGTGCCTAAACTATGCTCATCTATGCACGTGTGTCGTCTCTACTGCTAATACCCTCCAGAAAGTCTATTGTCATGGTCATCCCGATTTGCCGCAACCACCAAAACGCCATTGCTCAATTTCAATTGTTTGTCCATGCCGGCAACGAGCGAGCGCTGCCGGGCTCGAGTCCCGAGACATTTACTAGTAGTATCCGCTCCTTCGCTTTCTGCACCGACCGCAGGACGAGGTTGCTCTCGCGAGGAGCTCCAGCCTGGACCGGTTGATATGGACCGCTGATCCGCGCACCGCGCGGGTCGTGCTTGACTACTCTCCATACGACATCCCGGCTTACGACGTGGATGACCTCGGGCTGCGCTTTCTCATAAACGCTGGCAACCTCGACGGCTTCTCGCCGCTCTCCGTCGTGTTGGTCGTCTTCTCGGGCGTGCCGTTGTTCGCCGTTGCAGCGGCGGCGGCCTCTCTCTCCTTCCGCGGCGAGCAGCAGCAGCCCATGGCCATGTGGAGGATGGCGGCAACGTCGACGAGGGCGCTGGCGAGCCACATGAAGACGAACATGCGCACGCCCAGGATGGCCTCGATGTTGAGCTCCTGCTGCTGGGTGAGGGCGATGCGGGCACCGACGCTCACGACGGTACCGATGATGGAGGCGACGGTGACGAACAGGCCGGTGAGGAAGGCGAAGATGGCGACGGGCAGGCTCCACCAGCGCGAGCGCATGACGAGGGGCGTCGCGATGAGCACGGCGGCGGCGAGGGAGATGCCGGCGATGAAGAGGCCGAACATGACCTGCTGGCCGATGCGGAGGATGGTGAGGATGGTGGTGACCTGGGAGGGCAGCGCGATGGTGGCGCCGGCCAGAAGCTCGTTGGTCAGGATCTCAATGGGGTTGAACCACCACAGCCGCTGGGGAGTCGAGCAGTAGGTGACGCCCCTGGGGGGTGTCATGTCAGTATGCGCGGTGTAGCGGGAGGGACGGACGGTGACGTTTGGCTGGCACTCACTCATCGTTGTAGCCCTCGCAGAAGTTCCACAGGCCGACCTGGTAAAAGTCGTGGAGGCCCAGACTCCTGGCGACGGAGTTGAGCAGGACGGCGTTGGCGGACGAGAGGGGGATGATGTCGCTGACATCGAGCTTGAAGAAGTAGATGTCCGTCAGGACGGGCTTGATGGAGGTGTTGCCGATGATGACGAGGATGAGGAAGATGATGGCGATGAAGTAGCACACGGCGGCCGCGATGGCGCTGTTCCTGCGGACCTTTGCCATCGTGGGTGAGGGTGGGCGAGAGTTGGGGTGCCTGGGAGGTGAGGTTGTCGCGAGAGGCAGTTGGACGTGGGACCAGGTCTAGATCCGGGGGACGATGGAGAGGGCCGAGTACCGGCTGTGGTCCTCTCCCCAGATATCTAGTTTACCAACGACGTGTGGGCGAGGAACGGTATGACGCGGTATAGGGAGGTGTCTCTCCTCGCCGAGGGTCCGTATGGAGAAAGAGAGAGAGACACACAGAATAGGAGCTGGATTTCGGTAGTGCTTGGGCTGGGGTGGGTTTGCCAGCAGCTCGAAATCAAGCAGTTGTCTCAGGCCAAGCTTGCTCCTTCAAGGAAAGGAGTCGAGCCTGTGGCTTGTGGGTAATTATTCGACGGGTCGAACAAGGGCGAAGACGATGACGATGAGCACACAAGCTAAATCAAGCCCATAAGAAATTCCAAGAGCCCGGTCTGAAATATTGGGGGTTGAGTCCAGAACGTGGATAAACAACAGGAATCACCAGGCAGAGCAGGCCAGGCCAGAACAGGACGCCAGTTTCAATGGATCCCCCAGTTAGTAAATACGGGCAGGGCAGGCAGGGTTCGACTGGGAGAAGAAAAGAAAAACCAGAACCCGGTCGAGCTGGGTTGGCAGCGTACAGGCAACTTGCTTGCTGGGGAGGAGCTTAAAGGAGGGTCACTGACACTCCCGACAGGGAGAAGAATGACGTCGTAGCAACGCCGGTCAATTGGAGGTGGTTTTTTTTTTTCTTTTCTTTTTTCTTCCTTCTCTTCACTCTCCTCCCCCTTCTGCCTTCTCCTTCCCGGTCATGTCGACAAGCAAGCGTGTCTTTGGTACATTAGCGGCGCCACGGCTAGTGGGTCTTTGGCTTTTGGCTGTGAGGGACTGGGTGGGCCCCTTGACCCTGTTACGGACCCACTTCGTCCCAGCATCGACAGCCAGATACAAGACAGGAGAGAGGGAAAAGAGTTCGGATAGCAAATGGAATGAACCACAGAGAACAGTTGTGACGGCCCAGGCGGGACGGGACTGCTGTGTTGGTCAGTCCACATTGGTCGTTTACGAGCACCACCCACTGCATAGGCTCTGCTGCAGCAAAGCCAAGTTTTCCAAACGGAATGGGACTGCCTCACTGCCGCAATATGGGTAGGCAAAGTCACAATATTCCGGGGACCCGAGCAACTGCATCGATACGAGGCCGCTGCTGCCGTTGTTGCCTCTTGCCGTGGTACATGGTAATAGTAGAAGTCCAGCACAGCACTGCCTCGAAGGAGTCCAGTCAACGGGGCCGTTTGTGCCGCTCGTTTACCGTTGGGTGGCCGATCAGTAAATAGCGCCCCCTTCACCTTCACAGCTGAAAATGGGACCACCATGGTTGGCAGCTGTTACTAAGGAGACAACAATAACAACTCTGGGAGGGAGAGGACTCGGCAGAAAGCAAGCACAAGGGCCACGCAAGACGCGTCCAGCTGCTGTGACATGTGTGAGTTGTGCTTCCGATGGGTGGATTGGAGCCGCTTTCTCTCCTGTCCTGTTGCACCATCAACCAGACACCCGGACCCCGACTGCGAGTCTACTATTACCGGTACCCCCCAAGCCGCGCCGTGCCTCTGCAACATGCATAACCATACTCCATACAGACTGTAGTGTACACTAGGTACGTGGGTACGTAGTACCAGGCCAGTCTTTACTCGCTGGGTCGCCTTACCTAAATGATGCTTAGGCTTTGTTGCAAGAACAATCCATGGGCTAGAGTCAGAAATAGTGCTTTTAATTCCCCGTGGCAACATCAAGGGTGACGATCCCGCCCATTCGACCCCAGCAAGGCCCAACGTCTTGATTGAAAAAGCGAAATGAGGATGGGCAGGCAGGCGCTGAGCCTAAAACTCTGTTTCCCATCATCTCTGCACGGCGCATCATCATAGACATCTGAAGCTCACGATTTCCCGCTCACGATTTCCCCTTCAGCTCACCGCCGAGTCTTGCTTGTCTACGACTACGAATGCCCAAGTTTACTCCGGTTCCAGAAGCCACCAGCCCGAGATGGGGGCTCATGGGAACAGGACCATGTTGCACACGCGCCCACGCCGCCGCGCCGGCTCCTATGCCGGCGATCGCTAGGGTTGTCCGCCCATGTCGGATCCCTCGTTTTCTCTCCTTTGCTGCCCCTGTCCCTTTGCCGCAGCCGCAACCGCAGAAACGCAAGCGACCCGGCCGTCCGATTCGTGTGTTTCTGCTGTTGCCTCCCGTGGTGGTGGTGGTGGTGGTGGTGATGATGTGTGTTTTGCCGTTGTTGTTGATGCTGTTGATGTAGCCAGTCATCCCCCCCTTCCTCTTCACGCCGCGCCTTTGCGAGATGTGACGGGCGGCGACCCTGCCCAGCTGGAGCCGCCGATGAGATGACACGATGGCCAGCAGGGTCCCCGGCACATCGCCAGCGATCCTCGCAGCGCCTTCCGGTGAGGTGGACCGCCTCGACCCGCCAAAGTGGAACCCACCCTTGGCGGCTTGGTTTCGTTTCCTGCGGTCGCGCCGTAGCGCTGTCTGGGGCCCGGACCACCTCCAAAACAAGTGCCTGGGCCACCCCAGGAAAACCTGAGCGCCAAGAGCACAACACAAAAATTATGTCATAGGCTCGCTCAACAGGGGCGGAGGAGAGAGCACTTTTCGTTTGAGCTTCGCGTTGCTGCTGGCGCACATTGGCACCGCCGCCGACGAGTCGCAGAGAGAGAGAGAGAGAGAGAGAGACTATTCCTTCTCTGAGCCGAGCTTTCTCATGTGAAATGCAAATGACCGCCTCTGCCGTCCCTTGTCAAACCCCGTGAATCCCTCTCTCGCTTTTTCATCCTCCCCTCTGCCCCTCTAGCGTGCCTTAGTCGTTGTCGATATTGCGCGAAGATCGTCATCGAACCCTTCCGAGTCAGTCTCAACGTCGTTCGTCGTTTGTCGGTCGTCGTCCCTCGTCTGATAACGGGTTTTTTTTTCCCTCTTGGGTTTTTGGCACCCGTCTCTCCCGTCCCTCGCTCAACCTAATTCTCCCCTAAGTGGCACCTGGCGGCCTCTGCGTCTCGCTGCCATCCCAACGACTGGCCGGAATACAAACAACCTCTCTCAACCCGGTCCTCCTCACCACCATTGTCGACCTTCACCTGGCCCTTTCGTTGTGGTCGGCTCATACCACACCCCTAAACACATACACACACATACGAAAGAGTCCTCGTGAGAGGGAACTCCGCCCAACATGACAGGACGTCTCCTTGCTCTCACCCTCGGGCTGCTGTCCCTCATCGCGACTCCAGCCGGAGCTCAAGATCTGAGTGTGAGCACCATCACGCTCTCCAACACCGAAGACGTGACCTTCTTGTCCGGCACCAAGACCGTCCCCGTCACCCAGCCCAGAACGCCGACGGGACCCTATGCGACCTACACCTCGAGGATCACGCTCACAAATGGCGACCTCTCGACCATGACCGGGACCATGACGGTCACCGGCAACGTCACCCAGACCACGACCAACTCGGTCGGCCAGTCCGTCGTAATCATCTCGGGCCAGACCTCGGTCGTCACGTCCACCGTTACCGGAAACGCGACTCAGAGCACCACCGCCCCCGCCGGTCCGACCAACACCCAGCCGTGCAACAACTACGTCGAGTTCTGCGACCGCAAGTACAGCAACATCACCGAGATCGGCTGCCACAACTCCCCCTTTGTGCGCCCCGGAAACTCGGCCTCCAACCAGGCCCTCGACGTCACGACCCAGCTCAACGACGGCGTCCGCTTCCTCCAGGCCCAGATCCAGTGGCCCACGAACGGCACCGTGCCGCACTTCTGCCACTCTTCATGTGACATCCTAGACGGTGAGCTCCTCCTCCTCCCCCTTTTCACATGCTTGCCGGGCCGCGACTAACACACCGCACAGTCGGCCCCATCACCGAGTGGCTCACCACCGTCCGCGAATGGGTCGCCGCCCATCCCTACGACGTCGTGACCATCCTGCTCGGCAACGGCAACTACTCCACGCCGGACCTGTACGCCCCTTCATCGAGTCCACGGGCATCCTGCAATACGCCTACGAGCCCCCCTTCCTCCCCATGACCCTCGAGGACTGGCCCACCCTCTCCCAGATGATCCTCGGCGGCAAGCGCGTCGTCATGTTCATGGACTACATGGCCGACCAGCAAAAGTTCCCCTGGCTGCTCGACGAATTCTCCCAGATGTGGGAGAGCCCCTTCGACCCCATGGACCGCTCCTTCCCCTGCACCGTCCAGCGCCCGCCCGACCTGCCGGACGAGGCCGCCCGCGACCGCCTCTACCTCCTGAACCACAACCTCAACGCCGAGTACAGCATCTTTGGCGCCTCCATCCTCGTCCCCGCCGTCTCCCTGCTCAACGTCACCAACAACGCCACCGGCTACGGCTCCCTCGGCGTCGGCGCCCAGCAGTGCACCGCCGACTGGGGCCGCCCGCCCAAGATCCTCAACGTCGACTACTACAACTACGGCGGCTTCCCCGGGTCCGTCTTCGAGGTCCAGGCCAAGATGAACAACGTCACATACACGCGCGACTGCTGCGGCAAGGTCACCGGCGCGTCGCCGGGACGGCCGGCCGTGTCGTCGGCCGTGATCCTGGGCATGGCGCTCGCCTGCGCGCTGTTGCTGGCCTGAGGCGGGGGCAGGGGGAAGGGCGAGTGTGTTTTCTTCTTTTACTCTTAATGCCTTTTTTATTGGTAATTTCAGTCTAATGATACAGCATGTCAGGAGTTCTTGGGACGGGCGGTTATGCATAGACGGGAAAAACACAGGCTTGTGGATATGGGAGGGCTTTTAGACTGCCGGGCTTTTGTACCTACCACGTGGGCGACTGTAGAGCGTTTCCACGGCGTACATACTACAATATGCAGATGTGTCTGAAAGAACAGTAATGGTCATCGTGTGAATCCATGGCGAACAATGGCCGCTGAAGACTCGGTAGTCTCTTGTTTCGGGCGACTCTCCGCGTTGTTTCAGGCCAGGTCGTCCTGGTTGTATACGGGCATCCAGTTGGTGTCTCGCGCATCCGGGCCAGTTGATGCTAAGCGTTTGATACACAGTGAACCGGTGGCAACTCTCGCCTCACGCTTGTGAGTGCTTGTGTCGACTCGGTAAACTGGCAACAAGAACGGTGAACACGGCTCTTCCCATATACAGGATCTGGGCCAACTCGTCCATGGGCGTGTCCAGGACGGACGACGCCACAGCGTTTGCTTTTCACCCTCATTCCTGGAAGTATCAGGTCGCTTCCCAAGCGTATGACACCAAGATCCTTCCTGCTCATACGGTCTTTCCGGGACCTTACGACATGATAGGCCTCTGTCGGAGCTACACCGGTCCGTTCTTACGGAGCCAAAGCCCACGTGTCCACAACCACTGGATGAGAGGTGGCTGGCTGAGCATGACTTGTGGTGTTCTTGAATTATGGAACTGGGTTTCCGGAATCTACAAAGCAGGCTAAACAGAAACCGGCTGACGGCGACGAACGAACCACCAACTAGCAGAGTCACCAATCCCTTCGATATGAATAAATGGCTCTTATGTGTATATAAGGCCAGGTGCCGTCGTCAGCAGTGAGGCTCCTCTGGACGCCAATGGCATCCAAAAACTCGGCACCGTCCGCTGCGTGTTCGTCCGAGGGAGCATCGAAGCAGGAACGATGCCTTTGCCCACCGGTATCGAGCCATGGGCAATGGCTAGACAAACTCGTCGACGTTCCTTGTGTCTCAGCTCTGCCATACAATCGATACCGGGTGCTAGCCAAGTAGTTTAGGTCTATCTCGTCCTAAAATGTATCGCCATTATCGAAGGAAGCTTCTTGCCACCTACTTGGGCTACTGCAGGCTTCCTTTCGGAGGGGCATCTGGCATGGTATTCTGATAGGCCCTTGGGTCCCAGCAAAGACGTGATCCGTGTTCCGTGCTTGACTACGGTTCCTGCTACTGTTGCATTGCTGGCGGCATGGTGTGAGTAAAGCATATACAGTGGATTCAGATACTCGAGGCTCGACTCTGCTCTCGACATTGTATTTGTGTGCTCAACATCGCAATGACCTGAGTTGGTCTCCTCGTGTGTTAGGCTGGCATAAATGTGCGGCGGTTCTCGAGGCAATATACAACGTCGGAGATCTGGTATAACACTGCAGTGGAAGGTCGTATAATCGGTAAGGCAAGGCAGGCCGTCTTTGTCCACTGAAAGTCGGTATTGGACGAAGTCCCATCTTCAGTGAACCATCGCGAGGGTCCACCTCGTATTCACCCGAGGATCGCCTTACGGCGCAGAGACCGGGCCGATGCCATCAACGGCTCCCTATAGTTTGCGATCACTATTTCCTTGGAGCTAGGTTGTTGGTCTTAGTTCGCTACGCTTCAGTCCTCTCAGCAGAGCCTCATATGTTGTGTAACCCAACATGGTGGGAAGGTCTCCAAGGAGCATCATACGTTAGCAGCTTTTTTGCGGAAGCCTCAACGTTACATGCAAAGCAAGTGTCTCCAAGCCACCAGTCGGACCTACTCAAAATAGAATTATTCATGGCTTTGGCAAACCCAGAGAGCCTATGTGACTGAAGTGTTCAGCAATAGTTGCTGGTGGCCATGACTGCTTTGATTTATAACCAGAGAGCCTAGAGAACGCTGACGGAGGTAGGGATGCAGGCACCAGGAGTATCGGGAACCAGGCGCCGCTGCCCACGTCCCCTCAAACATTACGTGAGACAGGAATCATTCCTTGTGCCCAATATACTGACATGCCAAGAACCCCAACGCTTGCAGGCAGGCTTCCTTTGCTGCTGGATGCTTTGCTGTTCCGGACCTCAAACTCCTGACACGGGTTGCAAACTCTCAAAGCCTCAGTTCGCCGTACTCGGGGAAGTATGGAGGGACTGCAGATCGAGTTGACATGGTTCCGTTCGACTGGATCAGAGGAACGCAGGTCGACATGTTCCAATGGAAGGATTACTGAAGCTTGCGGTCTTCTACGATGAAATTTCTGCCGTTACAAAAGAACCCAGGTCAACGCCGAATTGCTTCTGCACCTCAACATACCATACCTGTCTTACCTTCTATGTTGAAATACTCAAGCCGCGAGAAGAACAAAAGGATCTACATGCATCTCAGGTCATCGGTGCAATTGAATTGAGAGGTGCACTGAATGACGTGCAGGCAAATGCCATCGGGTGCAAAAACGGATTCAATGCGTTCATGAGCAAAAAGACGTGATCAGTGGGAGGCTTGAACTCCCGGCCTTGGCATTACACAACATTTCAGGTGAAATATTAGTACCACGCTTTAACCAACTGAGCTAACCGACCAGCTTGTAAGCTGTTGTTGAAGAGGAGCGGGGAATAACGATTCATGTAGCCGAGCTTCCGAAGCAAGCCGAGTCAGGCGACCTACTGCCCACTACAGCGGGCCGTGGAATCTGGTCAAGGCATGCAGACGAAAGAAAGAAACCGGGTTCTCATGCTCTTTAATGCCCCGACGCGACGTCCACCAAGGACCAAAGAGACGGCTCCCCATGATCGTGGAAGAGCAGCACCGACGATTTCGAAAGAAGGGAGTGACGTCGTATCGACTCGGAAGATGCCACGGTGACGGTGATCCCGCAGAAAGGGACAAATGCCTCAGGTGATCCTCGGCTCTGAAACGAGGACTGCAATGTGACAACCATGTCGGAAGCTCTTTTTCCTGGATGAGGCTCGATAAGCTCGGCCGGCCAGCCTTGCATTGGCGAAGACGAGGGATGAACGTTTTCGATCCTCATATCTACCCATCGTACTCTCTCCAAGCGCAACCCGCTAATTCGGGATATTTGGCGCTAGGTGGGGGAGCAATAACCATCGGACGAAGACCCCATCTCTCCCAGACACCGTCCCAAGGGTCCGCCGGCGCCTTTCACACGCCAATCGCAAGACACGAACGCGTCCCTCGTCGGAGACGACGATCGACCATCAAGAAACACGTCCCAGCTGGACGGGAGCCGAATCTCATCCGTATCGTGTGGCAGACAGCTTTTTGGGGCTGCCAAGCTTTTATGATGACGGTGACGCCCCAGCGCGAAACCGACCGCGAGGGCTGAATGTAGCCCGCCCCCCCAGACATGCATGCGACTAAGAATACATCGTACTTTGTAGCAAAGGAGGCAGCCAGACGACGTCCAAAGCCCAAAACGGTCAGACGTCTGTTCCTCACCCACTCACTCAGCCAGTCGCCATTGTCACACCCAGTCGCAGCAGCAGCAGCACCTGCATGACAGCGTGCCAGATCAGGCACGGCGGCTCGGGGGCGGAGGGCGACACTGACTATCGATTGCCCTGCATGTTCGTTGCAGTACCTACACACTATAGTACCGTATGTACTCGGTCAACTGAGCCCCCATATCAAAGTTCTCTAAACCTACTCTGTTCCTTTTTCTCACCTTGTATCCAATGGTAAGCCCGGGATCTGCCAGCGAGTTGTCTCGATCCCGTTACCGCGAACAAATATGGGGGACCAGTTGACCGAGTAGATACGGTATAGTACCTATGTAGAGCTCATCAAGCTGTGGTCTGTGGTTCCTTCCAATGGGTCGCCCTCCCCTGTCCCACAACCAATGCAACGCTTAATCTGAGCCAGGACGGAGCCCAGGGGACGATAGAGACATGCCATCCGAAGCGTGGGAAACCGGTCGCATCCCCCCCTACCCTTTTGCTCTTTCACACGAGGAGCAAGGTTCTTGAGTTGGACGGCCCGTTTGACATGCTCGCATTTCGTGTTGGAACGGGGAATCTGACAAGGGCGTTATGCGCGGGCGAGCACAAAGTGGACCTAACGTCAACGGGCAACATCCGAAACGTAGAATCGGCGCAACGGAGTGGTAGATCACGTCGTTTGGCGCCGGATGGACAAAGAATGCGTTCCTTGCCTTGCCTCTTGCATCACCCCATTCTCCCTCGACTCAGCCTTGCCGGCGCTGGATCGTCCAGAGACAGGTATGGCCTACCGTCCCTGACTTGGGTCGCCCGGTGGCTCAAGCGGTTGTGCCAGGTCGGCCAAGCTAGCGGGGACCCCATGCCGGAGGTGGTTTAGAGTCCTTCGTTCCCATGCGTCGCGGCCAGTTGCACCTCCACCACCAAGGCGCGCGCCCCCGACAGCCCTACATACAACCTCTTTCTACTCTCAGCTGCCCCGTATCGTCCTGCCTCCGGCTTCCACGTCTGTCTTATTCCCCTTCACCCCTTGTTCCCCTTCAGCTGGCTGGGCAACAAAAACGCCAGAGATGCCTGTCGTTGCTTGACCGAGTTGCTTTCATTCGTTTCTTCCCTCCCCCCCTCGCAGCTTCGCTTGCTTTCGGTACCAGACTTACACCGACCTGACAGACCGATCGTCTTCCCACTCGCGCGCAATTTCACTCACTCCCCGATTTGATTTACAGAGAAGCAGCACGCACGACTTCCGGAACCGGTCCTGGCGACATGAGAGCTCCGTAAACAATGGCGCACAACGAAGACCTAGGCGCGTCCCATCAGCCTCCTGATGCGACCGAAAGAAGACTCAGCCAGCGGCATTCCAGCATGACCATGGTCAGCGACGCCGACTGCCACACTTACGAGGGGACCTCCGCCACGATTAGCGGGAGGGATTCTCTGATCTCGATGCAGTCCTACTCACTTCACAATTCGCCGCCGCTGGATGAGGGAGACGAGTTCGAAAGGCAGCCGTTGTCGGCCTCATGGACCGCGTCCTTTTCGTATAGCGGCGCAACCGCCTATGAGGCCTTGTCACCCAGATCCACCGTGCCCCCTGAAGTGTCCTCACATGCGGGCCGGAGGTCGAGCCTTGCGACGTCGCGACGCGGCCAAAAGACCACACCCGAAGAAGAGGAGCACGACCTCTCTCTGCTGCGCGCCGCCGCGCCCTTTGGCAAGTCGTCGCAGCACGAGTCGGATCAGGACGACGAACCCATCTTCGATGTGACCGCCACCCTGGGGCCGATGGGCTTCCAAGACGCGGCCTTTATCAAGAAATTGCAGGAGCAGGAGGCGAGCGGTCGTCTCACCGGCGGTCTGGGGGCCGGTTTTAAGCCGGACGCCAGGATCAATAGCGAGGATCTCATGGCGCCGCCGACCGCCTCGCCCAGGCGATCCATTACACGGTCCTTCTCTCGCAGGCCGAGCCTGGGCCGGCCGAGCTTGGGCCGTCGGGCGACAATCAAGGACCGAGGCCAGGACGAGGCCAACAAGAGGGGCGAGGTCATCGAGGTCATCATCGAGGAGACGACGGCGGAGGAGGGCCCGCGGCAGCACCAGCATGACCAGGTCGACCTCAGCGTCGTGGCGGGGCCGACGGTCGCGGGCGACGACGGCGTCAACATGCGCCAGGCCACGTTCCCCGTCAACAAGAGCCAGAAGACGCAGATCTTTTACCCGCAGCCCAACTGGAAGCCCTTTTCGATGAGGTGGCCCTACCTGACGGGGCTCATCAGCTTGTCCATCGCGCTGGCCATCATGGTGGAGCTCCTCTTCCAGAGGTCGCGCACGCACCCGCTGGTCCGGTTCCGGTCCCCGGCCGAGGTCCCGGGGCTCGAGTACTTCGCCGTCAAGTTCCTGCCGACGATCCTCTCCGTCATGTACGGCGTCCTGTGGCAGGTCACCGACTTCGAGGTCAAGCGCCTCGAGGCCTACTACCAGCTGTCCAAGGAGGGCGGCGCCCTCGCGGCCGAGTCCATCAACGTCGACTACGTCACCAGCCTCAGCTGGCTGCGACCCATCCGGGCCATCAAGCTGCGGCACTTTGCCGTCGCCGTGTCGTCCGTCGCCACCTCGCTGGCCGTGTCGCTGGTGCCGACGTTTGGCGCCGCCGCCTTCGTTCTGTATCCCAACCGGGCCGAGCGGCTCGCGCACCCCGACGGCGAGAAGGTGATCCGCCTGCAGGCGGTGTGGGCGAGGCTGCTCTCCTCGACCCTGTGCGTCTGCGCGTTCTGCGGCTGCGTGCTCTTCTACATCCTCCAGAGGAGGAGGTCCGGCCTGCTGGCCGACGTCAGGGGCATCGCGGGCCTCGCGTCCATGGCCGTCGTCAGCCACATCCTCGTCGACTTTGCGGACCTGGACGTCGTCAGCCACCGCGACATCCACGCCAAGCTCAAGCACCACCGCTACGTCCTCCGCAACGCGTCGCTGGCCCCCGACGACGAGAACCCCGTCTCCTCGCAGGACACGGACAGGTTCCGAGACGACCACATGACCGAGAACCCGCACCCGCGCTCGCTGCGTCTCGACGGGTTCCTGCCGTTCGTCATCGGCATCGCCCTCTTCATGGGCTTCATCCCCGTGTTCCTCTTCTCGGGCGCCAGCATCATCACGGCCAACGCGCCGTGGGTCGTGACCGCCTTGGCCGTCTGCATCAAGCTCGGCTGGGGCGCGCTGGAGACGGACATGCGCATGATGGAGCCCTACTACATCCTGTCCAAGAGGCACTCGCCGTCGAGGACGCTCACGCTCGACTACACGGCCATGCCGTTCGCGCTGATGCCGTTCAAGGCCTTCCTCAACGGCCACCTGCTCATGTTCCTGGTCGGCTTCGGCAGCATGATGGCCGAGGTGCTGACGGTGCTGCTGACGGGCCTGGCGACGGTCGTGGGCACCGAGTTCCTCGACGCCGCCGTCTCGCCCGGCGGCGACGCCGAGCAAGGGAGCATCAACGCGGGCCAGGAGACGGTCGCGTCCTTTTGGATCTCGTTCGGCCTCGCCACCTTTATCCTGCTGTACATGGGCACCGTCGCGACCGTCGTCTTCCTCCGGCGCCGGCACCCGTTCCTGCCGCGGCAGCCCAGCACCATCTCGTCGCACCTGGCCTTCATCCACCAGAGCAAGATGATTTACGACTTTGTCGGCACGTCCAAGCTCAGCAACGCCGGCATGGTGCGCCACCTCGAGGGGCTCGGCAAGACGTACGGGCTCGGCTGGTTCGAGGGCCGCGACGGCCAGACGCACTGCGGCGTCGACCAGGAGAACCTGCTCGGCCACTACAAGCACGGCAAGGACTTCCAGGGCACCAACAAGCCGTGGAACCAGCACTGGGAATCGTACGACTGAGATGGGCGGTGGGGCCGACACGGGACAGAGAGGACGGGAGACGACGCCCGCCCGCCCGCCCGCCCCCGTCCCTCGTCAACGAGTGCGGGCGGCGCGGGGTGGCAGGGGCCGGCTTTCCGCCAGAGCAGCAGCTGCTGCCTGAGGGATGGAAATGCATATACGAACATTGAGACACTGGGAGGAGGCGTTTACACCCGGACCATTCCAGAGAGGAAACACGGGCCCCGAGAGAGCGACCTCGGCATAATGGGGTTTCTAGAGCATTGTCACCCTGGAAGCATCTCGAGGGCCGCGGAGGCTTGGGGGGTTGGTTGCATCCGGCTTCGCATTTTGGGGAGGACGGAATACCCTATACGGCCTTAGAGTTTTGAGGCAGTTTTTATTTTGTTTTAATCTTTTTCGTTTGACCGGCCTCGGCGTTGCGGGACGCACGCGTTATGAGGTCAAGTGTCACAAACAATGCATTTTAATTTTACCCACGCACTCTGACTCTGATGCTCTCTCACCTGGTTGACCCAGGGCAGAACGACAGGCAAACGGGAGAGGTGGCTATCGGTTGCCCTGTCGATCCCAGCGTTAGCCGGCGGGAGTGGCTCGCCACCATTGCTGGTGCTGACGAGTTGTCGTTGTCGCGAGGTCAACGGCGGTTGCATGCCGGCCGAGCCAGCCAATCTTTCCCCTTCCCAATACATGTTTTTTGGGCGGGGGGTTCACGGTGACGCCTGACATCACCCTGCGAGAGAAATGC